>NW_024884833.1:10602877-10615168 GCF_019232065.1 Centrocercus urophasianus | reverse complement strand
AAGGAAGGAAGGAAGGAAGGAAGGAAGGAAGGAAGGAAGGAAGGAAGGAAGGAAGGAAGAAAGGAGGAAGGAAGGAAGGAAGGAAGGAAGGAAGGAAGGAAGGAAGGAAGGAAGGAAGAAAAAGTTTAAAGTACCATGATGAAAATGTTGTTATTTCTTATTACACATTTTGTTTTAGATCACAATAAAATTCTTTTGACCTAAAATCCAGAAATTTCATGTGTATTTTCAGTCATTACAATTAAAGCAACACAATGTAAATTAAAAGAGAGTCAATTAGTGTTCCTATGAAAAAGTAGAGAGAAGAAAATGATGTTGTCTATGTTTTCTGTTGAACAATTTATTCTCTCCACCTTCTAAGATGTGAGAGGGACCAATCAGTAAAACACAAATGGTAATTCTGCCCATCAAAGCCAAGTGAAGCCACAGTGAGAAGACAGTGTTGCCTGTGCAGGGAATGGTCTGGTTAGGAGCTAGCAGGCCTTCCTACCTCCTTCTAATCTGCTGCTTCTGGATCTGCACACAAATCTCCTGTCCAATCCGTGGTTAATTTTACTGGCACAGCCTTATCTGTTTACAAATGGTAGCTTTAGTCTAGGGTCATGCTGGGAATGAATAGATCAGGGCAGTGCAGCTGGTGGACAGTTAATACACACCAATGGACAAAGGGAACTGGCAAGAGTACTGCTTTCCCTTCCCTGTATTTGGACGTGGAGGAAGAGGTGTACCCTCACATGCACATGAAAAGCTTATGGGCAGCCAACGTTGGCAGGAGAGGGTGAATGTCCTCAGATAATAGATACAGAGGGAAGAAATAAAACTGCCAGGTTTTTCCATTCTACCATAACACGAGCCCAGAGAACTAAAACATTTGGAGCCTAATTTTTTGAACTGTAAAAAAGCCATGGCCCTTTCCAAAGAGGAAAAGAGCCAGGGAGAGGCAATATACTAAGAAATAATCCAATTCTTTTTTCTTTTTTTTTTCCTTTTTTTTTTTTTTTCTCCTTTTTTTCTAACAGTGATGCCCGGTGCCAGGGAAAGAGGCAATGGACGCAATCAGGAGCACAGAATGTTCCCTCTGAATATCAAGAACTCTTCTGTTTGGATGCAGGTGGTGCAGCATTGGCACAAGTTGCACAGAGAGAGGTTGCTGTGTTTACTTTCTTGAGCATTTTCAAAGGCCATTTGGACATGGGCCTAGGCCACCTGCTCTGGGTGTCCTTGCTTGAGCAGGGAGGTAGACAAGATAGCCTGCAGCGGTAGCTTCCTACCTCTATCATTTTGTGATGGAATGATTTACTGTTTCTGGAAAGTGCCAGAGCAATGCTGCCAGGCAGGGTCACACAGGTCTTTCTGACATTTACATGCTTTAAGAGGATATTCACCACTGACTGGATAAAAGCAGCTAATCATCTTTGACCCTTATTTATCCTCAATATACCATGCATGTGCTTGTCATCATTTTATGATTTTTGTTACAGGTATTCCATATCATAACATTATGTAGTGCATTGGGAGTTAAAGAGTTAATGCTCCAGGCTCCAATTGTGGATAGTTCTGAGAACCAGTTACCCAGTTCTCAGAAGAGAACACAAGGTCCTCTGGGGTAAGCAGTATGTAGCTCTTCTCTTCTGAGAAACAGTTACCTGGTTCTCAGAACAGAAGAAGAACTACGCACTACATACCCCAGAGGACCTTGTGTTGTTCTGCTACCATTTTCCACTCAGAGGGAAAGATAAAACTGTTCTCAGATCACAGGATGTCATCTCTTTTGCCTTTCTGCTTGGCCTGGCTAGACATCGCTTTTTCAGCATTAGAGTGAAGCCTTCAGGTCTTTTTGGACACTCTCTCATTTTATTTGATTTATTAACTTCAGTTCCAATGATATTGTATTATACTGTGTTATCTTGCATTCCAATATCTTATTTAGTAAATCAGCTTTCCTCCTCAGATTGTTTTGTTTTGTTTTTAGGCTCATCTTTCTACCCTTTCCCCTTTTCCCCTTTCTCTTTTTCCAGGGTGTGAGTCCATGGGACCCCCCACTCCATTAGTCATAGAAATAGGCCAAACCAGCCCGTAAACCATAGACAGTGCCAGACTGCCGTACCACAGTGACAGGGAAGATAATGGTTGCCTTTGCCACCAGATCTGGGAGGTTTGGAGGGCTATGGAATCTTTACTACCAGACTGTGTGCTTCATTTGACAACTAGAAGCCCAACAAGTGCCTGCGCTTGAGAAGCACAGGTAGTGCCAGTGAGAAGATGAAGTGACGACAGACATACCAGCATGGGAAATTAACTGCATGACTGACTGATGGAGGTCAGAACCCCATCTGTGTTCCCCATGCTTGGAACAGTACAGCACAAGACACTTCATTTCAGGATCTCATTCTGGAGCTGTTTCTGGTGGGGGTGCCAACCCCAGTGTCCCAAAGGTGATCGAGCACTCCCAAGTGCTCCAAGCAGTGGCAAACAGAGGCACCCAGCATGGGACTGAGAGCGTGCTGATGGGAGAGTATGTGGAAGTGAAGACAGCATTTAGCCAATAGCAGAAATCAAACGGGGGAGGGGGGGAGGGGGAGGAGGGGAGATGGGGGGAACAACAACCAATAACAAGAAGCAGAAGACAGACATAATTATGCTTTCTAATGTAAAAAAAGCAGGGAGAGTAGGGTCACTCAGGGCCTTGAGAGATACTGCTCACACTGGTCAGCTGGTAAAGCTCTTTTCCCAGATTCAATCTCCTCATATCACCATAGTTTTTAGACTAGATGGAAAATGCAGCGTGAGAGTCCGTTCTCTTTTCTGCTAATCACCTCCAACCCCTCTGGCTGCCAAGAAGAGGAGCTGCAAGAGTTAAAGGAGGGTGGATTTGAGATGAAAAGGGAAATGAGAGCAAGGCTGGCACAGCACACAAATCAAAGCAACTTGTATCACCAAAGGACCGTTTGCAAGATCCAGCCATGACAATAGCTTTCCTTCAAGTTCACCTTGCACTGGGAGAGAAAAGAGAGACCCTGTAGCCCCGCAGGAGGGGTGGGGGATAAGGATGGGGCAGAGGAGAGAGAGGCAAAGTGGCAGAGGAAAGGAAGGAGAGGGAAAGGGAGAAAAAAAGAGAGTGCAAATCCAAATGTCGATTTGTAGACTCAGTGAGGAGAGCCTGCTGGCTGACAGGCTGATTTATTGGATTCTTCCAGTTAATCACTGCCGGCCTGTGGCCAAACGGATCTCCAGCAAAGCTGAAAGGCAGCCGAGGGAAACAGGCTTATAAGCATAAAGCCGCATAATGGTGTTCAATGAAGTGTGAGACTTTTAGTTCAGTCTCAGTGAGCCGGCCGCATCGCCGGAATGTCAAAGAGGGATTGTGGGTGGAAAAATTATGGATTTAAACTGCTAGCTGTAAATGAGGTCAATATGTCTGGTTCATAAACAGTCCGAGCCTATTCCAAGAATGCAGTGAGGGGGAAAATTAGCGTGAAGCCAACACTGTAGACAAACCTCATTGAGATATAATTGCAGCTATAAATACAAGCGAAAAGCTTACTGAGTGCAATAAAATACAGACACGGTTTTTTATCTCTTCCCCCCCCCCCCCCTCCCATATTTCCTTCTTTCAGTCTATGCATTTGTTAAGTGTTATGCATCCATAATGTTCCCCCCTCCTCCCTCTTCTTTTCCCTGTGACACCCAGTGTTGAAATTAATTGAGTGTTCTTGATCTCCCATTCCATTTTATTCAGGCAAGATTGGAAAAAATCAAAAGTGCACATCTAAAGCATTTTCTTCCTTTTTGCTTTTCTATTTGAATGAGGTTGAAATGTGTTAAAAAAAAAAAAAAAAAAAAAGGGATTGCGATTTTTTTATATCTTAAAAAATGCGGTGAAATGTCTTTTTAAACTAATACATCTGTTAGATCATTTGAATATTAATTTAATGAGGTGACATCAAAGGCAAGTATTGGATCCTATGGAGAGTCTCTTTCAGAAGATACCCAGTCTTTGCTCATGAAACATTGACTTTAAATTAATGTGATGTTTCAGATTTTCTTTTTTTCCTCTGGGTATTTTATTATGTTTGGGCAGGGGAAGGTGCAGCACCAAAAGACAGGACAGACACTGAGCAGTATGCCTTACCCAGTTTAAAAACTGATACTGTAATAAATTGAAGCCTAATAGCTATGGTCAGGCTGCTTTTTCCCCTAAGCCAATTGATTTAAATGGCAGTAATTTGGCTTGCGAGGCTACTCCTGTTTAAATTAAAGCCATTAATATAATAGCACCAGTCTTGAATGAAATCCATCTGTGGCAGAGCCTCCACCGGTCAGTGGTTTAATAACTGTCCAGGGATATCCTAAAAACACCCACATCTGTACAAACAGGAATAACATATCAAAATCAAGATCCAGAAAACCTCCTGTTTCACTAGGGAAAAAGAGAAGGAGAAGCATTATCAGAGAAAGATGGAATTTATTTATTTATTTATTTATTTTCAGAAGGACAGGCAGGTGGGAAGCAGAGGTTTGTTATCAACTTGGGGGGAAAAAATCCTGAATCTTTGTTCTTTCTCTAGAGCCATGAACTGCAAATTTATCTTGGCTATATGTACATGTTTATAGAGACTCCTGCCCCTCCCACTGCCTTTTTCTACAGTGTTAATTACACCTATTTAAATTTAGTGATTTGATGATCTATACATACATTGACCAATGCAAAAGTTTGTTTCAGGAAAGATTATACAGAGCTCTGGACTCAAAAAGAACATTGAAATGTATCTGAGGATTAGCATCCAATATAAAGAGCTTTTTCTTGGCAGAGGGCTTCACAATGTGGTTGGGATTGATCTTTTAACTTCCTCCTCCATTGTTCCTGATTCCATTGTGGCAGGCTGCTTTATATTATACAGCAATTTTTTCCCTCCTTGAAGGACTATGGAGGATTTTCCTCAGACCTGCTTAATGTCAAGCCTTGTCTGTGGGAACTTGAGGACACAAATCTTCCATTTTGAAGAATGTATCTTTGTGCTTCAGTTTCACCTTTGTGAGATCAATAGCACTTTCAGTGTAGTTCTTCTTTTGAAAATCACTTCATAGTTTCCCTCTTTAGCCAGCAACTGTACTGTATTAAAAAGGCTAAGTTAATTTTGTATTTGCTTGGTTGTGTCCCACTGACTCACATATGGCTGTTTTAAGTTATGATTTGTTGTATTGAGCAGCATTCAGCTTCAGGTTTTGTTCCAGTGGACAAGAGACTAGTGTTGAGACTTATGTGTAATAAGTACTACATTTTTGTTTGAATTTAGTCTTGCACTTTGCAGAAGAGAAAATGAATGCTGTTTGAATGAAATAACATTAGATGTATTCTGTATCCTTTTGTGTATATAGCTAAAGAATATATTTTGAGTGTTTAATTTGTCAGAATCCCTCACTTCAACCCCTCTGAAGAGACAAAAATAATTATTAAATAAGAATTAAAAAGAAGTGCTGTTTCAGCACTATTCCTAATAATCCTTTGGCAATTCTGCCCAGTGACCACATAGTCCTCTAAACTAAAAATAATGAACACATCCTCAGCTTTTTTTGCTAGACAGTACTCATAACGCTGCTTCAAGTTAAGGTTACCTGACATTTTCCACTGCTTTCAGTCACTTGTCATTTTTTTTATATTTAACTCTAAATTTCCACATGTCTGTGGACAGTGTAGGAAAAGATGGTGAGATTTAGAGAAGTTTTGCTGTTCAAATTCCTCTGTGTTTTTGGGACCATAGAGCTGTGCTCCCTTAATTGTTCTTAAACCCACAACGGACTATGGGAACAACATAGGTTATATGCTTAGGCACTTATGATTAAGTTAGTGAATATAGACTTAAGTTTTGTATATGTAAATCATTCATAGAAATACCATGTTAAAAATCTTGTGACTAAGAGTGGTAGAGTTTGAATTGTTTAGCCATATTCTCCTTGACCCACACAATCAATACAAATATAAAGCACTGATAACACTTCATCACTGCAAAAAGTGGGATTAATAAGCAGGATTCAGAGGCAGACTTTATTAGCTTGCGTTTAGTCCATTCACAATTCCTATCATGTGGACTTGCTTTTAGAATGTTACCTTAAAGGAGGAAATGGAATGAATTAGGTTAAGCAAAAAATAAAATGTAATTATGTCCTAAAATAGACGTACAAGTAAATTCTTTCCCTATATTCTATGAGCTAGTATTTTTATTTCCCAGTATTTTATCAGATTCACAATGCAGGATGTCCCAGTCTGCTCAGAAGTTCCTCTCTCAAACAGCAAAGCATGACAGACAGAATGAGGGCAAATATTTCTGGTCACTTTTTATTTGAGAAGTCAATGAGAAGAGTAGACTGATTTCCAGATCTTCGGAAAAGGATGCTTTATCTGGTGTAACTGAGTTTGGAAACAAAACTGATTGCAACTGGCTGAAGCTCAGGTGCTTTCTCTGTTACCTTTTACATCATCATCTCATCTGCTTCAGTAGCAAGACAGGACTAAAACCTGATTGCTGAATAGCCCCTTTGAACACTCTTAGCGCATGTACACACATAAACCTTTAATTACCTCATAATAACGTAGAACAAAAAGCTGAGTGTCTTTTATATGGAACCAAAAAATATGTCTGATCCATGATCATATACTCTCGTCACAACCACAATTTCACATAAGTCATCATAGGAACACTGAAAATAAACAATCTATGACAGTTTACAGCAATTGATGATCAATCTGTAATCAATAATTTCCAAAGGCAATATATGAGAGCATGCAAACTTCTGTGGAATTTTTCACATGTTTCTATTTTTACTACATGATCTTGTAGAGCTTGCAACACAAGTACAAATGGGTAGTGTTACTATGGGAGCACCTTTGAAAGTAATGCCTCCTATTTTATTTTGTTGTCAGAAGGTGATGTTGGTGGTACGGTATAAAGATTAAATCAGTGTTCTGTGTTGTTTCTGTGTGACAAATGGCAGAAGAGAAACTGTCTGACTAAATGGCATGACTTGGAAGTGCGTATGAAACAAAGGTGTGGAACTGAATTCCTCCATGCAAAAAAAAAATTATACCAATTAACATTTATCAACACTTGCTGAACATTTATGGAGATCAAATAGTGGATGTGAGCACAGTGAGGCAGTGGGTGGTGCATTTCAGCAGTGATGCTGTTACAATAGCTGAGAAACAGTGAGTCTCCTCCCCTGGTGCAGATTTTTATGAAGTGCAATATCCAAGCTGATGTTCATTGCTGGCATAAATTCTTAGTGGTGGCAACTATGTTGAAAAATAGTGTTTCTTCAGGTGAGAATTTTCTCTATCAAACACTGTTATTGTCCTCCTTGTATCTATTGTAGTTTCCATAAAAATAAATAGGAAGTATTACTTTCAGAGCGATCTGTGTACATACAGAGCTATAATTCATACATACACATAATTCATATCAATTTCCAAGGTTTTCCATATATTTTACCTTCTGAGAATGAAAAAGTTTATCTGGAGAAGGTGTAACTAATAATAGATTAATGCAAGGGATTTTGTAATTGACCTTTCTGTAAATTTTCCTTTTTTTTTTTTAATGTATGTGATCGTTGAAGAAGAAGTGTCTTTCAGTGCTGTCAAACCATTAAATTCAAAAATCTTTTAAATACTCAGAAAGTTCAAAGAGTTCTTTTCTTACAGATATTTTGACTTTGATCAATTTAACAAAATTCTTATTTTCAAGTCCAGCTGTAAGAAAAGACTATGTTGGTTGAAAGTGCTGTTATTGAAACACAAAAGTGTCCAATGGAATCATAGAATATCCTAAGCTGGATACCCACAAGGATAATCAAGTCCAACTCTGAACACTGCCCCAGAATTCAACCCATACTTCTCAAGGTGCTGTCCAAATGCTAATCCAGCAGTCATTCTGTCAAACCAGTGAAAAAGAGGAAAATTATTATTGGACAGCACACTAGAATATCCAAGGCAAGATAAAGGTACTCTCTCATTTGAGCCCATTCCTTTTAATGACTTTCCCTAAGTAGACCCTGTCATAATATATTGTCTAGAAGAACATTTTGTAAGTAAAATTGCAGTCATCTTCACTTGATTGAAAAAGCCATCCTGTGTTTGTCATTGTCTGGAACTCCTAAATCACAAGGAATATGTCTGTTCTTCTTTTATTACTATAAACACAATAGTCACCATAGCATCCTTATTTTCTGTCAAATACTACAAGACATCAATGAACTCTAAGCAAAATGCTGTAGAGAACGCATTGTTATCTATTAGACAAGCTTACCAGCTCCACTACCACACAGTGACATGCAGAATCAAGCTCTATAACCTCAAAGTAGTTATAAAAACAGGTATATTTTAATCAGTGCTGTGCAGATACTGGATGCAAAGGGATAGATCCACCTGACTTGCACACCGTCAGGAAAAATCATGCTACAGATATAGGCCAAACAAATACATAATCAACAGTTTTCCCAGAATTCAGATACATATTCATTACTCCCCTGAGAGTTCGTTAGCATGCAGAGCCTCCCCTCTTGCACATGTGTAGTGGGTCGTGGGATGAAGATTTGTTGTCTTCCTCACAAAGGCTTCTGACCTTTCTCACTGTAAACTTCTGGCCTTTCGGGGGGGCATCCCCCCCAAAGCAGTTTCTTCTTTCCCTGTGGACATGTAATCACCTCCCTGCCAAACGTTCTCAGGTTGTTCTCAAACCCTTATCTTTATGGTCTTCACCCCCCTCACTATCCCAGAGCCAGTGTCTGCCATCTCTTATTTTCTAACAAGCTCTACATTCTTGCTTCTATAAACTAACTATTCCCTTTCACCTCACTTATCTCAGTCACTGTGAAGCCTTCTTGCCTTTTTGCTTTCACTTATGGGGCCCTTTTCACCTTTCAACAGTCTGCCACATGATTTCCAAACGCAGTAGATCATAAAATCCCTCAGATTTGCCTACTGAACTAAACTTTCCCTGCAATCTAAGATGACTCTCCTATGTTCTTGTCACGGTTTTATGAGTTTTGGTCATCAGCATTCCACACCATAACATCATGTAATGCACTGGGGGGCGTATGACTTCTGCCGAATGTTCGTCCAACAGAGAACTACATTTCCCCAGAAGGCTTTGTGGTCAGCAAGGAGATATAAGTCTGTGCAAGGTCACCTGATCCTTCTTCTTCGCCTGCGCTTCGCTGTCTGCACTTCACCGTCTGCGCTTCGCCGTCTGCACTTTGCCATCTGCTTTTCTTCATTCACTCAACTGGACTTCACTTCTCACCTCAGCACTGTGGTGAGGTCTATCTACCATCCAGACAGACTCTCTCTCTCTCTGTTGTATTTTTTGCTAATACTGTATTTAGTAAATCATTTGTTCCACCTCAGATTATTGCTGTTGTTTTCAAGCATTTTGGGGTCCCCTGTTTCCCCTTTCCCGGAGGCGCGGATCCGCAGATCCCTCCGCCCTGCTGGTCACGGAACCGGGCCAAACCAGCCCGTAAACCACTGACAGTTCTACTGCAAGCAGTAATGAATTTGTCAAGGATATTCACTCTTTTAAGTTTTGGTAGTGCAGTTTGTCTTATATGATGGATATTTCTTAGTAAGTGATAGCCAAGATATTCTTGAGTAAAACTTTTGACTATAACCAGGGCCTGCCACAGTATATGTAGGGCACTTGACACATTTATGGTCAGAGGACTACAGCATTTGGATCCTCTAATAACATTCTTCAGACTATTCCTTTAAATATCTGACATGCCTGCGTTTCATGAATGATCTTAATATTTTGTGAACAACTTGAAAAACAGGTCCAGCAACTCAGCTCAAGAATTCATATATAAATCCCATGGACTTCAATGTAAGGTGAATTTAATATACATGAAAAGTTCTGGATTGATAGGGAACAAACACCTTTTGCAGGGAGCAATGCTATTTCTATTTAAACAGTCTGTTTTTGGTGTTAACAAGTCTCCTGTTCCACACTGTTTTAATTCACAAAAAATTGCCAAGTGAGGAAATGATGAATTCTTTTATACGCTAGCTAGAATTATATTTACCAAAAAAATATGTAGAGAGGGGGGAAAAAGAGAGATTCAAGATGCTATTGTCATTTTGCTTTCAATTTATCAGTGATTGTGTCATGAAATGAAGTAATATAAATGATAATAATGTGTTGTTATGACTCTTTGTGTCATTTGCATTATGTGACATTCTGAATTTTTCAATTCAAGTGTTTAGAACAGAAAATGTTGTCTTTGTTCATGTATTGGCAAGTACCTGCTGGCTGTATTCAGTGTAAAAACACATCTTTTGGCATATATTCAGTTAAAATTATTCATTCACATTCTAGAAGTTGCACCCTCAAACCTATATAATCATAAATATGGAGCCACACCTAAAGACCTATCCATGAAAGTACTGTGTACATTCATACACACACACATATATATGTATATAACCAAAGGCCCACAAATGAGCCAATACTATACACGTTAATATATTCTGCATTGTGTGTGTTCATAAATATAGGGCTTCTGATGGCGGAAAAGACAGCATGCTTAATTTTCTTGAGTTAGGAATGACTGCATAACTCACGGGTGGCAGAGCGAAACAAACCCACTAATGGATTCTGTACAGTCACCCCTACTGGATGAAAATAGAATTCCATTACACTGTCCACCATCATATATTATGTTTATATGATATCACAGGCTTGTATCTACAGAATAATTAAACTTTTTCTTACCCACTGCTAAAGAAATTAACACAATTGAAAAAATAAAAAGATACGTTGCTGGGTTTTATTTGGCACTGGAAGGATCTAAATACGTATTTCATTTAAGAAAACACACATGCACACATTAATAACGTGGTGTTTTTCATAGTTCATTTCTGAGAGCTACTAGAATTTGCTTATCTTTCCTCTAGACTTGATGGCATTTTTGCTCCTTAAATTTATACATTTAATGTTTTATAACTTTTCATTCTCTGAATGTGATACTGGGCTTAGAGTAGTGGAAGCCTAACTCCATGGAAAGTATCATACAAAATCATCTTACAGTGAAATGAAACTAAACCTTTGTCCATGATTTAGCATCAGAGACATTGCTGCCATTGTTTCCACTTTGGGGACAGCAAAAGGGAACAGTAATTAAACCAAATAGAAGACGCATACATCTGGTGGATATAGGCCTGCATGCTATTGCTGACAGCAAATGATAGTGGATACTATAGGTACCAATCAAGACTGGTGAGAAAAGTAATCACTACATGATGTTGTTAAATACCAACATGCAGTGAGTTGTATATAGAAATACAGGAAAAATCAAGCTGAAATGCTATAAATTTTTTCTGTCTGTACTCTTTATGGCTGTCCTTTCAAACTGACCGTCCAGATATTCACTGCAGCAAAAAACTTCGTTTTTCCTTTCTAAAACTGACTTATCTGATCATATTGCTACTATCATGATTTTCTTACTTTAAACACAGTGCTCATTTTCTTTGAGTTAGTGCCATGAAGAAGTGCCATAAAGTGTGATTAGCTTGGCTAAGAGAATATTCACTCATAGAATGTTGGTAGTTGCTTTTGTGCCAATTTTATGTTTGTTGAAGAACTGATGATAAGTAATCAAGTGGGACAGATGCTTTAGTTCACTTCAAAGAAGTCAAACTGAATTTTTTACTGTGTTACTGCTTTTCTTTAAAGCATGAGCAAAACAATAAAGAAATCCAAAAGATCCACTTCTGCGCTGTGTTCAAAAAGAATTTTTTTAACCAAAAAGTTCTTTTGGTTAAAAGGTCATGTTAAATTTGGAGATCTAAGCACTTACAGCTGGGCTTACCAGTCCTGAAATCCCCACAACCAGACAGTATTGTGTAGCAGGATGCACAACCAAGATACCAAAATCTTGCTGGGAAGTAGAGTCTTACAGTAACAAGCATGTCATCACTGATCTTCTCAAATCAAACAATTGTTCAAATGAAACATTTAAATTGTTGTCTGCTTGTACTAGATGGATGGTCTCTTCAGCAACCATCCTCCACCTCTCTAGCCAACACACTGTCTGGATACCCCTTTCTGTTAGTCATGATTTCTCTTTACTCATGTGATGTGGTACTGGTAGCTACATTCATGTCATTGCATGGCTTAGTATTTACACCAACATAAATGGGAAAAGTATATGTTTGGTTTTATACAATCTTACTGCCAATACAAAGAAAATTATCCTCCTCTTCTCTTCTCTTCTCTTCTCTTCTCTTCTCTTCTCTTCTCT
>NW_024884833.1:10583045-10602777 GCF_019232065.1 Centrocercus urophasianus | reverse complement strand
TCTTCTCTTCTCTTCTCTTCTCTTCTCTTCTCTTCTCTTCTCTTTTTTTCTTTGAAACAAATCAGTTTTCAGAAATAGAGTGCTTTAATAAAAGTGGTCTTCTTCTTTCTACTAAAAGTTTACCTGCGAGAGCCCCGAACATAATAAAATCAGATTATGAAGGCAATCATATTTACTTGTAATAAATCAAATCTTGGAGACATCAGTTAAGTCTCCCTTACTGCGCTGGGACAATATCGCACATGCATACATCAATATCTGAAGTGTCAGAAATATATTTCATAACTTCAGAAAAATTGCATATACACTTGCAGCACCATTATGAGCAGTGAATTTGTAATGTGAACATTATGATATATAAAGTGGCTTTGTTCCTACGTTTAATAAGCACCACATGTCAAGCCCACAAACATAATGGAATTTGCTGGTGATTTCTTACCATTAGATGTAGGTTATTGTTTTCCGAAAGAAAACTTTTTCACATTTTATCAACACTATCTAATTTTAAGAAGCCATCCTCTTTCTTTCATCTGAATGAAGCAGATTCTCCAGATTAGTGATATAAAATAAAGTACCAGCCTCTGGGATACTCAATTAAATTGAACTGAATCACAGCATCTTTCCAGATGCAGAGAAAATATTTCCTTTAGATTAACCCTGCAGAATATCTTACTTTTTTTTATTCAAATATTGGTTCAGTTTAAGATGAATAAATGCTAGAAAATCTTCACTTAAGCCAAAAAAGTTAGATTGCACAAAGAACTTTTTCTTACTGCTTTTAGGACATGACTAAGGTATTATCCGCTAGACCAGCATAACAGCAGTGGTATACAGTCACACAGAAAGGGGTACTTCAACTTGTTCTCTCACCTAGTAAGACCCATTGACATACCTTAGATATTTTCCATCTTCTTCTGTTTGAATTTTTTTAAGGGGTTGGTTTTTCATTCGTTTATTTGATTGATTGATTTCCTGTTTCGAATTTGATCAGATTTGAAGTCTTAGACTCCATCTGTTCTTGGTGAGCCATGGAGCCCTGATGTCTGGAGCACCTATATAGCTCCTACATCCCAGTGACAGCAGAGGTATTTTGGAAACTCCAGGCTCACAACAGAAAAAGCAAGCCAGGGACACTGGAAATACATGGGACTATCAAACAAATCCTCACAGATGACTGATCCAGCAAGTCTCTCCATTGTGAAACTTATTTGTAAAAGAAAACCTACATAAGTGATGCATAAGATGCTAGGTGTTCTCTATAAAGATTCCTTTCCCAAGGCTCAGGAAGTTTTGCTGACTGAAGTAGTTGTAATTTATGGCCCTGTGCTGTGATTGTGGCCTACTGCACACAACAAAGGAAATCATAGAATCATAGAATTGCTCAGTTTGGAAAAGACCTTAAAGATCATCAAGTCCAACAGCAACCTATAACCATTCTACCCTAATTCTACATACCTGCATTAATAGGAATTCTGGTTTTCCACATGCTACTGTTCATATACATATTCATTGAAAGTTTACCTGTTAACCTTTATAATGAATATGCTAGAGTCCATATCAGGAATTCAGGTGAAGGAAAATTTATAGTTTGAATTTTTTCTCTGACAATTTGTATTAAATGCTATTTCTTTGGACCACGATTATCTCTGACCGTGCTTGTCTGGTGTGTTGCTTTGAGAGTCATCAAATACAGTAGGTCACCAGCTGTCTTTTAAAATTCTGCTAATAAACAATAGAAAAAGAATACAAAAACTGTACTGTGCTTAGGTAAGACAGTGAAATCCTATAATCCTTAATGAATTTACATTATTTTTTGCAATGCACATCTACGTAAACTGGGGATCTCATAGTATGTCACCAAATTAAATAAATCTAGCCACATGTTTTCCAGAAAATTCACTAATACTTTCTGGCCTACAGGCAGATTAAGGTTAAGATACTTCTATTTCAGAAAGAGTGAACAGCAAAGCCAGAAATTAAATGCTCCACTCTACTGTGTACATGTTTTCACAACAGTGAAAATACTGGAAGATGTATTTCTTACTATCATTAATGTTATATCTTAAAATATTAAACAAAACCAAAACTAAAGCACTCCAATTGTCCATATGCATTATAAACTTCAGTATAAATAAGCAGAAGGCCATATTCTTTCCTCTTCAAGCAATCAGTCACACCTTTGCATTACTTATCAGTCTCCCATGTTCTTGCATTACTCAAGTAAGTAAGATAAGTATGGTCAAGGATTTAAAGCAGCAATAAATGAAAGTTAAAACCACTGTGTTTTGGTTTTTTTTTTACAACACCCGCAATATTTTATGTTGCTTTCACCACAGTCTTTTTCCCTATCCACACATCTTCCTACTTGTTCTACCAGACAGTAACTTATGTCTAGATGAGACAGCCTGATGCAAAAAGATGTTCCAAGGAATTTTGTTCCTTCTTCCAGCTGAAGTTTGTCTAGATTGATTGGAAAGCACGATTGTAGCTTATGCATAGATAAAGTAGCTATGGCTAGTTTAGTCTTAATTTTTATGTAGCAGCAACAGTAAAAGAGGCTTCCCTTGCAAGCCACATTAACTTGCCTGGAACATAGACTGCTGCTTCAGGCAGCTAGTGCACAGCTACAACTTTATTTATGTTACTTTCAGTAAAGCTAGGTCTGTATCCACACATTTTAGAGCCGTGCCTTGGAAGGTACTGCAAACTCACCATTTGAGTCTAGGCCTCTTATGCAGGCAAACTGATAAGTGGTTTGGGCCGCAATAGAGGCTCCACAACTGCATGGAAAGAGTATAAGCAATGGGAGAGCAGTGTATCTAATGTTTGAAAATGACATTCATTTTAAGAACTGTCACGCATTCTGCTGAAATTGTCTTTTGATACCTGAGAACCAAAATTGATTGCAGCCTAGCATCTAGAAGAATCTAGAAAGATATCATTCCACATGGAAGAGATGAACGCACTTGAAATACACATTCCTTGAAAGGAATTTTCTTAATTATAGATAATACAACAATAGCACATTTTGAAGACAAGTGACTGTCTGCTTGCTATGCACTTCAGTATAGTCCGTTAGAAATTTTTTACTGGGAAGAAGTACATTACTACATTAAAATATAATGGTGATGAACATCTTGAATATTAAACTATATTACTCCCAGTGTTGTAGAAACAGCTTACCTTGAACGATGAGGTGAAATGTGTTTAACGTGTAACTAATAATAATTTAAAAAATCCCAAAATATTCTAAATCTACAAGGTGACAGGAATCATACATATTTACTAAGACCAAAGGAACCTGGGGGCACTTGGGTATTATACTTTTTCTGGCTTTAGGGCAAAACAAACAAACAAACAAACAAACAAACAAAAAAACAATAGAATATGCTGCAGGAAGTCTTTGCAAGTGCTTTATTACATTATCTTAATAAGACCAATGGTAGCATTGTAAACTTTATTCAACACTGCAACTTATTTTCAAGCAAGTTTGCTCTGTAATGTTAGTGTGCTTCCCCGAAGAGCTCATTAGATCAAATCTAATCAGTAGAAGTTCATATTGCCAATGACTTCTCGTTTTGTTTTTGTTTCCCTCTCCATATGAAATTGCCTGAGGGTGTTTACAGTTCTGATCTCTAACAATATATTTTATTTTTTTCTTTTCTGAGTGACATTAAAGCAATCCATTATTTAAAAGAATTGGTAACCACCATTCCTAGAAAGACTCTGCCTCTGCACACACTTGCACTTGGTTGTGTTTCACAGGCCTCTGTCACACAGATATTTGTTTAAGGTAACATTTGCCTTCTATCACCTCAGTAGTCTTTCCATTCACTGTTCCCAAGCCAATGCCCTCTCAGTTGCCCCTAGACTACATTTACACTGTCTGGTGCCAAGGAAGGAAACCTGATTATAACTGAACCAGGAAAATGGCCAGTGTTTGGCTGATCGTTTACCTACTTGGATCCACAACTCCAGAGTAATACATACCAGCCCAAATTATACGGGAAGACAGAGTGGGAGGCTGCTTGACTTTCCCGGTCATGTAGAAAGCAGAAAAGAAGCTACTCGTGAAGATAGCCTCACTGTTCAAAAATACAATTCTTTGTAGTATCCAGGTTCCTTGCACATGTGGTGTGTCTGGAAAAAAACTCAAGAAGAGCTCAAATGCTTAAGAATGTTCCTTGTTCATTGCAGGGGAGTTGGATTAGATTACTTTTAAAGGTCTCTTTCAAATCAAACAATTCTAGGATTCTTTCCCTAGTACATTAGGAAAAAAAAAAAAAAAGTAGGAATAATGAAAATAAAAAAGCAAAAAATAATTTTTCAGATCTAGTTCCCCTCATTCACAAGCACTTAAAATTTCACAGTATTGCCTTGATGTATTATATTGCTAAAACTGACAAGATTTTTGTCAAGTTTTTTTAATAAAAGTTCAGGTTGTGAAACACAAACATTCCACTGAGAAACATTTTTTAAAAATCCCATTAGCTCTTGAAAACTTAAAGTTTTATTTTGCATTTGCTGTATTTTAAAATTAAAGTATTTTAGAGCCCTTGTTTAAGTTCATTTTGTCAATATCTCTTTCAATATTGTAGGGTATTTCTAAAGCTTAAAAATGTAGATGAAATTTTTAAGAAATCTTTTATATATTTTTAATTTAAATTTTAGATTTTGATCTTCTCAAAACTCTGACCTAATTAGTTCACTGTCTTAAAAGAGTACCATAGCTGTTGTAATTATTACCATATGGATTATTATCAAAGTGTTGATCAGTATGGTGTAACCAACTTGAAATAGAATGACTTGCTTTTCCACTGCATGTAGCTTTTTCAAAATGCAGGTTCTATTGATTTCAGTCAGGGGATGTGAGAGCTCAGCATTTCTACAAATAAAACTCCAAGAATCTTAAATTAGTATCAGAAAATGAGTAGCATACTCAATTAACCCCCTGCAGAAACTGATTTTAAAATCTTGCCCAAGATCACATACAAATTTAGTGGGAGAAGTATAGCATAAGACATGCCCTGTAGAACATCCATCTGCCTTAATAAGACTGTCTTTTCATTTCTTTCTTTGATTCATCCATCTTACAGATAAAGTCACTTCTTACACGAAACTGGTTTATCCTCCTGAGCAGAAGGGAGGGGAGGGGAGAGGCCACTACTTCGCAAGACTTCTGGTCCCTCCAGGAAGTCAAAAGCATGAGGTAAGTTTCCTTTTAGAAAAATATTGTATTATATTTATTCTGTGACTACATGGTTTTTCAACTTCAGTAGCATATATGAAATGTAAGAAACAATGGTAAACATTAATTCCATCTTGCGGCAATTCATCTGCCAACATAGTCTCTCACAGGATAGAAATCCTGTGATTTGAAAAGATTATTCAGTGTTCGTACTTGTGCTTTATAAATTCATATATTGGCTATAATACCATGGTTTCTGAATATCTTTCAGTAGCAGAATATAGAATGATTTATTCTTTCATCTTGTTTATTTACCTAGATTTAGGTACAGTATATAGGTTTGAGGTTAGCAGACTTTTCTATTATGGGTTTTGTACAGACTATTAGAATAAAAGTCAGTTTCATTTATTGTCCTTTCAAATAGAACAATATTGAGAGTTGCAGCGATCCTCAGCTTTTGCTCAAGCTTTTGTTTTAAATGGAACTGATTATGTAGGGTTGGTTGGTTACTGAAGTTAACAAAACAAATCTTGACCTTGTGATTTAATGGTGAGTGCACATTACATGCAGAAAGTAAACTAACAAAGATAAACATTTTGAAAGAGCAACAGGTGTCCAGAAAGAAGAAGTCTGTAAAAACAGGGCAAGAAATAATAATAATAATTAAAAAAAAGAATGGATGAAAGTGCTCTGGATATTTAAATGTTTAATTATGCGTTAGAATGACTGCTCAATAAACATTTTTTGAATTACAAAAAAAATCCTTGTTTGCAGCATTTTCTTTCTGTTGTCTTAGAAGAGTAAAAATCTACTGCTCCTTCTGAGTCATAGATATTACTTATTTGGACTGACTGGTGTTAGTAAGCTGGGGAAATCCTAAAATCAAGTCATTAGACAGCAAAGAGAAGTTATTGCTTATCTCACTCTTTTAGGAGCAGTACTTCCATATAAAATAGTTTTCCAGTTCTGATGATTGGTACTTGTGGGATGGTGCTTAGTGAGATTTTGATACCAGAGCATGAGTAATATCACATTCAGGCCATACATGAAATACAGTGCTCTAAGATAGTGTTAAGAAAGGTAATATTTTACCCAATTTATTTTTCATACAAACTTCTTAATTGAAAATGATCCACATTTAAAATTTTACTTCAAAAACTTTCATAAACTTTAGTGATTTGTCTGCCAATATATATGGAAAAATATTTCCTGCTTAGTATAGTGAATCAAAGAAGATCCTAAAAATACTAAAATTATCAGCTTACAAGGACTTGTTACCATGGATGGACTCACATAGCTTTCAGCAACCATGTGTCATTCAATCCTATTCTATTCTATTCTATGTACACCTAATCAAAGAAGAAAAAGCATTGTTCAGTATTTCCCTCTTCATGACCTTTTCCAAATTACTAGAGCGTGGACCTCGCAAAACACAAAGAAATTTGACCTAAACAAAACTAAGTAAGATAAAGGCAGTTGAACGTATTAAAAAAGAGATAGTTTGGAGGCATTTTATGTCAGTGCAGTTTAAAACATCTTCAGAATTAGTTACTCAAAAACATTTGGAAAGCTGACTAATCAAAGAACTAAGTAGTCACTATTAGAGAGTGGAAATTAAACTGATTTGAGTGGCGTGAAGCTGCAAAATATCATTTAATAAATGGAAATAAAACCTACTTCAAAACAAAAAAGTTTGACATATATGTTGACTCGGTCTCTACAACGCGCAGAGACAGGGATGCTTTTCTGAGTGTGGATGTTTTACACTGAGTTTAGACTGGGCTATCAGTATTTTTACATCCCATAAAGATGGCCCAATATTTTTACATTCACTGAGAGAAGTCCAAGACTTTCTAATCTGCTCTGTACTGCCAAAACAGCAAAACCAACTCAATTTGACAATTCAGCTAAGGAGCATATGTTGTACATTTCTCTTAGTAGCAAGCTAATATTTTGCCAGGCCATTGTCATAGAATATTTCTGCAAACCAAATGAAACAAAAATGAAATGATTATAATAAGCAGTCATGCCAACATAATAACATTACATTCTGGTTGTTGTCTAGCATTCTCCTTTGTCTAGAATTATGTGTTAAGAAGGTACTTACCTTTGTGTTACAGTACCTTCGCTATTCTTTACATTTTTCTAATTCTTATCATTAAAAAAAAAAAAAAAAAAACCACCGATTTTTTCCATTTTCTTTCTTTTTTTCTTTAATAAGACTGCACAGAGATGCTCTGTAAAGTAGATGTAGCCATCTAACTTAAAACCTCCAAGATTGCATTCACTGAAAATTGTTAACATTTTTTTTAAATGGCAGTGGATAATGGATATTTTGAACAGTGAAATGGATGTAGAGAGTACAAGAAATAAAAGCCAGGCAGGAAGGCAGAAAAATGGAGAAATGCTCTTGGGACACTAAGTGACACTCAAAGGCAAAAGCTGTGATTTCTTTGTCTGAAAAATAAATACCTAATAGTGAACCAAATATTATTGTCACAAGCATAATTTTTATAAAGAGTAAGGGTAGACTGAATGAAACCATACTACCTACTGAACGCTTCTCTTTGTAGAAAATACTTGACCTTGTTTGGTTTACCTTCCAACATGATCATGATCCACAACCAAGATGGCTTAGATATGGTTATACAAGCTGATTTATCAAGATATGTCACTGATATCAGTGCTGACTTGTTAGAAAATCTCTGACGAACAGCAGGACACCCAGAACACCACTTTGGAAAGGAAAACATAAAGCATTACCTAACACCAGAAGATTGAATGTTGGTTCCTGTTTCAACTCCGCACCTTTAGTACCTTGGATAATCAAATCTCTGGGGAGGAACTTTTTATAAGGGCAGGTAGTGATAGGACAAGGAGAAACCTTTTTAAACTGGAAGAGGATAGGTTTAGACTAGGTATTAGGAAGAAATTCTTTACTCTGTGGGTGGTGAGACACTGGAACAGATTGTCCAGTGAGGCTTTGGATGCCCCTTCCTAAAAGCATTCAAGGCCAGGCTGGATGGGGCTTTGAGCAACCTGGTCTAGTGGGAGGTGTCCCTGCCTATAGCAGGGGGTTGGAACTAGATGATTTTAAAGATCCCTTCCAACCCAAACCATTCTATGTTCCTCTGAGAAGATTGAGCAAGATTTCACTCATTCTCTGGGCAAGGACCAAATGCAGATGGTGTCACGTTGGTAGATGAAGAAGGTAATAGAGATGTAATGTTATTATCCTTCAATATAAAATATGCTGAAAATGAATGTTATTACTTTACAGCAGCCTGATAGTCCCTTTGGAAAAGGGAATGCCTGAAGAGCACAGTATATCAGGAAAGACTCATGGTAGTATGGAGCCACTACTATGGTAAGAGCAGAGGAAATAATAAAAGTTCTATAGAGAAGAAGGTATTCAAAATCTCTCACAGACTGCATATATCATCTCTTTTTTTTTTTTTTTTTTTTTCAATAGAGAAAAGAAGGCAGCCAGTAAATTTAGAATATTTTCAATTCACTTGAAGTAATAAATAAATTGATCTATTAGTACTCCATTTTACATCTTATGTTAGATTAGAATCAATAGCATTAGAATTGTCTACCCAATAATTTTTCAGTCTTTCCTTTTCATTTTATACCCTTGTCAATATAAAACAATATCAGCTATTCACAGTTTCATCCTGGAGTCATCACAGAGAAATTACAGCCTCGGTACTTCAAAATTCTTCCTTCCTACAAGACAAATTCTGTTGCATAATGTCATTGTCCTATAAACAAGCAAATTGGTGAGACAACTCCTTCCTCTAGACATAGATGAAATTTAGAGTAAGAAAATGTAGGCCTACAGAACCAAATTTTTATTTAACAGAACTCATATCTTTTTTCCATTAATATAAATTAACACTGTACAGAGTTGGAATACATAAAGCTGTATGAACCAGTGGTCTGTGTCATTAAGACAATCAGGTAAAAACATTGCAAAGGAAAGAGACCTGACATGTAGACTTACAGCTTAAAAGGAAAATGCAAGTGGCTTTGCTGGTTGATGGAATTGGGATAGGATATTGTAACAGCTGAATTAAAATGCTGAGACTAAAAAGAGCTTTTGGAATGGACAGGGGGATTTTCAGGACTGATGATCAGGCATATTCGTGTGGCCACAATATGTCAGTGAGCAGAAATATAAGAATTATGGCTCTAAGCATTGATGTGGCAAATGCTATAGAAACTAAAATGATAACTTGAGAGCTTGAGAACAGGATAATTGCAGCCACTGAGGAAGTATACCAGCACTCAGACCTCAAGATTTAAATCAGCTTTCTTAGGAATGGCCAAGACCTTTTACCCAGAAGAATTGCACATGAAAGTGATTTGGGAAGCAGATCAGGAAACTGTAAAACCATAAAATCATAGAATCATTAGGGTTAGAAAAGACCTCTAAGATCATCTAGTCCAGCCATCAAACCATCTGCCCCATGTCCACTAACCTTGTCCTTAAATGTCACATCAACATGTTCCTTGGGACGTTGATTCTATCAACTCCTTTGGCAGCCTGTTCCAATACCTCACCACTCCCTCTGAGAAAAAAAATGTACGTATGCCTAATACACAACCCATACTTTCCTGGCACAAACTGAGGCCGTTCCTTGCCACAACTTTTCTACAAGTCCTTGTAGAGAGCAGTAATGTTCCCTGAGCCTCCTCTTCTCCAGACTAAACAATCCCAGTCCCCTCAGCTGCTCCTCATAAGGGTTGTGCTCCAAAGCATTCACCAGCTTCATTATCCTCTCTGCACATGCTCAAGGGTGTTAGTATATTTGCTGTGGTGAAAGACCCTAAAATGAACACAGTACTCAAGGGGCGGTCTCAGCAGTGCAGGTGATCATACAGAGGGATGAGCATCTTCCTAGTCCTGTTGTCTATGTTATTTCTGATACAAGGCAGGATGCTATCAGTCTTCTTGGCTGCCTGGGCACACTGCTGGCTCATGCTCAGCCAGCTGTTGACCAATACCTCCAGATCCTTTTCCTCTGTGCTGGTTTTCAGCCACTTTGTCCCGAGCCTGTAGCGTTGCCTGGGCTAATTGTGACCAAAGTGCAGGACTTGCACTTGATCTTGTTGAACCTCACACAAGTGGCATCTGGCCAGCTATTTAACCTCTCCAGATCCTTCGAAAGGTCCTTCCAAACTCTAGGTAGTGCACCAGTTCTTCTCAACTTGGTGTCATCTGCAAAGTTATTGAGAGTGCACTCAACCCCTTCATCCAGGTCATCAATAAAGATATTAAACAGGATTGGCTTCAGTACTGACCCCTGAGGAACACCATTCATGATCAGCCTCAACTGGATTTAACTCCATTAACTACAGGCTCAGCTGTCCAACTTGTTTTTTACCCAGCAAAGAGTACGCTTCTCCAAATCACTTCAAGCTTCTCCAGGAGAATACTGTGGGAGACAGAGTCAAAGGCTTTACAAAAGTCCAGGTAGACTGCATCCGCAGCTTTTCCCTCAGCCTTTAGGTGGGTCTCCCGGTCATAGAAGGAGATGATGTTAGTCAGACATAACTTGCTTTTCATGAACCCATGTTTGCTAGGCCTTATTGCCTGTTATCCTATGCATGTGTGATTGCATTCAAGGTGTGATCTACTCTGTGACTTTCCCTAATACAGATGTTAGGCTGACAGGTCTTGTAGTTCTCAATCATCCTTCTGACTTAATGAGTGTCACATTAGCAAGCCTCCAGTTAACTGGGACCTCTCCCGTTGACCAGGACTGCTGATAAACATTGGAAAGTGGCTCCCTTAGTACCATCAAGTAGATCCCATCTGGCCCCATGGACTTACGATTTGCAACGACCTATGCAGAGTATCACACTACTAACTGTTTCCTCCTGAACTGTGGGGATTTTGCTCCTCATCCCAGTTTTTCAGCTCATCCTTGCCTTCTCTCAGCTATTACCTTGTAAGTAACTGTACCAGTGCTTCCAGATCATTTCGCAGCTAAACTGTGCAGATTAACCTAAGTGGCTCTGCCAGGCAGTGAGAAAGCATGGGCAAATCAATACCATCAGTATATTATTGAGCTCAGGAAGAGGATGCATTCAGAAAGCATTGAACCCCAGAAAAATTTGGTTAGAAGTTTTTGATCCTTGCCACCAGTTGAAAATTTTTGCTGATGGCATCAGTGTTGCTAGCTCAAGGCAGTGATTAATTATTGGTTGGTGCAAGCTGTTTCCATTTATCAACTTTGAGAATGGTGGGTGTAATCGATACCTTTTTATCAGCAGTCTTCTTCATCAGTGGTGTTGGCTTATTCGGGATAAGCAATCATCATTAAGCAAGATATTACTACTGAGGCTACAAATGCACAGGCATTTACAGCAATTGGTTTACTGTACAGAATTACCTAGTGTTGACCAGTTGGCACTATCACATCCACATTCCTCCCAAACTTTCATTCCCCACAAATTTCACCCTTCTCTCATATGTTCTCCTCCCTGCCCTGTGTTTCAACAACCTCAACTTTTCTCTCTGACAGACTGCTGTCTTCTCTATCCTTTCCAGATACTTTTCCACTCATATCTGCCCTAAAGTTAACAGTGCTGCCATCTTCCCAAGCAGACAAGTAGACAGACCTTTAGGCAAGCTGTTGCCATCACTTTGCAGAGGGAAGTCAACTGGATGGCTGGCCCAGGCAGACTTCAGTGGGGGGCCTGTGCAGACTGCTGTGTGCTAGAGAGTTGAGGACACCAAGGACAATTCATGGGCAGTAATTAGACCAAGATCTACGTCTCCTGGCTTCAATTCAAAGAATATTTTGGATAAATGCAGTGTAGCCAAAGCCAGCACTGTGGGAATCATCAAGACTGGTGGCCATAAGCAGTTCGGAGAAGCACAGTTATTAAGCAGCTTGAATTCATTTGTCTATAATGGTATGCTTCTCATTCTGATATGCTCTGAGAACTTCTGCCAAAATAGTGTTTAATATTTGATCTGTATCTTCACTCCTCCAGAAGCTAGACTGCAGAATTTTTTCAACAAATTCTGTTTAAGAATCAAGAATCTCCTCTCTATGTATTTGCCACTTCTAGAAAATGCTCAGAAGACATAAAACTTCATTCCCATTGCTAGTAAAACATTCAAAAATCATAATGTACATAAAATCCTGTTCAAAGTGCTCATGGAGTGAGCCACTGGAGTGCTCATGACCATTATTTTCTTAATTTGCTATTGCTGTGCAATCACTCCCAGCTCTCTGTGCTTTGAAGAAATGGATAAACTTTGTCATCCAAAACCCTAAAGAAAATTGCTGTGGACATAGTTATGAATTCTTCCCATGCAGTCCTCATGTACTTCTCAGAGATGTCTTAGTTGGACATGAGTGCTGCCAATGCTGAAAAGAGAGTTAGGTTTTGGCACTCTTGGATACATTTTCTGGTGAAGTTCTTTCAGATCATCACTATAAAGACAATATAGATGTTGTTTGATGTTTGGCCACTTTCTTATTTAATTCATTGAGGAACATACCTGTTTTCTTCTATTTCTCTGAGAAATGTTATGAACATTCATTATTTTTAATAAATGTCTAAAGATATGTATGTCATCTAATCAAATCCATCTCTGTTGCTACATCATTCTCTTCAGAATTCAAGACTGTTTCTAAAAACAGATTTGTTACAGATTCCTTCTTCTTACTGCCTATGTTTTGAATTACATTTATTCAGTCCAGTTCTGTCAATAAGCAGTTCTTTACTGTTTATCTTCTCTGTCTAAACCTGGTTACAGTGATTCAAATGGAGACAGCGTCTCTAATGTGATTCTGACACAATTTTCTTAGTCAAGATGCAACACAAACCAGGCTTCTCTATTTAATTTTACCTCTCTGCATATGCACAGCACAGAATCTATGTAGTAGTTTCAAACTCAAGCAATAAAGTCAGTGTGTCTATAGTAAAGTATATATTAGTTTCTAAGTATTCGTACTGAATCATTGTGGAAGAATGGACAGGATTACTGTGGCTTACACTGTAATGAGGAAATAAATGTCTGAGAAAAGATTACGCACCGCCTTTCACACAAGGCTTTATTTCTAACAGGAGAAGTTCAATCAAGTATCACCGGTAGAAAATCACTGATGTATTCCCAACTGCTACAATGTAGCGGTCTCAAATATTTTCTTGTTCTTTAGGTAGATCAATCAAGGCATGAGAGGAACTCAGCCATCAACAAGTAGTTCACTGCTAAAACTTGGATCCTAGATCTTGCTTTATTTTGGGCCATCCATAATCTTCAGATCACGCAGCTGAATTTGGGAGGCTGATGTAGAAGATCTTGGATGCCTCTTGGCATTAGGAATATTGTGTGAAGAGAAAAAGGAATCCTCAGGCTTCTTTTGTTGAAACTACTCTAATCTGTACAAATAAACACTTATAGAACCATGATGGGGACCAAAGAAAAAGGGAGAGGAAGTAAAGAAATGAAAAAAAGGAACAAGTCTATTTTTCTTGTGATATTACTTACACAAGTGGAATAGCTCCATTATAAAAAGCTGAGAAAAAATGCATCTCATATGAAGAAATAGCTTACCTGTGTACTATATAGGGACCATTACCAAAATCTGCCATGTTTCAGATGATGTCATTACTGGACATCCTATGGTATGCTGTTGAACTATTATCCTGGTAAAATCTATTTCTCACATGTCAGCTGGAGTTTGGTTAAAAATGCATGAAAAAAAATGATAAATCTTTTGTCCGATAATTCTTTTTTCAATTAAAAAAATATTTCAGTGTAACATCCTAGAGCATCTTTATTTACTATGAAAAGATCAGACCAGACAGTGCCACTGACAATCTCCTTGTCTCTCTGTCTTGTGTTCAAATTATACCATTATAAGTTAAAAAGGATATATGACCTTGTACTCTGTAGAATGCCTGAAATACATCTAACATCTCTATCAAAAGGATATGAATTATTTGCAGACTATGAATATTTTTTTACTTCGTCATGATTTTTAGCCATCTAGGACATTCAAAGTGTCCCAGAGAAAACTGGATCCTGGGTCCTGATTTCTACTCTTTCTAGATGATAGCATAATCAACACAAACCTCTTCCTTTCTAAATGTCATTCTAGAAGAAATAACTCTTCTAATATTTCTTCTTTGTTATCCCTTTCTTTGCTACTGATGATCATCCAGCACTTTCACAAAATGAGAACAGTGAGCCATATCTTTTTAATCTGAAAGCATCCAGGTAAGAAGGTAAGATTACATGTGGAATACAAAATTTTGTGATGAAAATGTGTTCATTTTCATAAGAATTTATAGTAGAAAATTTATTATGGGGATCTTACATATTTAAAGTATAAATATCTATCTGATTATTAAATGTTCATATGTTTTATAATTATGACTAGCTGTGCATATATATATTTGTATTGTTTCAGTCACTTATGTTGTGAGAGGTTGTTCTCTCCATTTTAGTCACTGAAATTCCAGATAATTCATTTTACACTGAACTCTGCCCACACTGTTTTATTGAAATGACATGCTGAAAATTATTCCGATATGTAATTTGGGGAGGAAAATGGATTTCTTGAATGAAAAGAATTACAGCAGCAAAGAACAGCATGCCATTTTTAAAATGAAAGATTAAAATTTAAAGAAGTTACTTCTTTATGAAGTATAGAATCCTAGAATCATAGAATCATAGAATGGTTTGGGTTGGAAGGAATCTTTAAGATCATCTAGTTCCAACCCCTTGCTATAGGCAGGGACACCTCCCACTAGTCCAGGTTGCTCAAAGCCCCATCCAGCCTGGCCTTGAATGATTCCAGGAGGGATGCATTCACAGCTTCACTGGGCAACCTGTTCCAACACCTCACCAGCCTCAGTGTAAAGAATTTCTTCCTAACGTCTAGTCTATACCAACCGTGTTCCAGCTTAAAACTGTTACTCCTTGTCCTGTCACTATCAGTTTCTATAAGGAGCCTTCTTTATATTCAGTTTGCAGAGCTGGTTTTTAATATCAAGAAACAGAAGATTTAACAAATCTTTGTTGTTATTGTTTCATTGTTCCACATTAGAAGGAATCAGAAAATACAATATGAAATTAGAAGTGCCCTCTATTCCTTTCCTCTTCTCTCCTTCCTATGTCCCATTTTTTGTTTTCCCTGCTCTCCCATCTCCTTAGTTCTTTTTCCCCTCCCTACTGTTCCATTCCTATTTCTCTTCTTTTATCCCTTCACCCTTCTGTTTTTTTGTCTCCTAACCTTCTCACCACCTCCCTCTCTGGAGAAGTTTTGACCAAATCTGTACCTTATGTCAGGAGAACTGAAATCAGATTTTCTGATTGAATTACTCCTAAAGCTTGTCAACCCATTTAATACCATAGACATTTCTATACCATATCACAGACTCTTCAATTTGACCGTATCTCAAGATGTGCATTCTTTCTGCAGGAGGTGATGTAGGCATTGCAGCACTTACTATGCAAAATACATTTAGCTCTCAGGTCTCTTACTGTTGAGTGATTTCTGAATGTCTATTTACTGTACAGTCTGAACAAACAGGATTAAAACTATGGGTTGTTTGCACACTGTTTAATTCTCACTTGTAATTTAGTAGTGCTGCTGAGTGTATTCCTTAAGCTAGAAGTATTTTTTTTCCTTCCTGGACAAACAATATTGTTTTTATGCACAATAAATAGAAAACAGCAGATATTACACACATGTCAATGGAGAAATTGTTACAAGTAGAAGCCATTCTCCAAATATCTTTGAGAACAAAGCATTCATTCATACAGCAAGGAAAGATAATAATGGTCTTTTGATGCTTTCTAGGCTTTGACCCGAGAAGGCAAAGTAGAATTACATGATGAGTAAAACAGCTTCAGGGTGACTGTCTTGTCAGTCTTGTCAAACACCACACTGATGCTTATTCAGCTCCCTACAAGACTTTTCTGCTCATTGCAGTCCAAAAGGGTAATAATAAAAAGGGTAACTTGAACAGTTTCCCCAGTATCCTTTTGACCTATGTACTGAAGTCGACAATCACTGAGCAGATTTATTTTATTCACAGATTTTTCCAGAAATTATTTTTCCCTGGCACTTGTATGGGGTGAAATTGAAGAAAGAGGCTGTGGGGGTGGAATTTTTATCTTTAAGCTTACTAATTTTTCAAAGTGCCTTCAGATTTCCACAGCTTGAAAATACCCTTAAGCAATAGTAATTTGTAGGCTCTTATCCTTATTTCAGATGAATATCTTTTCACAACCATTCACATGATTCTGCTTATAGTAATGAATTAAAAAGAAAATATTAGCAATTAAAATCACATGCACCATCAAGCTTCTAGTCAAGCAAGTAGCAGAAGTAAATTAGACAACCTATATCTAAATTTGATAATAGCTACACAAGCTGAAGCATTTGTTTTACCTTAAAATTCAAAGTCATAATTCAAAAAAAAAGAGGAAGTTTAGTCATTTACATTACAGTTTTTTATACGATCCCTAAATACGAGTGATATATATATATATAAATATATATATAAATATATATATATTTAATATATTTAAAATCTAATGATGCACCAACTCCTACTTCAGACATTTTAAAAGAGCATGTTATGTAATGCATTTGAAAATGTGGCAGCTGATCTCAATGCATAAATGAGGAGGAACAGGCAAGGAGGTATTTGCTTTCCTGGTGTCCTGGCTTTCTCACTTGTTAGGCTGTATCTGCTGTTCAACAAATGACTACAGCTAGTGACTACTGGCAATTCTAATTTTTTTTTTTTTTTCTTCTGAATTTCACCACTATCTGATTTAGTAGTCTCCCTTTGGCAGAAACTGAAGTCACATGACAGTGGTGTCCCAAGCCACCTCCCCTTTGAGCAGTGATTTTAGCATCCTTCTCTCTTCCAAACCTTGCAGCTGAGTTACCGTCTCACCACTGTATAGAACAGAGTCGGGCTATCCAAGAAGCTCCCCAGTCCATCACTTTTATTATCACACCTGCTTCCCTGTAGATCCCTGCCCTCCTTCCCTCAGTTTCCCAGCTTTCAAGCAGAGAAGTAATATTTCCCTTTCCTGTTTCTCGGTTCAGCTCCAATTTCAGGGCCAATTACCTCTTCACAATTGTTATTCCAGCTCTCTCTTGGTTACCTGGTCCAACAGTTTCTTGAGCCACATTAGTGATTCTTTTCAAATTCAGGCTCTGCTCTGTACAGTGTGTTTTCTCATGCTGTTCTATATAAAATGTCATAAGCTAGAGATGCTAGGAGAGATGCCAGAAAATACACCAACTGCCTTAGTTTTATCCCCTGCTCTGCATTGGAAAGGCTACACAGGAATTATATGGGGAACCCTATTAGTACAATTAGCAAGCCTGATTTTTGATGCTGTCTAGAGATAATTTTGTGCCTACTTATGGTCTGATGTGGTAAATGACAAGTCATTGCAAGCCTGAATATTGAAATAACAGTACATCTATGCTACATCAGAGTTGTAAGAGTTTGTCTTTCCAAAAAGATAGAAAAGGCACACAAATACATGAATATTATTTATTCTGGGAAAAGATAAGGTGAAAACAATAGCATGGAATATATTTCCTTTCCTTTCTGCCAAAGCAAATTTTTCTCCTATGTTAAAGCCAAGTTTTCAGAACAGGCTGAGCCCCCAGAAGCCTCTTCTGAGACACTTGGTGGCAGATCTTCAGTCAGTTAACAACTTCTTAAATAGAGGACATACTGCAATTTCCTTCCCTTCTTCCCCCTCTGTCCCTCTCACAGAACTTCTATCTTTGAATTCTGGTATCTAAATACTGTTTAAAAAATAAAATAAACAAAACAAAACAAAACAAAATAAAATAAAATAAAATAAAATAAAATAAAAATAAAATAAATAAGAAATGGTATGAATATGGTTAAAAAAAAAGCTGCCTTCCACTCCTGAGTTTTCAGTGTGAAGCTGTGTGGGGAGTATACGAATACAACTATTTCTCCTCTCCTGTATGGCTACTGAAGGCTCTATCAAATTTCATGGCTTCTCTCACTTAAAATCTGACAAATGATACACATCTCCTTCAGCAAGTTAATGAGAAAGTATGTCTTTAAGAAAAACTAAAAACTAAGCAAAGCCATTTAAGGTAGCTGTGTTGTCCCACTCAAAGTAACTCTCCCTCTGTACTCAATAATTACCATTTTTTAATTTCTGTTTTCAAAGGACTTTTGAAATAGGAGTGGAACTTCTGTTGCAGCAGGGCACCATCAATTTTTATTTGCTATGTGATGCAATATATATATATATATATATATTTAGAGTACACTACATATTTTTTAATCTTTCAATTTGTTCACTGCCAAGTCTCTTGACACTATGATATGCTAGGAAATAAGTTTAAAATGTTTAACTTCAGAAATAACCTTCCTCTCCGAAATTTCTTTTAGGAAAAAGCTACAGTGATGCAATGGAACATCAATATATAAAGAAAGAGAGATTTACTCTGAGAAAATATTTTACTCAGAAGAGTGCAGAAGAGAATCTGTATAATTTTCAGAACACCATACCTCTGCATATTCTATTGAAACACTCACATTGCCAATGAATACAATAGATTATTTGGATCTAAGTTTTATATTTAAAAAATAAAGACTGTAAAATGGAATTTAACAAACCTTTCTTGCAAGAAACCCTGTGCCATAAAAATGTCCTTTCTCTAATCAAAATATCACCTGAATGAGTCATCATGTTTGGCCTGATTGCATTTTTTCTCCATATATGTGCAGCTGCATTTGCCTCTCCATAAATGTCATTTGATTATGAGAAAATAAACAGGGAAGGACTCGTAGGGAGTCGGTACGGGGCCTGCTTGTTTACCTGCTGCAGCTTTCCAGGCTGAAGAACAAATGTCATGCAAATGGTGCACCAGCAATGATCTGCCAATCATCCTGCCTTGGCATTCATGGTGATTTGCTAAATCATTTAAAGAGACATGCTTTACTAAATGAAAAAATATCAGCGGCAAGGGCCTGTGTTTAAACATGGGGTTGAGTTATTATCCCAGTAGGCTGGAATGAAATGAAGACATCTTCCAATTAAAGCTTGCAGATGAACCCAGACAAACCCCCCTTTTTTCATAAAGACAGGCAGATTATGACTGGGAGAGAACAGCGACAGAGGCTTTCATTACAAGCTGATTATGGTGATATAATTCCCAGTGCTGTGTGTCTGCGGGCCCAACTTCACATTTGAAGGTTTTTAATATAATTTCCTTAGGGTGAAATGCTGAAGATTTATTAAACTTTATGAAGGGCTTACAGATCCAATTTAAGAGGACATATCATAGGGCAAAACTGACAGATGATAAAATACATTCCAGGAAGAAAGAAAGAGAGAAATAAAGAGAGAGAGAAAGTGAAAGAGGGAGAGAAAGAGAGAGAGAGAAAAGGAGAAAAGGGGAGAAAGAGAGGAAGAGAGGAAGAGAGGAAGAGAGGAAGAGAGGAAGGAAGGAAGGAAGGAAGGAAGGAAGGAAGGAAGGAAGGAAGGAAGGA
>NW_024884833.1:10433952-10582181 GCF_019232065.1 Centrocercus urophasianus | reverse complement strand
AGGGGGGGAAAGGAGGGGGGAAAGGAGGCAGGGAAGGAGGCAGGGAAGGAGGGAGGAAGAAAAGGAATTATTGGAATTTGGGAGGCCATTTGGGTGGGTTTTTTGTTTATGTAAACTAGTCTTCTTTTAAACATCACTAATATCCCAATATTTGTAGAAAATGAATCATTTTCAGTTTTGTTTCATGTTTATTAAAGTCTAAGTGTCTTAGTACTTGATATTTGTTATCCAAATATCAAGTTTGGCAAAATATTGACCAAAAAATTGTTGAATACCAGATAACATTTATTTTAATTTTTTTAGTACTAATGAGCACTGATTTTCCTCTTGTACACATTGTTAAGAACAATTGTATTTCTGCATTTACATGTTCCTTGACACTGCTTCTTTTTTTGTGTGTTACTATGTGATTCTACACATGTCCATATCCAATGTATCTACTTGGGTGTAAGTATAAGATTGTAAGTTTATGTAAATATACAAGAATAATTATCAACATCATATAAACAATCCTGGCAAGTCTCAGCAACACCCAAACACGCCAAACATCCACATCAACACCACAGTTAGTGAGAATTTCCCATGCTGCATGTGTAGCTTTACTCTTTGATGTATCAGAGTATCACAATATGTTTTTAATATGTATGATGGAAAACATAAGTCAGCATATTTCTGTAAGGATGAGAGAAATATGAAATATAAAGAAGCTTAACATACCAGAACATATAAAGCATTTGTTGGCTATAATGAACAGTGATCAAATCATAAAAAAAAATACCTTACGATATCTACACTTATGGTTAGGCAGCTAAACTGTATTCCAACATATGGAGGAGATCCAAAAATCACAGAAATCAGTTCCTTGAATAATCAGGCTTTACAAATAAAATCTTATGCAGTGATGAGTTTTGTTGCCTTATTCTGATGTGACTAATTAGATCATGCTCAGAACTTTGCCACCACCAAGTCCACTTTTATTTTTTATCTAAGTCAGTGTTTGATCTCAAGTTTCCAGAGATAACCAACAGATATGCTAATTCCAGTTCTTATCTGGTACACAGCGAGCATATGCCCCTTTTCCTTCAAAATATAAGCTGTCTTCTAAAAGATTACTGTAAGAAACTGTAAAGAAAACGAATACTAACAAACAGAGACATACCCATTTAAAGACATTCATTTAAGCTCTTGGTTTGGCTCTTTCTCCTGGAAAAGCCGCAAGAAGAAAATCAGGCTTTTTGTCAGTCAGCCTTCTGCTGGCTTCACATCAAGATATATTTTGATTGACTGTTTTCTAAAAAGATGTACATTCATCTTATTCTCATTGAAAATTGTGTTGTCTTATGTGATACTTATGTTTCTGTACACAAGAAAGGAGATATTTGATCTAGCATCTTGGCATGGTTAAGACACAGTGTACCTGCCAACTAACCCTGATATTTCTTTACATTTCAGATCTTCAGGAGAGCAAAGCTTTGCTATTTATGCACGTATGGCACCCAGGAAAATGGGCATACCACTGTGACTGAATCTAAGGATACAACAACAATAACAAAACTGATGTATAGTCACAAAGCATGGTACTGTAGTTAGTTTGTTTATTGTAAAAAAGTAAATACAATGGCAATGTAACTTACTATTATTTAAGAAGATAACTTATTATTATTTCCATGAAATCTAGAAACAAAGTCCTTGCATGGTATTTACTTACCTTTTAGTCATCAAGCCAGTACTTAACAAAAAATGGCTTTTAGTTGTATGGCATATTTTTGTGAGTAATATTTGGTTATCATACCACACACCTCCACACTTAGATGAATACAAACAGCCCAAGCAACCCTTCACATTCCCGATTATCACACTGAGGTGCTGACAACTCTGCAAGGATCCTAACAGTCAATTTGTCTGATGCCAGATAAGATTAACCCCGGGCCACACCACCCAAAGACAACTCACAAGCAATTTTAGCTAGAGAGCCAAAGAATGCTCTCAGCAGAGCAGTATGTATATATTGAGGGTTTATCTATAACATCACCTTAATATGTATAGGAAGTAACCCACTGATCAATTTGGGCGGCCTCCTGAGCCACAGCTTAGACCTTCAAAATCTGGATATCATAAGTAGAGGATATTTGCTGGTTTTGTTCTTTAGATCACCTGCTGAATGCAGGCCACATCTTGTGATGTTTCTGTGATTGTTTCTGCACTATAGAAGAGTTACTGAAGCAAAATCAAATCCTCCTATCTGCCAAAATCTTGTGCAAGACTTAGCTAATAAATTGTTCCTTGCTTTCAAAACAAAAGACTTTCATCATACCGTAACACAAAACCTTATGCAACAGGAGAAAAGCTGAACGTCTTGTAGTCAGTCCAGATGTTGCCACACTCAGAAAACTGCTTTGCCTAACTGTAGGCAGAAGAGTATTGAAAAACTAGGTGACAGTCATTACCATTAGAAAAACTACCAACAAAAAAAGATCAGGCTTGCTATATCTAGAGGTGATTGAGCCGTATCTTTAACATGTCTAAATAGCCAAAATCCTGCACTCCAGTTCTTTTCATGCTTCTATCATAAATTTTAGGCTGTCCAATCTTTGAGGAGCCTTACCTTAGATGTTCTCTCACCTTTGCAAGACGAAGATGCCATGAAAAACACTGACCTCACCCTTTGTGCTTTTTTACTTTAGCTGAATTTACATAAGCTATCTCACTATTATGTGACACGAACATCCACCTTAGTTCACATAGTAACAAGCTAACAGGAGCTTAAATTTGGAATAAATTTTCCTAGTTCATTTAGTTTTGTTCCTTTGAGCTTGTAATGATTTAAAAGCACATGAGGTATCTTGATAAGATTTGTTATACAGCAGAAGTATTAAACAGAATTCATTTCTCCAGTGGATAAGTATATAAAACTCAAGTTAGCTGTTCTCCAAAGTTTCAGGCTCTGGTGGATGTTCACAATTGGCATCATGGTACAGTACAGACACAAGACTCATCAATATAAAAAGCAAATCAGAAACAATACCCATGATCTTCCAGCTATTTGCCACCAAACTGACTACTTATTATTTGATAGCCTTTTTCTCTCTTCCAAATTAGACATATTATTGACCTGTAGAACTCATTGATCATTAATATCTGGAAAATGTTATTAATAATTATCACTGTTAATTATTACTAATGTGGGGAGACTAAAGTAAACACTTCAGAATATTTCTAAATGTGTTTAGACCATATGATAAGAGTAATATCTGCATATATATGTGGTAGGAAAAAAAGAATATTCTTCAGGATTCATGGCATAAGTAGATCACTGCCTGGGATCAGAAAGATATGTCACTCAAATGAATAAGTTGCACAGTTTGAGCACTTTGTTTTTTATGCATTTCCTTGATAGCTCCAGAATGGCTTCTGTTAGAGGTTTACACCAGAAGAGAATGAATTATCTATTCAAAGATTTTTCTGGCAGAGCTGTTCTGAAAGAGTGATGAAATTGTGAGATTGACTCCTGAAGCTCCATAGCAGGGACACACATCCAAGCGCTATAGGTTGATTGCATAAAATGCGTGACAGTAATTGCTGTGTATCCAAGAATGACTGTCAAAAGAATACTTTGAAGTAATTTTCTTGCAGCATTAGGAAGACTGCAGCAGAGAGGCTGAAATCACAAAAACTATTCTCAAGCTTTCTCAGCTCTGTGAAGTACAGCAACTAAGTTGTATTTCCCCTAATCTTTGGAAAAGTTAGGAAATATAAACCTTAATAGTTTGACATTTAGCACAAAAAAATATATACGATGTGCTTTTATAAGTACTGTCTGCTCCCAAAGTCATGAATTTAAAAGCTATAATACTAAATTGAGACCATGAATAGCTTTGGTTTAAGGGTAAGCCTGGGATATGATGATTCTGAGTCATCTGTAAGACTAAATTATTAAGGACTTGCTTTGTGCTTTGGGCAAAGATATAAGAACTGAATAAAACATATATGCTTCCCACACTAAAAAGAATTGCATGGCTCATGTTCTATAGAAAGGTCTATTTGCCAGTCAAGAAAGAGGAAGAAGGAGAACTGTGGATGTCAGCAATAAATAAGTAAGACTGAGGACTTGTTTAAGAATTCTACAGGTGAGTGAGAGGTGATTTTTCTGCCAAGTCTTGATATCAGAAAGTGTTTCTCCTGCAGGAGTTATGTTCACAGCACATGAACACTGAGGAAGTCCCACCATGTAAAAGGGGCTGCTGCAGAATTCACAAGTGAGCCTGCAGAAGACACTGCCCCTGCATGAAGTGTCTGATTCCTTCTGTGGCCACTTTTAGGTTGTTGAAGGGTATGGTATAAACCACATTTCTTTGTTCAAGAATTAGCATGTTTTGCCTTATTTTTCTTGGCCTACTGATCTGAAGGCAACTGAACAGTGAAAAATAAAAGTTTTGGTGTCAGCAGGATTCAAGCACAGCACTAATTTGGGAGAATCTATTTTTTAAATAATCACATCCTGCAATGTGCAAAAAAGCCCTGTTATATTAGTAAAGACAAATAAAAATCTGTGATTTTGTGCAGATCAAAAGTTGATTCCAAATCAATTACTATTTTTGATCCAATCAGATACCCATTTTCAAATACAGTGGGCAAATTTCTTAATTTTTATTTTCCTTTTTTTTCTTTATTACATTCTATATAAGCACCATATGTTTAAAATTACAGTGTAATAGAATGGTTTTGATTAGAAAGGATATTAAAAATCATCTAGTTCCAACGCCTCCACTAGAAAAACTTCTCAAAAGCCCCATCCAACTCTGCATTCAAAACTTTCAGGAAGGGGTATATGCACAGATTCTCTGAGGAACCTGTTTCAGGGCCTGATCACTCTTTTGAGTAAATAATTTCATCCTGATATCTAATCTAGATTTCCCCTCTTTTAGTCTAGAGACATTGCCACTTATTCTATCACTACACTCCCCGAAAAAGAGTCCTTCTCCAGCTTTCCTAGTCTTTCTCTAGATTTTCAGGGACATGATTTAGCAGAGGGTTGTTAGGGCAGTATGTTTAGGTCATGGTTGGACTTGATCTTTAAGTGATTGTAAGATTCTATGATTCTATTCCTGCAAACCCATTTTAGGTACTTGAACAGTGCTACAAGGTCTCCCCAGAACCTTCTCTTCTCCAGGCAGTTCCCCACTTTTCATAGCTTGTCCTCACAATATAGATGGCCCAGCCCTCTAAGTATCCCCATGGCCACTGCCTGGACTTGCTCTGCTGTGCAGAACTGAATGCAATTCTCCAGGTGGGATTTCATAAGAGCTGAGTAGATAGAAAAAATTGCTTCCCTTGAACCTCTGGTCATACTTTTTTTTGACACAGCTCATGATACTGTTGATCATCTTGTCTGCAAATGCACAGTCCTGACTTATTTCAGCTATGGGTTTCTGCTCTCAGTCCATTCTTGGCCCAGCCCATTTTGTAGTTGGGATTGTCCTCATCCATGCCCAAGGATGGCCTTGTAGAACTTCATGAGAGTCATGGTGATCCACTTCTCAAACCCCTCAAGATCCCTCTGAAGGCATCCCTTCTCTCTACTTGACTGCACCACACTACTTATTGTCATCAGACAACTTGCTGAGAATGTACTCAATCCCACTGTTCATGCCACTGACAACAAAGTTAAACAGCACCAGTTCCATTACCAGCCCCAGAGGAATGCTACTCATCACTTGTCTTCACCTGGACATTGAGGAAGTGACCACAACACTCTGAGTACAAGCAGTCAATTTCTAATTTGTGAAGTGGTCCATCCATCAAATCTATGTCTCTCCACTTTGGAGACAAGGTTTTCATGTTGAACAGTATCAAACATTTTCCACAAGTCTGGATAGGTAGATCAGTTGTTCTTTCCTTCTCCATCACCATTTTAAACCTATTGCTGCCCATCACATCTATAAGGCATGATTTGCCCTCAGTGAGATCATGTTGCAGCAATCACTTCTTTATTTTCCATGTACTTTAGCATAATCACCAGGAGGACCTGCTTCATGATTTTTCCAGGTACAGATATGAGATTGACTGTCCTGTTGTTTCCAAGTCCTTCTTTATTCCTTTTTTTTAAAAGGAGGGCTAGAAATAGAACAGAAGATACATAGCATCCTTCAATCTATTTCCATATCATCACTCCTTCCTATGAAACACACACTGCAGTGATAATTTAAAGAATTAATTACTTTTGAAGCCTTTTTATCATTACCCCAGGGGCTGACATAATATGACACAATTAATTACTGAAGATCACTGGAAATGAATAGTGACCACAGACTTATGGATAAGATCTATCTTGGTTAAGCAAACTGGTAGGATCTGAATCTAAAGGAATGTGGAAGGCACCATGAATGCATGAATAAAAAAGACGACTTCAACACCATTCAGATTCATTTGGTTTTTCCCCAGGGGGTGATGTTAATTATACAAGCAGAAGATTAAAATAATCCTGTGTCTGATCAAAAGGAAGAGATTGAGAATCAGTCCAGCTTTTATAGGAGTGGCATCATGCAGTAACATTATAGGTTGCCAGCTAGCACAGGCAGCAGGGACAGTTTGCTGAATCATGTGAAAATCCATTCATTCATGATGATTATTTATTGGCTCACCATTTGTGTCTCCAAACATAAGGAGAGTCAATCTAGTGACATAAAAATGATGAGGAAGATACTGAGATGTAATGATTTCTGGAAGTATTTAGAATAAACATAAAAAATAAGCATAATGCAATAGGAATCATCATGGGCACCTTTACAGTAGTAACTGTGAAGGACTGCATAAACTTGCAAAAATAGCGAAGTCTTGCTCTGAACACCTACTAGTTTAATGACAATATAAAAACCTCTAGGGTGGAAGGTCATAGACTTAGAAGTATAGTTAGCTTCATTTATGCTTTACTGCAGACAGGTAAAACTCACATTTCACATTACAAATAACTATGACTACGAAGCCTGTGCTGTGAGAGTGCAAAATTGCAAAAGAAAAATAAATTAGAGCAACCATAACAACAAAAAATATTTAATAAATATCATTTAATTCAAATTTTCTATTTGGTTATTTGTTTATTTAAAACAAAATAAAATGAAACATTACTTTGTAATGAGGCACCAGCTGTTTCTGTGGAAAACAGGCTGTTTTCAAGGAAATTATGTTTCTGAAAACAACAAATATATGGCTTGTTAAAAATCTAGATTAATTCATTAATTTTGCTTTCAAGAAAATGTTCTCGTGCCTCCATAAAAGAAGCACGGCATGCTAGCAGAAAAAACGAAATTTCATCTAAAGCTGACCTTCTTCACTCCCAAATCTTCATATCAGGTCCAAGAACAGAGAGGGTGTGCTACTTCTAAGGGGGCCTATTTCCTTGCTAAATTCCAGTAGTCTCTCTAACCTAAACCAAATCAGCTCACACTCTATGGCTTAATCCAGTCAAGTAGCTCACCTCGTAATAAATTTAATGATTAGCTGGTGGATTAGATTTCTGTATGACACTGTATCAAAAGCTTTTGCTAAAATCCAGGTAAAATATGCCTGTAGCTTTCCCTCTGTCAAGCCTTTCAGATACTTACTCAAACAGTTCTTCCAGATACTTTAAGCATGCCCACATTGTGTGAGCTTGAGCTGATTTATGTTTAATTAAGTCAAATACGTCATAGAGAGCCCACTGTGTTCCTTGTATTTTTTATTTATTTATTTTTCCTGACGATGACTTTTATAATAGTTACTTAAGATTTCAAAGAATTAAAAACAAAAAAACACAAACATCTCAGGAAAGGTGATTTCTATAATGACTCCAAAAGATCTCAGCTCATCAATTATAACAAATTATATTATTGAATTTATTCTGTTATTGAAGGATAATACTATGAATATACTATCAAGCCTTTTTAAGCACACACTCCATTGAAAGATACGGTTATAATGCTGCCTGCATGGGCAGAAAAAAAGCACACTTAAATGTCCATTTGGGCTCTCAACTAAATTAAATTAATGCTGGAGATGCTATGAAGAGTTACATCTGCTGATAAATTTGGTCTCTACTTTATTGACAAAGCCATTGAAAAGATATTATGAGATATATGAAGGAACTGTACATTTCAGGTTATTTCTCACTTTTGTAGTTGTTACAGCTCTAGTTTATTTGTTGCAAAGATAAGCAATGAAAGGCCATTTCATCTTGTAAGCTTCAAATCTTAAAATTCCATTTTCCCAGTGTATTTTAAAATGTGCACAGAGAAATTCGGGACACGAGCAGGAGTTGTGTGAAGATCAAATGAAAAACTTTAACAGCTTGTGGTTGTTTTGCAGAGATCCTGCCTCTGAGTCTACTATCACATATCCATGCATTACTCACAGCTATGGCAAGAAACGGATTTTTTTTTATTAGCCAGATGCTGTTTTGCTCTCTAACACATCCACAGTTCATGGAACGAGTGAGGAGAAAAAGGTTGGACCATAATTCTTATCTTTCTTTATAGTATAAAAGATCAAATCATTTCAATGTGCGTAGAACTGCTTGATTCATATCCTTTACTTGGTATGACCTAGTTTATATCTGCAATCTCTCATTGTTAGGAAATCATGCCTTTTACAACCCTTTCCAATTTCTTTTGCCATCTCATCTTCTTCCCTTTTCTGAACAAGTTATCTCTGTCTAACTAATTCCTTTATTATATTCAATTTCAGGCAATAATGATTATCCTTTTATGGTAGTTCTATTGTCCTGGAAATACTCCAGTTTTGGTAATTGCATTCTGTTGACATAAAATCCCTTCTGCAGCTTCAGTTGGATGCTGTACTCTCCTTTACTTCCTGTCCTAAAATGCCATGTCTTTTGCTGTGCAGATCTAAACAGCTACTCTGTTCTGCTCCACTGCTTTCTGCATTTAAGCGATTTGTACAGTCACATAATTGTATGCATGTACACAGGCACACTGATTTGAAAAAAAAAATCAAGAATGCATTAGCTGCAATTGTAATGCAGGCTGCTGTATAAATAGAATATTGTAATTACTCTGCCTTTCCCTGTTTTTGACCTATGAAACTTTCTGTCATATATTTAGAATATTTATCTGCATTCTTTGGGTATATTATCTTAGCAAAAGTTGTCTTTGTTATGCCTCTCAGATCCAAATGTAGACAAATCAGTTTTTTCCTTACCTGACATCCTTGTTTCTTACAGCTTTTTGCCTCCAACTGCTAGATCTTTTTCACTTAATATTATTTATTTTTTCACTTAGAAGGCAGCATTTGATTTCACTGTTTGGTAGGTTTTATTTCTGTGTTCGTTTGCTTTTTGTTCCATTCTCTTACTATGATGTCCCTTCTCAAGTCCTCTCTACTAAGTTCAACACATAAACATCTCTGCCTGTCCATTACTACTTAAAAAAAAAACAAAAACAAAAAAACAAAACCAAAAAACCTATGGTTTTTGAGTCACTTACTCTGAACATGCCACAGACTACTGGCTTCAGCTTTGCTTGCTTTCTTATATTAACCTCATTCTACAATCCACTTCTGTTTCATCAGAGCAAATATGCACACAAATATGGATATCAGAAAGACACCTAACATTTGATGATTTTTTGCAGTTGTACATTCACCTTTCAGATTTGCCACACTTCAATTGCGCTCATTTCACATTTGAAATTTCATTCTATAAAACCAAAATAGAAAAGGAAAAATGGTTCTTACAATTCCCTGTTTACACAGATTGCTCCACCTGATATGGTCAGAATATCCTCATCCCTCAACCACTCTAAAGAAATGTTCATTGGAATGATTCTATTAATGAAAAGAAATGTATCGAACAACCCTTAGATTTAGTATGCATTTTACATCAACTTATTTTTTCCCTAGATTCAGACACTATTATTCAACATTAAGCTTATGAAATTGAAAAGGCATAATTTTTCTCTTGTGCTCATGTGATTTATGTAAGGCCTGATTTCTAGAGGTTATAAGTACTGACAGTTATACCGATTTGAGAAACAGAGGTTTAGGGAATTAGTGCATAATTTTGAAACATCTGGATGTAAATTTATAAGTGCTATTTTGATGCTTAAATGTGAGACTGAAACTTCAAATGAGAGAAGCAAGAAGCAAACAAGAGAGAAGGCAAAAGAAGAACTTGACAATCTATTTCAGAATCTATTTGTAATTTTAGAAAAAAAAAATAAGTAATTTACAGGTAGACGATTATTTTGCCTACTCTAATACATATTAAAATTTGTTACATAGCTTGAATGAAAACATCTAGATTATTAAGTGATTCAAATGAGCAACTCTGACATAAATAATTGCTATTTGTTATATTTTACTGATTGGCTTATGTATTTTTTTCATATTCCCTCAATGGAACAGTACACAGGAAAAACAGTGAAAAACAAACAACAAGCATTTTCACTTAGGCACACATATTTTCTCAATCCAGTAATGCTCAAAACATTTGGTTAAGGCATCTGCCTAACTTGAAGGAGATACTTCATATTTTCTGCCTTTATGTTATTATTATTTTTTTAAGATTGGAAGTATGTATTTATTTAATACAATAGTAGATACAGAAACTCTTTAGACAGCACATGCTGAAAGGGAAAAAAAGTCTTTAGTCATTAAATATTAAGTAGTTACAGAATCATGTTGCCCCTGGGCATAATTTGAGATCACATTGAAAACTCCTTCTCAATGAATTAAAGGTTTAAAATACACCAATATACAGTTAGATTGCATTATTAAATGAATAAAGAATGACAAAATATTACGGTGCTATTATAATCTGATAACACACTCACTTTGAAAACTACTTTCCAATTGGTTGCCTCATCTCCAATAGGAAACAGCAGAAATAGAAAAGATATAGAGAAGTGTTGCAAGAATGATTAGATAAAAACAAGAGGTTTCATTGGCAACCCAATGTGCTGTAGCATTGAGACTATATTCAAGTCTCCAGAAGTCTGCATGTTAGAAAATATCATGGTTCCTGTGTGAATTGTTTAAAGTGGAAGATACTAGTTGAAGATACTAGTTGGAGTTGTAGTGGATGACACTTGTGGGCTCCTTGAACAGAAGATTTCTATTCTATTCTATTCTGTTCTGTTCTGTGCTGTTCCGTGCCATTCCATTCTGCTGTAGGATAGATGTAGGCTACTGTGCACGTTCTTTCAAAATTATTAGGTACTTAGCATCTCTGCAGTTTTCCCAGAGGGAGCAAGAAAGAAAATTTACTCTTTTGTGACTGGGATAATTCCTCAGATGCTATTTGTTTGGTTGAAAGAGTGATTATCTGGATCATTTCTTAATTTAACTGAAGTAAACTTACCTGGGGTGTACAAACATCAAACTAACCTTCCCTGACAGTTCAGTAAATGAATCTCAGACTTGACCTCTAATACAACACTGTTATCCTAACCTGACATTCTGATGAGTAGAAGCCTTTAATCATGCTGATTTCTGCCACATGGCTCTGTGGTTTTCCGACGGGCTCAGAACAAGCCCACTAGGAGCTAGATCACAGACACTTGTCAGTGATATCCACCTCCTTTACCACTCAGGTCTTGCACTTCTAAATAAATAGAGAGCAATACAGTGATATTATCACACAGTAGATTTCCCCAGCTGCAGCACTGATCCTGTTAGCGCTCTGCACTTAGCTAATGTTCGTGCAGCTATATTTATTTTGTTAATCACTTTCCTAGGAGATAGCCAGTTTTCAAAGATGCACGTTTCACAGAATCACAGAATCACAGAATCACCCGGGTTGGAAGGGACCTCAAGGATCATGTAGTTCCAACCCCCCTGCCTAGCAGGGCCACCAAACATACACATTCAGATCAGGTTGCCCAGGACCCCGTCCAACCTGGCCTTAAACACATCCAAGGACGGGGCATCCACAACCTCCCTGGGCAGCCCGTTCCAGGGCCTAACCACTCTCCTTGTATAGAACTTCCCCCTAACATCCAACCTAAATCTTCCCTCCTTCAACTTCGATCCATTTCCCCTAGTCCTGCTGTTGTCAGCCCTTTTGAAGAGTTTACTCCCCTCGTGGGTGTAGGTTCCCTTCAGGTATTGATAGGCTGCAATGAGGTCACCCCGCAGCCTTCTCTTCTCCAGGCTGAACAAGCCCAACTCCCTCAGCCTGTCCTCATAGGGGAGGTGCTCCAGCCCCCTGATCATCTTAGTCGCTCTCCTCTGGACCCTTTCCAAAATCTCAATGTCTTTCTTGTACTGAGGGCTCCACACCTGGACACAGTACTCCAGATGGGGCCTCACAAGAGCCGAGTAGAGAGGGACAATCACCTCCCTGTCCCTGCTGACCACCCCTCTCCTGATGGAGCCCAGGATCCCATTTGCCTTTCGAGCTGCCAGAGCGCACTGCTGGCTCATGTTCAGCTCATTAGTGATTCAGTCAGCATTTGTAAGAATTAAGATCATGTAGTTAGTTAACAGATATTTAAGTTACTATAATAATTGTTTTAATCTCTCAAGAACAAGAAGTTGCTCACAGTTTTCGGGGGGTCTCTTTTATTTTGTATCAAGGGAACTATGCTCTGTTTCAAGTCTTTTCTTAGCAGTGCAGATAATGTAAAATGACACATCTTCAATAGACTGTAGTTTTGGATGCAGTAAAATGCTAAATAAACTATTAATTCTTCTTCTCTTAAAAAGAACTGGTGAGGGAAAAAAAAAGGGATTTTATTAAAATTAAAAGAGTGATTAAATAGTTTTGTTTTCCTCCCATGCACCATCCCATACAAAATAATAATAATAAGAATAATTTGAACAATAAAGAAAGAATTGAAATAATGTGTAATTAACCAGGAGAATTTTTGAATTAAATATATATCTTATATCTATATATATAATGTGTGTATGTGTGTGCATATATATATGCACATATATATATATATATATATACATATACATACATACATATATATATATATATCTCCCTTCACTTCCTCCTTCACTTTTTCCACTCATACTATCATAGAATCATAGAAACATAGAATGGCCTGGGTTGAAAAGGTCCTCAAAGATCATCTAGTTTTAACCCCCCTGCCATGGGCAGGGTTGCTAACCACTAGACTAGGCTACCCAGAGCCAGATCCAGCCTGGCCTTGAATGCCTCCAGGGATGGGGCATCCACAGCCTCCTTGGGCAACCTGTTTCAGTGCATCACCACACTCTTCTCGTCTTAGTTTAAAATCATTCCTCCATGTCCTATACTAGTAACCCATGTGAACAGCTGTTCCCCCTATTGTTTGTACGTTCCCTTCAAGGCCACAGTGAGGTCTCCCCACACCTTCTCTTCTCAAACTAAGCAAGCCCAGTTCCCCCAGCCTTTCTTCATAGGAGAGGTCCTCCAGCCCTCTCATCATCTCAGTGGCCCTCCTCTGGACCTGCTCCAAGAGTTCTGTGTCTTTCTTCTGCTGGGGTCTCCAGGCCTGGACACAGTACCCCAGATGGAGCATAACAAGAGCTGAGCAGATGGGGACAATCACCTCCCTCGCCCTACTGGCCATTCGTTTTTTAATGCAGCCTAGAACACAGTTGGCCTCCCAGGCTGCAAGCACACACTGCTGTCTCATGTCCTGCTTCTCATCCACCAGGACCCTCAAGTCCTTCTCTGCAGGGCTGCTCTCAAGGAGATCTTGTACCTGGGATTGCCCCTGCCCAAGTGCAACACCTTACACTTGGCCTTATTAGGTTCACAGCAGCCCACTCCTCCATCTAGGTCACTCTGGATGGTTTTCCTTCCCTCTAACGTATTGACTGCGCTGCTGAGCTTGGTGTCATCTGCAAACTTGCAGAAGGTGCACTTGATTCCATCATCCATTTCATTGATGAAGATGTTGAAGAGCACTACTCCCAAGACCAACTCTTGGGGACACCACTTGTGACCGGCCACTCCACAGACACAGAACCTTTGATCACAGCCCTTTGGCTGTGACCAGTCAGCCAGTTCTTAATCCACTGAACAGTCCATCCTTCTAATCTGTACTCTCCAATTTAGAGAGAAGGATGTGGTGAGGGACCATGTCAAAGGTCTTGCAGAAGTCCAGGTATATGATATCTGTTGCTCTTCCCCTGTCTACAGATGCCGTATCTTCATCCTAGAAGGCCACCAGATAAACCATCATAAACATATCATAAACAAATATATGCTGTGTAACTAAAACAGATACCAATAGAGCCTCAAGTTCTATAGCAGCAACAATTAGAAGCTTCCGTTCTAACACATAGAATTAACCTGCCTTATTTTTTGAAGCAAAGCAAGCAACAACAACATTCTCTGTACTTGGAATGACAACAACCCTCTGGCTGTGATCATCCAACCAAATTTTTACCCGATTAAAAGTCCACCCTTCAAACAAGTATCTCTCCTATTTAGAGTTAAGGATGTAAAAGGTCTGCACAAATCCAGATAGATAATATATAGATATTGCCCTTCCTTTTTCCACCAGTACTGTCAATCCATCATAGAAGGCTACATATTGGTTAGCAATGATGCGCCCTTGCTGAAACCCTGTTGGGTGTCTTGAATCACTTGCTCATTCCTCACATGCCTTAACATCTCTTCCAGGACATTCTGCCCTATGATCTTCCCACACACAGACATGAAGCTCACCAACCCGTAGTTCTCCCTTTCTTAAAAAAGGAGAGTGATGTTTCCCTTTTTTTTCAGTCAGCAGGGGCTTAGTCTGACAGCCACAACATTTCAAACGGGGTGGAGAGTGGCTTGGCAATCACATCAGTCAGTTCCTTCAGTATCCTGGGATCTTGTCATCAAGCCCCATAAACTTACACACATTCAGTCTCATGAGCCAGCCTCAGACTTGCTCTATCAGTGGAAGGGTTTTTGTTAACCCAGCCCTCTCCTAGATGTTCATGGATGTGAGGTTTGTGGATGTGAGAGACAGAAGAAAACTGGCTGGGAATGAAGACTAAGGCAAAGAACTCACTGATTACTTCAGCCTTCTCCATGTCCACTGTAGTCAGTTTCCCTTCTCATCTACCAGAAAGGATACACATTCTTTGGCCTGTCTCTTCTAATAAATTTACCTATAGAATCCTTTCCCATTTTTCCAGTAGTTCCATCTGTGCTTTGGTTTTCTTGATCCCATCTCTGAATGTCTAGACAGCATCCCTGTATTCTTAGGCAACACACTCTTCCTTCCACTGTCTGCACATTTCCCTCTTATCCCTCAGTTTGACCAGAGGGTCTTTGCCCAGCCATGCCAGCTTCCTGTCTCTTCTGCTTTTTTTCCCATACTGGGGAACAGAGAGCTCTTGTACTCTTGAAAAGCATCCTTAAAGAGTTGCCAGCTCCACTCTAATCATATGAACCTAAGGGCAGCTTCCCAGGTGACCTCATCCATTTCTTCCTTAAATTGCCTGAAGTTCATTCTCCTGAAGTTCAGAGTCCTGATTTTACTTTTTGCCAGACCTATCACCTCAAGATCACAAACTCAACAGAGCATGATCACTACAGCTCAGACTGACTCTTTAAATATTGCTTTTTACTGAGCTCCTGCACAAAGAAATTATCCTCAATGTCTCCTGAATTGCTTGCAGCCCACCATGTTCCTTTCCCAGCAGATATCCAGGTGATTGAATACCCCACTAAGATGAGAGCCTGCAAGTGCAATACTTGTAGTTGAACAAAGAACGCCATCCACAGGCTCATCCTGGTTAGTAGGCGACCGTGATATACCACATATACTTTTCTGGTCTGTTCCCTGATTTTCACCCATAAATTCTCAATCTACTTACAGCTGTTTCTCAGAGACAACTCTTTTCACTGTGGTCTTTCACCAGGAAACTAGCAGCAAATATTCTCCCTCTTTAGCTATGATCTCAACTCCAAAAAAAACTAGGAGAAAATAAAGGGATATGTAGCATGATGGTGTGCTCTCAGACAAAAAAGTTATGGCTGAACAAGACAGAACTTCACATTTTACATGTGATGGCCAACCTTATCACAGTTTATAGATTATAGGCAAGATCATAGATCAAGTATTCCTGTTATGCTACAACAAGAATGAAATTGCTAGTCTAACCTTTAAAAACAAGACAAACCTCCCATCTCTTCTTTAAGGAAATGAATATTAGTTTGCATGACTATACAAAGAGATCTTTTATATAATGGAGCCAAGAAAACCTGTTTTCAAAGTATCATTTGAATCCGCTTTAACAAGAGGTGCATTCTAGTACTAAAAATACAGTTATATCATGAGACTATAGCTTGAACTCATAATAAGAAAAATGTATTATGAGCAAAAGAGTCTATCACAACATAACAATTTCCAGCTTCCACTCATTTTTCACTTTAAAGTCTTGGTTTTTGGTCTTTAGATCAGAATTAAAAGGTAGAAATCCGTGATAAAACATAGGACAACTGGAAGGAGGTCTAGCAATTGCAGAAAGATACAAAACTGACAATATAGCTTTCAGCGTACTGATTTAACTGTGTTAAGGTTTAAATGTTATGGTAAAAGGTAGCATCACTATCTATATTCACATACTACTGATACAGCAGGACATTTTTTTTTTTCTGACTTGGAATTATTAGCGCAAAAAGTCTTTCTGTAAAATAAACCATAAATTTGAAGGAATACAAAGCTATAATTTTTTCCCATATTAGCCAATGACACCAATTAGGATTATACTGAGGTATTTAACCTGCATTTTCCATTACTTGTGACCTACAGGAATATTCTCTAAGGACAGAGTTTAGGGCTTATTAGTTTTCTTTATGAAAAAATTTGTTTGGCTAAATTGTTATATCATCTCTCCTAACTCAAACACAAATATTATACTCTTTTTAGTCAAGTATTAATATAATCTTGTTCTTGTAAACAAAGTATGCCATAAACTTACACTATTAAGTTCTCATTCAAAGTGCCTGTTTGCACAGATTGAAAGAAAGAACAACTAAACAGTAAGTTTTTAAAAACTGTTGCATGTGTGCGTTGAAGCAGTATTGGCTAATGCTGTAAACTGTTATGTGTTTCGGCTGCTAATATTTGTAGAAAAAGCTTTCCCTGTAGAAACAATCCAGTGCCAGACACTTGACTTGACATCCTGTTGAGAGATTTCAAGAGGACTTTGCAAAATACCAACATAATTTAGAATATCAGAAATGACTATGGGGAGACTATAGAGGCAGAAATAAACCATTATTGGGATTAGTTCTTTTGAACATTTGAATAATCTTAAATACAAGATTTGTATGGTGAATTCAGAGCTCAGCAGTTGCATTATGCATACCAACCATAATGGCAGAGTATAACAACAATCACAGACTTCTTTTTTTTTTTTTTTGGCACGTGTTGCTATTTTCTGGATTATTTTGTCAATTTGAGTACACTCGAAACCACTGTGTATACAAAGAAGAAAAAAAAAGGAGCTGCAATGTTGATTAGCATTCAGACCGCCAAATTCTAGCAATCTCTTCCCCAGGTTACCACTACTCAGATTGCAAATCCTCTCATTACAGCAGTGCTTTGGTGGCACTGTCATTCACATTAGCAAGAAGTTTAAATAATTCTTTCTTAATTCATGGTTGTAATATTCCTTGATAAATTGTAAAAAGGCTATTTTAGATTTCACTCCTTTCTTCCTCATAAACCTTATGTGATGGGAGAGTTTGTGCTCTCCAGGAAATGTTTGTATTGAAACGGGGCAGGAGGTTGAATGTCCTGAAATGCGAGAAATGTCAGGGAAGTGCAAAAGAAATTAAATTCTGCCTCTTTATGTCTTTAAAAAACTGAAGATAAATGAGATGAAATTGTTAGTACTGTTAAAACGGACTCTTTTTCTGATTAGCGTATCTCAGAAAGTACCTCAGATACAGCCAGATTTTAGGCTGTTTCATTAGAAATTATACATCGGTATATCTGTAAAAGCTTAATTTACCCACAGCTTTGTTGTTTCCTATCCTTTCCTACATTTAGTCCATATCAAGGGAAGCTGGCTAGGGAGGGCTAATAACTGAAGAGGGCTGTTAGAACATTTCAGGTGTTTGTTTTCTCATTTAGGGGTTTTCTGATAAGACTTCATTGACACAGTAGACTGCATAGTATTTAATCTAATATGCCATGTTTTGCTATAGTGTAATGGGCAGAAATAATGAATGGATCTCATCTGTATTTCATTTTGCATCAGCCACTGTGGGATTTTGAATGTGAGTAAAGCGGTGGCGTTCTTCCCTTTAGCAGCTGCTTCTTCACTCAGAAAAACACCCTTTTCACAACATCTTCAGGTGTTGGCTGTACACTTTTCTACATCTCTAGTAAGAACAGGCTATTTTAGATACATCGGACTTCAAACTAAATGGGAAGTTAGCTCAGATGTAGGAGAATATCAAAATGTTTTCTTCTGGACCTCCTTCTCAACCTGTTTGGAGTGGTGTTTTATGGCTCTAACCAATGCAGACAAAGGTGCAAAGCAATAAAGTTGTATTGTTGAGGGTAAAAAAAATCTGAAGGGCAGCATGGGAGTTTCTGTCAGTTCTCCCTTACTGGGTTAAGGTTTCGAGCAAACTGTTAACAGTCACTGTGAGGTTAAAATAGCTCATCATTTTATCAGGATTATTGAGGTTATGACTGAGGACTTAATAATCTGGTAGTGCTTTTTGTCACAATTTAATGGCATATTGATCTTCTGAGTGAACAACCATGACCTTCAGCTGCTTACAGATGCTTTCAAGGGGAAAATGCTTAAGGAGGTTGTCCCCAGGGAAGTGGGCACAGTGAGCCATGACCCACCTAGATGGGTGCCATGCTGCCACCCTACACAGCAAAGCAATTTGGGAAATGCTTCCCTATCTAGTGACATGTAAGTAGGGAGAGACCACAGAAACTCATGACCAGCCATTATTATCATAGACAATCAAAAAAGCAGTCATGAGTACCATTAGCAGATTCAAATCTTAGCCTGTTTATCACCTATGTTTAAGAAGCGTCTTTGATTGCTGTTCAGCGTCAAGGCAGCACTGCTCAGACAAACCTATGGAGTCGTATTTCAGTGGTGTTGTGTAAAAACAGCAACTTGGTGGAAGAGACAGTTCTTCTGAAATGCACCAAAATCTTTTAAATTTTTTATGGACCATGCTATCAAGATGCTTTCTCATTCTTTGATAAGTAGATTTTATGCTTCTAGTGTGGTTATTTTTTCTTTTTTCTTTTCTTTTCTTTTTTTTTTTGTAAGCTATTCTGAACACAATTTAAAAATAAAGGCAACCAGATGTTTCATACAAACATTCAATGTTTCGGAAACTTCACAAATCCTACTTAGAAATTTCTAGACTTTCAGTATTTAATACAGACTTTATTAGTGTAATATCTTGATCTAATGGCAAAGATCAATGTATATACACCACTCTTCACACACACACACACACACACACACACACATATATAAGAATACTAGTTCACCTAACAATCGTAATTAATCTTTATGCATTTGGGGTGAAGAAAACTGTACATCCAGGAAGAAAATCTGACTTGTCATATTTATTTGTGCAAAACCTAGATTTTCTGTTGTCTTGTAATTTAATATGTCTTTGGCTGCAAAGATTATCCAAAGCAGAATGCTATTTGCCTCTTAGCATGGTTTAGTAAATGCCTCTTATGTCATTCTTTGCATTGCCTAATGTTGCAGCATCAAACATGCTGAGTGACAGGCCTACTGAAAAGGCACTCTCTTGTCTGTTTTGACAGAGCCACACACTAGCAGGCATTTTAAATCTGTCAGGAAGGAAAAAAAAGAAAAAAAAAGCTGAATATTTAATTATTGGTATACTTAGATTCTGCAATCCCACATCTTAGTTCTGATAAAGTTGACGTGATTTTTAGCATCAGTCTTGCATTATGTGAAAATTAGCTCAAATGAGCATGGAACTGTAATGTCCTTTAAAATTCCCCTGTATACTTTATTGACTAAAATGCACAGAAAATCAGGCAGTGCAGTAAACCATATTGAATGTGCTTTACTTGGAGGAGCTGAAGGGGGAGGGGAGTATCAATTTGTCTAAAATCCAGTAAATAGCCAATAAAAATTCACCTTGCCTCTATACTGTCCTAGGAGAGGCAATCTCATTTACATTTATTAGAAGAAATGATGTAGTGTCCTGCAGATAATTAACACAATAAAATGCTGCTAATTTCACAGTGTCATTATAAAATTTGCCAGTTTAAATTAGAAAGTGATTAACCCTCTGAGTGAGGCAGTGACATTTCCATTCCCAGTCTGCAAATTAAATTTGCAATATTTTTTTTCACTTTGAAAGTTCATCTGTCTCTCCAGTGATATCGTCCTGTATTTTTCCACCCTCCCACTCTGTCCGGTGAGCAAATCTGTTGGCAAAACAGTTTGAATCCCTGACTATTTCACATCACTAAGCCAAGCTCATACACAGGCATGAACATGCTAGTTACTAGGGGATAAAGTCTCTCTTAAAAGCAAAAAGAACTAATAATGCCTGATAAGCAGATGTGCACTGAGCAATGAACTTCTTGTTGGTGCGTGCAAAAGAGGAAGGCTTTTCCATTAATGAGGTCTCCAGAAAGAGCTTCATTTCGTATAATGACTGCAAATCCTTAACCTTTTGCCTGGACACTACTTTATCCATTTACTGTATCTATCTCTTCCACAACCTGTTTTAATTAATATCTTAAAAAAGGAACAAAGGAAAAAAAATAGACTTATTGCATGTAATTTAAATATTCTAACTCAAGTAAAATCCTCTTAAAGAATGTTTAATGAGGGAACAAAACCGAAACGGAATGAAAACTCAAATTACTGGTAGCATTGTCCTAGTCATTACACCAACTACTAATTGAATAAATTTAAAGCATGAATTTACAATGTAGCTAAAAATATGGTTAGCCCTACCTGCTAAAAAAAATTAAGCCACAAGAATAAATCAGCAATATGCAAGGACTATAACCGTAAAACTGAAGAAATATTTCTGAGGTATCTAATTTTACCTGGTACATTTTGTTAATTAATAATGAGATCTAGGGTCAAAGCCCCCTGCATTTTGTCTAGAAATGCATTACTTTATAGTTTGCCTGCAGATTTGCTGTATCTTCCATATGTTCAGTTATTTTCTTAAAGTTATGAAGTACCTCCACTGGAAGATATGTTCCAGCAGATGAAGAAGAAAAAGACTGATGCAGTGTATTACTCCATAACAGCCTTGCTCTTGCTTCAGGGTATTCCCGAATTGGGGTCCATCCTTAAACACAATGACTATGAATGATTACTTTTTGATCAGTAGGTTCCAAAAGACATGGCCCCTTTGCAGGATCTCCCTAGATCCTGTTCACAGTCATGCCTGACCTATAAAGGTGCAGAAACTTATCTAAACAAACATGGAGAAACTCACAAACGTGCAATTATAAACAGACTCAAGTGCAGGATGGAGAAACAGAACAAAGCTTCATCCTTGCTCTCCTTACAGAGAAAATTCAAAGTTAAGGGGATAATTATGTATATTTGTTATTGTTATTTTTGCTACAATGTGGATTGATCTATTTAAAGATCTTTTTAAACAAAGCACTTATGATGCATTTACTTGAAACATCTGTGTAAAGTTATTTCACTTATACACAACAATCTATACAGTTGGCTTTCTTGAATGCATTTTGTATGAGTCATGCACAGACAGCTCCCATTAAATGTCATGACATGAAAATGTCTGATTGATTTAGAGTACTGTAAGAAAGTAGTAGTTATTTCCCTGCACCATTTAGGCCCTGCAGAGTCCTCCACTACAACAAATTAACCCACAGAAGTAGCTCCAGAGGATATTCTGTAGCATGAAAAGTCCCGAAACCAGGAGTTTAGCTTGCACTAGATCAGAAAAAATTTTGAACGCTGCATAAAAAGGGACTGAGTGATGAAATTTTGTTCTGTTATGGAAACAAAACCAGTACAAATATCCCATTTAAGGGAAGTATCTTGAACTACTGTAACCATTACAGAACAGCAGCCTCTCAGGAGTCTCCTGACCAGCCTGCATTTAGGGTGCAAACTTATTCAGAGAAGGAAGTATTCCACTGTCACAGAGGTGATTAGATCAATCTATGCATGTGAGAGGGGGGACAGAAGGCCCCTGGGCCTCCTCCCAGCCCCACAAAATGGGAAGGAAAAGGGAAAAGGAATAGAGAGATGGGAGCTGGGCTTGAGGAAGGAAAGAAAACAGCAGCAACGATCTATGGAGGAAAACTTACTTTACTATGATATTGGAATGCAAGATGACACAATAAAATGCCATCTAATTGGAATTGAGACTAATAAATCAAATAAAATAAGAGAGAGAGAGAGTTCCTGAGGCTAAGTCAAACCTGAAAAGCTTGGTACAGCTAGGAAAGAACCCTTCAACACCCCCTGCGAGGCAGTAAGAAACCGCCCAACCAGGAAGGGCCAGATCCCATGACTTCTGCGACGTACAGGGACAAGTACCTGGAATTGGAGCATTAACAATTTAACCCCCAGTGCACTACATGATATTATGATGTAGAATACTGAAAATCAAAAATCACAAAACCATGACATCCACTTAGCCCACTGAGAAGATCTCTTGTTACAGTTGAAAGTTACAGTCTCCAGCAGGAGACTATTTTCTATGAAGGATGGAGTTATATAGCATATCTCACCTAGGATCATATCAAATTATATAATAAACCCATATAAACTTATAAATAAGCTTATTTGAATCCCTTCACATATTTCTATGATTTTATATCAACTAGTTCTGTAGAAATGGTCATGTAGAGATATCTTAGTAGAAAAAGCTATTTTATACTTTTCAACTAGTTTTAGACAAACAAAACTTTTTTTTGTTTAATTTTCTTTTTTTGTTTTAATCTGTTTTAATAGTGCAACTTAATGAAAAAAAGAGAAGCTGGAATGTCACCATACACACAAAAAGAAATGGGGGACTGTGTATGGCACAAGAAAAGTCAAAATAAACCTTCCACACTTGTCAACTATATTGAAGACTGATGTTAAAGAAGAGAAGAGATAGTAACTCCTAAGGTAAACTCGTGTAAGTCTTCAAGCGCAATTCAAATCTGAGAAATATAGACATTTTCTTAATAAATATTACTGTCAATAGTCTTTGAAAAACAGGTGATATTCTTCTCTTCTTCATGTAACAGTGTTTTTATGTTACTCTAGAAAGCTTATGGATAATACTTGCTACATTTAACATTGCATAGCAATTTTTATGATGCTTACTTGTCCTTGCACATTCATGACTCCCTTGAAAATTCTTTTGGGGACCTGCAATTTTTTATAGTTTTTATCTCTGCCTGAAAATAAACATTTTTTAAAGGCCCTGCAGCTACTTTTTTGTTCAATATGTTTGAAAAATAACAATTTACATTCTCATTTACAAACACAGCTACTCGCTTCATTATTATGGAGAAAAAATTCACAGGTATGAAGTTTGAAATCTGAAGTTTGCCTAGGGTTTTAAATGCTACCTTTTCTTGTAATAATAATATTTAAAAAAAAAAAAAAAAGTATAATTGCAAATCATCTGAAATGAGACAAGACAGTATCACTGAGAGAAGTGGGTGAACATTTGGTTTCAGAATTCTTTCTCTGGGGCAGAGAAGTTAATGAAATGCTCTAGTTTTGCACCAGTTCAGAGTGAGCAGCACCAATCCCAAAATTTACTGAGGCTGTAGTTTAAAACATAATGCAAATCAGCAACTATTCCAAACAGTCTCCTTTCTTGGCTGCTCATACTATGTGTGCTGAGTAGTGAGCCAGATAACTGGTTGAAAAAAAAACTGTTTTAACTAGGTTAGCTTTCTGCTCATCATCATGGCAAGAGTAAGCTGATGAGCTGAGGAGGAAGATGGGATTTTAGAGGCAACATCAACTGAGCTTGATCAATGCATAACAAAATTACAGCTTACTTTCAGTATGCCATTTACCCATGAAATGTGGATTGAAGAAACTGTGTTTGATATTTTTAAATTATTTAAAGCAATCTGAACTTCATGATTTCAGCTGAGACTAACCTGCATGCAGCTGTAACTTTGACTGACGCTTTTTAATTTGTATTCTTTCAACCATGCAAAAGCTTTTAAAATTTTCTTTCTCACCGAAAACCTTTTTCTTCCTATTCTTAGGAAGAATATTGTTCTGAGTTTTGTAATGAAGTCTTAAAATGACTAGCTGTAAAAAAAAAAAAAAAAAAAAAAAAGAAAAAAAAAGAAAAACACTAAAAATTTGTATGAGTTTAAAATGTATTAAATGTAAATGTTTAAAATGTATTAAATGTATCAGGATAAACTTTTAAAATGTGGATATCGGGTAAAGAAACTTCAAGACCTTAGTTTAGGCACCTCAGAAGTGGACATTTGAAAGCACTACACAGCAGCAAGTAGAAAACTCACAGGAAAAATGAATGGTGTAGAGCTACTTATGGGTACATACGATTTATTGGTTTTATCACATGGATTTTATAGATTGAGTGTAACTTTATAGATTGAGTGTAACTTGTATGGAAATTTCATGATGTATAGTTTCTTTTAGAAAGGGATCTAAAGCTTGAGAATATGAAATTTTGTATTTTGCAGTGAAAACCTAAAATAGAAAAACTGGTTTTGATTGAAATGGTTAAAAATTCTAATTATAGGATGCAATTTATAAAGAATTAAAATTTGAGTCTCACTTCAGTTTGTGTGCATGTAAAGCCTATTTATAAAATTAGGCTTTTTTTTTAATTTTAATTTTATTTTAGAATTTCAGCTGCTGTCCACAGATGCTCAATTAAAATACTTGGGATAACATCTCAGAGAAGATACCATGGATATCTGGGCTAGAGCTGCCATCAAATAGTAAGTATTACCTTCTATAATTTAGAAGACCCCATAATCCCAGCTGCTGAAGTTGGGCTGATTGTTGGTTGTTCATTCTCAAGAAGGAGCACACTTGAGCAAAGTGATATTCTTAGTGTTTAAATTAGGGCACTCTGAGGCAAAACTTTGTATCTGCATTTCATATGACCTAATGAACACTAGGGACTAGGGATATCCCATCATTTTCTAAAACATAAGATTTGTCTGCACTTGAACTTTATTCCTTACTTATCTTTCCTGTGAGCATCTTGTGAACACATGAGCAAGCTGTCTGAAAGAGGACAACATCACTTGCCTTAAGTCTGTTATCCAGGGAAAATTTTTTCTGCTATTGAGGGCAAAACTGATGAGGTTGCAGTCACGGGGGTCTCCTGCTCTGTGTATGTGGGATGTGGTAAGAAGAATCACCACAGAAACACAGAATTGGTATCTGCCTTTTTTTGTCCCAAGACCCTGAAGTCAGGGATGGCCTTTGCTCCTCTCTTCACATCTGCTTGACAAGCTGGACATCGCAACTGGGGTACAGACCGAACTTGCCATACTGTTGCTCTGAGATGTAGGACTATCTAATCTTTCACAATCAAAAGATGATTTAATACTCGGACTGTCAAAGTCTTCCTATGGGCTGTTGCCATGATTCAGCGCCTCACCTTCTGCACTAGGATGCCAGCTCTATGCACTGCTCAATTCAAGGTCACTGATAGGGATCTGACTCTATGTTTGTCTTTCTCTGGAGCTCCAGCAGGTGTGAGAGACATCCCCCGCTCAATAGTGGCAGTTTCCCAGTGGCATTACCCAACACTGTACCTGCTAATGTCAAAGCAAAGATCATCCTCCATCTTCCAAGGTGTACAGTCATTGTATAGCACTATCCAAGAAGCATATTGGATTGCAGGACAGGAGTCTGCCAAAAGATTTACTGAGTGGTCCCACAGAGTTAGAAATAAAATTATTTTCAGATTACCACTTCTGCAGTTAATGGCATATAATGCTCTTTTCACTACTTCTAAATTAATTAAAAGAAAAATACTATTTGAATTCAGGAAAGAAAAAAAATATCCCATTACAGCTTAGTCCTATCTTCATTCTGAGACTTTTTAAATACTTGAAGTTTTGTATGTACTGACAATGGGAGGTGAAAGTACAACTGAACTTAGGCAGATACGTCACCCTAGAACATATTAATTAAGTGCTATACTTTGTGTAGCCATGCTAAAATTCCCTTGATGTGAGCAAAAAGCACACTTATCCCCACTTCTGAAGTACAAGATTTTAGCACCTACAAAGATGAGAACTATGACCCAAAATTGGCTTTAATGTGTAAAACAGAATTTTGAGAAATATATACATATATAATACTTAAATTTCATGTTTTATCATAAAATACAGAAGTTCACAGATGTTTAAATTGCCAGCAGAGAAATTTCCAAATATACTTCTGCATATTCATGTGACTGCTTTTGCCATGGTCTTCAGGACACCTTTTCCTTGCTAAAGTTTGTTCCAAATTCTCAAACTGAGCATTCTTCCAAATGAACGTTTCCAGAAAATCCATGTGCAGTGGGTGTGTTTTTCAGTACTATTATTTTGTTTCTAAAACAACGACTCCAGAAATACTGCTGTAGCTACTGCCTTGTTAAGTAATGTCCACACATGAAAGATGCAATATTATCCATCTACGTGTATCAGTGTTTGGACTAAATACTCAGGATGCATTCAACCAGCTGATCGGATCACTCAAATACTCTATCTTTGTGAGGAGTGTCAAATATTGACAAGACTATCACTATTATTGCTGTGCTCTTTACATAGCTGCAGACAATATAGCATTTTTGGGAAAGAGAAAGAAAGGCTTTTCATTTAGGCAAAAGAGAAGAATCATAACCAGAAACTGTGATATTTCCCTTTTAAGGAAAAGTCAGCATGAATGGTTTGAAACTAGTGCAGGTATGTCTACACTATATTATTGTATCATGAGTTAAATCTTTAATGACTTAATCTTGATTTATTTCCTGACTATTAAATCTCACAAAATTTCCTTAAGTCTTTTAAGCAAAAAACGTCCTTGTTATACAGACAGCTCTTTGCAGCAGTTTTGAAGATCTCTCACATTTCCTTCTTTGTTCATTGTAGTTGGTCTTACTGATCCTAATTTTTGTAATGAAATGATGACACTTGGCAAACATCCATAAAATGTGACAAGAGGCATTTTTTAAAATATTCCATAACACTAATGAAAAGATCATTCACCTATGTTGTAAGCAGAGCGGTAACCTGGCTGGAAAGATCTTGGCAGGGTGTAGCTGAAAAGGAGAAACCCATAGAAAAAACATTTGTGTTCTTCATTAACTTTGTTTTCTTCTCCATTTATGGCAAGAAATTCAATGCCTATATGTAAGTCAGTAAGTACTGCATGCCAGTCCCTTCACAGATTAGTGAATTCTGAAGGCTTTGTTCTTTCTTCCTTTTCTCTCTCCTCAAATTTACTAAAAAGGTGTAGAATGAATACTTCAAAATGCATAGCTAATATTTTGCTGCCATTGGAAATGAGTTTTTCAAATTAGACTTGTGGAAATGGGTAAAGAACATGAAATCAGTTAAATAACCAGCACAAACTGGAGATGCTCAGCAATACTTAGACACACAATACTTTCAGCTGTAAGAAATTTATGTCAGCTTTCAGAAAGCTGACTATTTAAAGTACTGCAAAATACTGTTTACATATCTTAGTAAATTCCATTCCACTGTGGTCATGATGCCTCATTTTATATTATCATATGTTGTTTCTCAAGCTGGGAAAATTAGGATCCAAATAACTCTCAGATTTTATGTTTAGAATTCATCATTCACTCCATTTTCGTTAATTTAACCAGGTGCCATGCTTACAAACAGAATGAACCAATAGGTTCCTTGTCAGTATTTTGATATTACCTCAGGAATCAGATGTCATGATTTGACAGCCTATGATGTCTCACCAGTATCTTACCTATTTTTTCACAGCCAGAAGAAAATAAAATTGTTGTCTTTTTCTAAATTCGGATCACGCATTCCAAATCACGTAAGTTTAGTTTTACTTTTGTATCATTCAAACATTAAAAATAAAATCAGTTAAAAGATTAGTTGCAAGAAAGTTTACATTTATAGCAAATTTTTTTTTTTTTCCATATCATTTCAAATTCTACTGTTTGTTTAAAAAACAACAGACTATTCCAGGGGCTGAAATGAATTAGTTAAACAAGAACCTATATGTCAGGCATCACTTTGATGCCTGACAGTTTATTAATTATTTTAAACACCTTTTATTTGATTTATTGAATTTTTTATCAATGTTGTTTCAGGAAGTAAGAGATTACTTCAAAGAACTTCTCTCTGGAATAAAGAAATACTTTTTATGGGTATCATGCACAGAGGAGTTATGACTGGCAAATGAAGTCAAATACTGACTTCTAGTTTACGTATATTTTGTTGTTTTTTTTTTAATTAATATTTTAATCTTCATGTTTTTTTACTGAATGTACAAGGGTTTGATACTCTTATTAGCATTTTGAAATAAATAAATTTAAAAGGAGACTGGAAAAAGAGGTGACAGTAAAGGCATATGGTCCTACAAAAATCTTAGCAAGAATTTAACTTTGGATCTGATTCTGCAGAGAAAGTAAGTTTTTTGGGTGTTTGTTTGTTTGTTTGTTTTTGTTTTTGCTTTTCCTTCAGTTTTTACATGCTCAAAGCCTGAAACAGTAAAAAATTTCAGTATTCAGTTACTTGTGGGAGTATTCTTATTGGAAAACAAGAAAGAATATTTTAAGTATTAACATTGTTCAGGCACTACATGCTGTGGAGTCCCTGAACTCTAAGATATTTTTTGCTCTAATGAGCTCCTAGGGATGCTCACCTCTAAGGGAAAGCAGATCTACAATACAGTCCTCAGAGCAGAAGAGAATATGAGAAAATCAAAGCATACGTTGCTTTCTTCCTTTCACGTGTATCATGGAAAGGAAAACCAACATCTCTGTGAAGACAATAGTGAAAAAACAATCAAATATCTCTTGCGCGCACACAAAGCCAGAAAGGTGGACTGAGAGCAGCACACAGATAAAAAGCAAAGTCACTGAAACTCATTCCGTATTTAAAAAAGACAAATATCTTCACGTATAACCAACAACAATTTATCAGCTGCATGGCCAAATCCAATAAAAAAAGTTAAGTATGACAAAAAACGTAGAGAAATATGCCATACTAGAAAGATGATCCCACAAACATGACTAGCAGGCACTAGTTTGCATGAGAGCCAGACAGAATAGTGTTTGCTTTCCATCAGAGGGAATATGTGAACCTGTGCTGTTGCAGATGATAAAGTCATGAGGTTCATGCTTTGCCTTCTTGAGTTAAATGCCATACTGTTCAAAATTTTTCAGGATGATACTAGCTTGTGTTGTTTATCCCTTTACTAGAAGTATGCTCTTCACTTTCCATTCCAGCAGACACAAAAGCTAGTGCCTTAAATCAAAGCAACAGAGAAAAAAGAATTTCATTAATTCCTTGAATGCTACTTCTACACAAAAAACGAATTTCCTTAATATGTATTTCAAGAAATGGATTTGGCAAGACAGCATTTACTCTAAAGCTCAAATTGTCACAAAATTTACATTATAAAGGTTGACAATATTATCATTATATTTAAAACCTCTTGTATAAGATCTCTTTCATACTAATGTCAATGACTTGAATACATGCAGTTTATGCCCATCTAGATGTTCTGTATGGATATTTCCAAAGAAAATCAATCTAATCTTATTGTGGGAGGAAAGACTAGAAATTTATTTTTTCTTTTACCACACTTTCACAAAGACTTTGTTATAAGCTCTGAAAAAGTTACATCAATGTTAGAGATAGATAGCAGTATTTAATTCCAAAGATGTGATGAAGGTGGTATGAAGTACCCTTCCTTCTTTGTTTACACCAGCCATTTTCTATTTCCACAGACTTTCCAGATTTTGTGGGATTCGTGTCAATCTGGTAATATTTGAAAATTGTCTCAAGACTTTAGTCCTGAAAACAGCAGTTTATGATAATTTCCAGTGGTGTTTCATTCTCTATTTTAAAATATTTATTATCTATTTTTTAAAATATTTCCAGAAGAGGATAATAACAAAGATATGAGTTGTCACAGTACATGATTATTTTCAACTGTATTAGAGAGCATTTGCAAACAAACAAAACAGTCAAAATACGTAAATACGGAAAATACTTTTTTTTTCTCCCATAAAACATACGGTGCTTTAGGATGTATCTCATTATTTCTGTTAGTAATTAATGCAAAAGGACTTGTAGCAGTGTTTTTTTTGTTTTTTGGGTTTTTTTTTTTTGTAATAATTGGCAAGTTTTAACAGCAATTGAAGGCGATTTGTCCAAGCAACACCTGGCCAAACAATAAAAGGTGCAAAGTTAACATTAACATAACAAACCAGTTGCTTCAAAATAACCCAATAACAATATTTATTTTAAATATTTTCAAATTATCAGAAATTTAATTAAGATCTCACATTAAATTCTAATAGGGAGCAAGCATACTTTAGCAAATCAAGAATGTCCTAAAAAGTACAATCATTTATGTCCCTTCCAAAGTGAAAATATATCTCAAAAGCATTACGGTCCTAAGTAAAGTAAACTAAAGATAACCCTAAAATATAGATGAATATGAAAAAATTATTAATACAAATCAATTTGCAAAAATGATATCCTGTACAAAAATCCACCCAAACTAAAAGCAAAAAAAAAAAAAAGAAAAAGAAAAAAAAAGAAAAGAAAAGAAAAACAACAGCCAAACATCCTGACCTTCATTGAACCAAATAAGCTGTTAATTACAATAGGATGAACACCCCTGGAGATACCTGCATACACGGTCAGTCAATAGAATGTGATAACATCCAATACAATCAAGAAACATTTGACTTGAGAACTGGATTCTACATGAAGACTGGAGGTTCTTAAGGCATTTCTGAGTCCACTAAACAGAAGTGACAGTTTGCCAGCTGGGGAAAGTGGGGTGCAAGAAACGTGGTAGCGATTAATTAATCCTTGTGACAACCGTTCAGTTAAAGTTCTCTAGTACTGTGGTCTGATTTTTCAGCTCACCTCAAGGAAAAGGATGGTTCTTATGAAATATGCAAAATCAAAAGCCTATTATCTCATTGTTCCCACGAGAATTAACTCATTGCAACTATAACAGTTATCTACCTAAATCAGTACATCAGAGAAGCTTCTGTGAAAATACATTTCACTTCTTTATGAAGTTATGCCACAATTTGATAGTCTTCATATAATCTCATTCTGAACTGTTACAAGCCTCCCACGATGATTTTGCAAGTAAGCATTTATTTTATTTCTCATCACAGTACAACTACTGGCATGTACTACCAGCACTGCCAGTCCACTTTTATCTTCATTTCTTTTCTAGTAACTGGCTCTACAACATTTTTGAGAATTCTCTGAAATCACGTCAAACCCTTACACTTACATAGCTGAGCTGTGCCGAGTGGTTCATATACCAGTAATAAACTGAAGTTCTTTGAAAGATTCCCAGTGGTATAACGTGCAGGGTAAGTAGATGTTCTTTTTTTTTTTTTTTTCATTTTAAAATTAAAATTAACTCTTCTGTTATTTTATCTGACCCATCTCTTGTAACACAGCAGTATATTACCTTAATATACTTCAAATATTAATGAAATGCTAAAAAAAATAATTTTTCCAGCTTTTCTTAATTTTTTAATTCTTGATATGAAAATCTGAAAATACGAAAAGATTCTGACTCAGTGCTTAAAATTGATTGGAGTTATATAGTAGAATATATTCCTGCTAAGAATCCATTCTCAATCTGTTTATAAAAACAAAAAGGAGTTTGAATTTGTTTCATTCCAATTACCCGGAATCCAGAGATTGGACATGGATGGGCACCGATGACAACTAAGATTATCAGTTTAATTCCCCATATTCAATTTGCCCATGATAAAGAAAAGATTTGTAACTGAGAGTAATTTTTTGTGCTTGTGATGGCTTAGAAATTGCATAATGAAGTGTAATCTTTTTCACAGGAACCAGAAAAGAGGAGAGTAGATTACTGTAGCATTCTTCGTGCGGCCTCATCATTTCCTCATTTCTCAAACAAAAGACTCACCACAGTATTTACTGTCAACTTGGGGATGGTTTTAAGTTGAGGGAGGGAAGATTTAGGTTGGATGTCAGGGGGAAATTCTTTACAGAGAGAGTGGTGAGGTGCTGGAACAGGCTGCCCAGAGAGGTTGTAGATGCCCCATCTCTGGAGGTGTTCAAGGCCAGGTTGGATGGGGTCCTGGGCAGCCTGGTCTAGCATTAAATGTGGAGGTTGGTGGCCTTGCAGGTGGCAGAGGGGTTGGAGGTTCGTGATACCTGAGGTCCCTTCCAACCCTGGCCATTCTGGTGATTCTGTGATTCTGTGATCTGTATATCCAAAAGATAATGAATTAAACCTCTCAATTTATACCTTTGTTTTATCCTTGCCATATCCTAAAAATTCTTACTCACTGAGACCATTAGGATTCCACATTTTTTCAGTTGTTCTCATTGCTCCTCTACCTAGTTGTTCTTTCCTAATAACTTTTATACCCTTCTGTTAAATATAATTGAAAGTGGTCAGCAAGTTTAAGTACCAGGGCACTTTCCTACAAGTGTTGAGAAAACTGGCATCTAGACCAAAAGAAAGATGCCATCATTTCCTAAGAGAGATTCCTACTCTTTCCATTTGGCCAGCCATCAGCATGTACACATCCAAAGTAGATATAGTAGGTTCTGGCTTTGCCAAGTTCTGGTTTTGGATTCATTGCAGAGAGTTGGTAGAAATCCAACTTACATATGGCCAAGACATAAGTTATCACCTCCTGACTCAGTTTTCCTGAGTACCACAGAGCTGGTTCATTCAAATGCACAGAGGCAAGTTGTTGCCAATGAGCTGACAAGAAAAATCTACCCACTCTATAAAGCAGAAAAGCAGGCACATGGATTTCCTGCATGAGTATCTCTCTCAAAAAGTGAGAATAAGGCTTGGCCCCATGTGAGCAGCTACCCTATTTGGATTTATTAGGAGACCTCTCTCCTGTGTGCTGAGGCTTAAAAACTGTTGATCATTTTTTGTGTGGTCTTTCCTTCCTGTTTCATTTCTGGTTTCCAGATCTCATCAGAAACACATCCCTGCTCTTTCATCATGCTTCAGACTTGGAAATTGCTAGTAACCACATTCAAATAGGTTAATATGATTTTGCTTGTAGTTTGAGTCTGATTTACTGTATTTTGACCTGGAGTGTTTATTTAAAAAATCTTGTAATGCCCAATCTGGATTTTCCTCCTGTTTCACAATATAGCTAAAAAATTATAAACTAGTGGTTCAAAAAACACTGAATTGTTTTAACAGTTCCTTCAGCGCATTTCATTGTTAACATACTGTTGTTGTAAGCGTCTTTTTCTTACTCTGTTCTGTACACAGCGAGGTCAGGTCAGTGAACAGCCTTTTTTTGTTTTTTGTTTTTTGTTGTTTTTTTTTGTTGTTTGTTTTGCTTTTTGTTTTTTGTTTTCCCCTTGAGTCAGTAATACTGTTCGTATTGTTTGTGAAAGCTTTAGAGATAGGAGAAATACAGGTAGCACTAATCTGGCCTTTTGCTGTCAGAGCAACTTGATTCTGAATTCATTGCATGGGGGTGAGACCACTATCTCCTGGGTAATAAGTCAATCCTATCTTTCTGCTCATTGAGCCCATAGACCTCCTTCGCCACATTAATTCCACTTGAACTATAATAACCTCCTGGCTGGCAGCTGCTATTGATAAATCACAAGAGAAACTAGCAAATCGACATTGGTGGTGGACAGGCAAATGTGAACAGAAAAAAAAATCATAATGAAGTATGATCAATAACTAGGTGTGCCAGAAAAATAGAAAACACAAAAGCGTTGCTTTTATTTCCAAATTTCAGTCAGTTAAGGATATTATAAAAGTAGTCAGAGTACTTGATTTGTTGAGTAGTCAGCACTATTTTACCTCAGGCAGAATTTTTCAATCAGTTATTGGTTAATTAAATATGAAACCATCCAAATCACATTACCCAATCCCAGCTTTCTTTCTACTTGCAGACATCATCATGATATTTTGTTCTTCTCTCTCTTTATCTATCTTTGCAGAGTTTTATGCTTCACTCATAGGTAGGAAGCATTTTTAATTTTTTATCTACTAAGGGATATCTACTTTATTCAGCAAGTTCCTGACTGATAACAGTCAGACTGCTAGGAACAAAATCATCAGTGGTTACTTATTAATTGGAGGAGAAAGAAAATTTGCAACCTACTTGTCCATAACTGGAGCACATACTCACTCACGTTTATTATATGATGCCAGCTTCACCTTCCCTCATTCCAAGTGGGGGTGTATTCTATATTCCACATCTTCTCCCAGCAGTCCTGATTTTCAGAAACCTTCAGCACTGTATAACTGTGCTGCACTGTGCAAGGAATATAACTGAAATCAACAGGACTATATGCAACTAATGACATGATACATGACTTATACGCCCTTGAGAGACAAAGGACTTAACAGTATCTTCACGGATTAATTTAATTTCATAAAATGCTCATGGATCTCATAATGCCATTATATCCTGAATCTGGATTGTGAACTTGTCTGTAATTAGTAAAACTGATAAAAATTTTGGAATTTCTTTTCCAAATCTATCATCTACAATGATATTCCAGTGTTCAAAAGAAAATAAAACAAAACAAACAAAAGAAAACATTAAAAACATGCTTACAACATACAAAAATCCTGAATTATATTAAAAGATCAATACAGATTATCGAGCTGATTTTTTACATTTAAATTTTAGGTGGATATTTGTATCTGTTTAAACATACAATTACACAGCTTTTCTTGTGCACTGTCCACTTTTCCTGGTACTGTAAAAAAAGACATATATTTCATCTGAGTGCAAATTATTTTATTTCTTGCAGTTTGTTTTCTTCTTTCTTAGCACATCTCAGAAAGCAAATACTTTCTTTAAAAAAGTTTCAAAATTCCTATGAAAAACAAGAACATTTTCCACAGTCTATGTTGATTAACTTCACTACTGCCACAAGATACTTTATTTTTATAGCTGAAAATCTACTGTGGTAGTCAAATGAAGTATACATTTAAATTTGAATGCATGGTTGTCAGTGCTTATTCTTACCCTAGTAAAGTATGTTGCTCCAATTGGTCTAAAAGTTTTATACTTCGTGCCTGCTACCAAGAAAGAAATGTACATTTTCTCTCTCTTTTTTTTTTTTTTTTTTTTTTAATAAAGCATATGGGAAATTCTGCTGATGAAATCTTAGTGGATACTTGAGTGTAATAACCCATTCAATGATAATGGCACTGATAAAAGACAGAGATATCACAGTTTCCTGCCCCATCATAGTTTTTTACAGTATTTGAGCAAGTCCCACTTCAGCTCCATGCCTCAGTTTTTTATGTGTAAAAAAACTAAAACATTTGGCTTTTACCTCACTGTATTTCATAGATAAGACTTTCATACAGGAACATGGTATTATCGTGGATGTCCACTAAACACTTTAAAGAGTGTTTCAGAGCACTGCTTAGCCAGTGATTAGAGAAAGACCTGCCACCTGAGCAGTCCTCCCCCTGCAGTGACTAATGGCCACACTGTACTGGTGGGTCATGCAAAACTTCATGCTGGGTAACCACTAGAAATTAGAAAGATAAAGGAAGTGTACAGAGTGATCAACAGTACTGAATAAAGGCTGAAAAGGGGAGAAGGGGAGAAAAAAAAAGAAAAAAAGAATGCTTTCACTTCACTGGGAAGATGAGAACTACTTAATATGTTGGTGGGCATCCCTAGAATGGATTTTTAATCAACAACAGTTCTCATTTACTGGAAGAGTGAACCTATGAATAGACTAATACTACTGAGTGACATTATGGGCCATTTGTCTGCTTAAGTTGTCTGAAAATTTCAGCCACCAGTGAAGGATTATTATTGATTTTCAGGCTGTCTTTGTTAAATACCTGATATACTGTACCACTCTCTTACTCCCCTCTACCTCCATTGTCACTGATATTAAAATGAAACCCACCTATTATCAAATCAATCATGCCTGATGAAACTACTCAGAGTAAGGTGATGTGCACCGTATTTACCCACTGAGACTGAAAGTTGGGATTTCAATCATTCAGGAAATGTACATTTCTTTATTTATTTATTGGTTTTGGTAAGCTATGAACTACAACAGCAATTACAACTCTTTAAGAGATGCTGTTTAGGACAAGAAGGATTTTCTTGTGATTGAGACACCAAGTAAGACTTAAGAGCTGCCACTTATGTTTCTGACTTTGGTAAAGGCTTCTTATGTAACTTCAAGAAAAAATGAATCAGTTCTCTGCACAACTGTTCTATCAATAAAGAAAAAAAAGCCTACATATTTCCTGCAATTTAAAAACTGAAGGCAAATCACCACTTTTCTATGATATCAAGCTCTGCAGGCATGCAAGCTAGAAAAAGCACAGTTAGAGGAAATGTTCTTTATCACAGAAAATAAAAATTAACAAGTCCCCAAAAGTCAACTTTCTCTAGGTTATGTTGAAAAATTACAAATTATAACTCACACATTTCCACCTGTGAACACTTAACATAACTGCATGTTTTGATTTCTTATGAAAAAAAAAAGGGGACATTTTTTCCTGAAAACAAAGTAAAACGAAATAACATAGAAAAAAAAGTTATACTGTATGATCAAAAGCTATAGATTTGATTTCCTAACACACAGGGTGATAGCTTGTCTTCTCGATTTCACATCCACCCAGCCTTCCTCAGCATCACTCACCCAGTTCCTAGGTCTTGCTTCTCTTACTGAGGATATGAAAGGAAAGGAATTCTGCCCAGTTATCCATAATCCACTACAGCACTCAATTATTCCAGATAATACTAGATTCAGACCAAAATCTACAGAGAGCCATCCTTTATTCTCTTCCTGTTTCCAAAATCAGTTCACACCTTAGGCAATTTGCTGAAGAATTTCCCTATGTTTGGGGAAAAAAAAAATAATAATTCTTCTAATTTGCACACTACATGTCTTTCCATCTGCTAAGGTACATCCCAGTCATTGCGGTCACTAACTCAACTTCATACAATTTTTCTCAGTCTGTGATTGGGGAGTTTTAATCCAAAGCATATGACACAGAAATAAAAACAACTCTACTTCCTTGGCTTCAGGATCTAAATTACTACGTCATCTTTTCCACTCTATTTTTTTTTTCATTTACATCAGACCTACTTGGAATTGAATTCATGTTCATATTGAAATACTTTGTTACTCATCTTTACTGGTTTTGTGCTTATCTTCTGTCTTAAAGCCTCCCATTTACAATGTCCACCCTTAATTCTCTTCACTACGTTAACCCCTGGGACCCGACTCATCATGGATACATCACACAAAGCACATGGATGCCCTAAGTTTTATAGCCTGTATCAAAATACTTGACGTGGCCTACACTCTCACATGTTTAAGCTACATAACTCTTTAAAAAACTGCACAACAAAAAGGATATGCAGCTGTATAATTTACAATATAGAGATACTCAATATATGGCTTCTAAGTCTGGAGGAAACTTAGAGATGATAAAAGATCTTCATCTCAGGAATGGAGAGTTAACTTGACAAGAAGTACATCCAAGATGGTACAAAAAGGACTTCACAGGATGTAAAATACAGTGCTAGGAATGGCAATTAGGATCCATAATATTTGAGGAACAGTATTTTTTCTTCTTTTCCTCTCAGTACGCAAGAAGTCATGGGAAACTTACCTCTCTTTTTCATTATCTGGACCCTAACTTTTCTATTACTACTGATTAACATCAGTCTAAATGTGAATACACTCCCCTCATTTCTGGTGTTTTAATAGTTTCTCCAGTATTTTCGTGCATGGAGTTGCTTTCACAGCTTGCCCACTACCACCAACCATGCTTGGCTCAGTACAAGATGGCTTGGTTATACTTCATAATAGGAAAACATCTTTATGGTTGAGAGTAGGATATTACTTTTGTGCTGTACAACACACGCCTGTTGTCTGGGCTCAGAAGGTGAAAGTGACTGGAGAACAGAGTATTTCTGAGCCCTGAAACAGGGTTTAGAGTCAGGTAATTGGAAAATAGGGGAACAGCAGCCTTCAGGTAGCACACACGCTGAGACAGACATGAGCCCAGCTCTTCTCTGTGTCCTACACAGGGTGCTAGTCAGGGCAGCTGTCTTTATTTCCCCTTGCGTTAACAGCTATGACTGCTGCATGACTTTTGGAATAGATACTGTTGTGTATACATGATTAAGTGTACTTGGTAAAGATTCAGAAGCAGGCGTGATCTTTCCATTCTTATATGGGCTTATCCTACTTAACAATATTTTCAAGTATCAGTTAATTATCAGTTGGGTTGATTTTATCATTATGGCCAAAAGTCATGCCACCATGAATTTAATATAGTTTCAGAAAAGAGGAAAGTGTCCAGAAGAGAGGAAGAAGGATCTAGGAGTCACCCAAACCCTCATGAGGTTTAAGAAGAATATACAACTCAAGGTGAGTGTCTGCATGTGTGCCCACAGTTCTCCAGCCTGGAACAATCACCAGGAGCCATATAACCAAGGAGTACAAGCACAGCCAATGAGAAGTAGATTTCCTTTTGGGAGTCTAATGAACAATAAAATTCTAGGTCATCAGTGTTTGTATTCAAGCTGAATGCAATAATCTGTCATTTCATCTGCAGTAAAACTTCAGAATAATCATAGATGCCAAAATATTTATCAGTTTTCACGGGCGCAGAAAGAGAGAAATCCTTCTTCTTGTGTTTAGAAATTAGCAAAGATCTAATCCTGGCCAGGAAGTAGCCAATAGAAAGGTGTAAGAAAATTTAAAAAGTAAAATGAGTATTCAACTGAAGATCTATCTTCAGCCTTGAATTTCTCAGTGTGTTTATCATGTTATATTATATCACTTGTTAAAAAATTCAGTTTCAACAAAAACAGGGTAGTCTGTGGGCATGAAACCTGAGACCACCCTTTCTATATTGACTGAAGAGTCAGTAATATGGAGGACCTATTGTGTCATCTTTACACATCGTGCTGCAAATAAGGCTATCTATTTGTAAATAAAGCATATCAGTATTGCTACTGACATCATAGTAAGATGTTATCTTACATTATTTGTGAAAATATCCAGATTATGAAACTATGTTAAGCAATTCAATATATATTTAATCAGATCTTTATTGCCCTAGTTCCCAATAATTGTTACATTTACCTTAAAATATTGCTGTTAAACTCATCTTTTCTGAAGTCTTTTACATTTTCTATGTTTTCTCTGACTTATCTTGAATTCTGTGATTAAAAATGGAAAGTAACATTTCTCTGCAATGGACCTTACACACACTAAAGTTTCCGTTGTTTTGGTATCTGCCAGTTCTGTCAGCTAGTCTTTTCCATTAGCAAAGTTATGTGTAGTCTAAAAGAGTAAATAAGCAGTATCTGTACAAAAAGACATATAGTTTTATGTTCTTTGTTTCTCTTATACTGCAATGTTGTCTGACATGCAGAAAGAGATATCCTCTTACATTAAATTATCTTTTTCCACTGGATTCATCTAATTTTTCTTCCTTTGTTTCTTACTAAAATGAAATACACATGAATTTGTCATGCTCTCTCTCTCCAGTGTAGTGATTTGCCCCTAGCTGTTTGGAAGAACATAATTTAGCCTTTTACTGAATGAGCCATTTATGGGGTGTTATGGGCTCCTAAATAATAGTTCACTTTAGATAGCCTGAGTAGAATGAAAGAGGTTAATACCATGACATAGGTGAGCTATATGAAGTGAATATGGCAGCTCCACCTGTCTCAGCTCTCCCTAGGCAAAACCATTGCAGAACACCAGCGTGCTGGGAGGAAGAAAAATATTACTGATTGTTTTTCAAGCTATTTCATAGCAGACTGTGGCCAAACAGCTAGGTGGAAGGATTCTCAGAAGAAATCTGAGGAAAGAACTGCAGATATGTGCAGGAATTAATATGTTGAGTCCAGGGAGTTTGTCACCCCAAAATATAGGTTACCCAGGGAATCATTACTTTGAAGATTTTCATTTCCTGGTGGTTGATACTCACTTTTTCCTGTAAACTTCAGATTTTTCGATGGCCCAAGTAAAGCAATTGGTTTATATGCATTCACTTCTGTTTTAATTCTGATTTACAACAGTATCTATCTTTTATGCAGGCTACACCTGAAAACATTTTAAGACAAAAGAAGAAACTAGTGGTGCACACTCAAGAGAAAATATTGTTTTTAAATAGTACATTGTAAATTGTTCTTAAATGTTTAAATGTTCACAGCAGATTTATGAATGCTTTTACACATATGTCATGAAATCTTAATAGAGTTGGAATATGTGTATATCAATATGTTAAAGACTAAAATTTTTCCCTCTGTATATACTATTTAGTCATGGCCTGTAAGAGGCAGACTGATTTATTTCACACCTATGCAAGGCTGGTTAATAGAGACAGAAAGTCTCTTACAATTTTAAGGCTAAATCTTTTCTTCTGCAAAACACTGATACAATTTCCAGTAGTTGAGATTTTACTTTGCTAAATTGCAAGGTGCTTAATAATACCTTTTCCTGTAAAACAGAAGTACTGTACTGTTATTATCAAAGGGTCTGTAACAGAGTTTCTTTCGGAGCACAAGACAATGTCTCATGCTCCAAAAACAGTACGAAAACAACAACAGCTCCATAGCGTTCTATTCCAGTTACCTTTGTACCATAGAAACATAACCAGAAAACCCAGAGATAACATCATCCATTGCTAAATGAATGCAAGAAAGAAAGAAAGAAAGAAAGAAAGAAAGTAAGAAAGAAAGAAAGAAAGAAAGAAAGAAAGAAAGAAAGAAAGAAAGAAAGAAAGAAAGAAAGATAAAACAGTTTTCTATTTTCCTTCTAAATCTGAAGCAACAAAAAATAAAATGTAAGCAAACACTTTCTCGGCTTTGTATACTGCCCCAGTAGCTTTTACTAGGAGAGGGACCCAGTAGAACATCAGAAGATCCACAGTCACGTGGGAGTTTTCCTGCTGTGGTAGGAGCAGACACAAACTAAGTTAAAAAGAAAATATAAATGAGAAGAGAAATGGGAGAAGTTTCTGCCAAGGTGAAAGCAGCACTGCTGTTTTTCATTAGATGCCCTGTGCTTCTTCTCTTCTGGACAGGCATCCTGAGTAATTTTTTTCTGGAATAGGGAAAATCATTAGATCAATCAGAGGTTCTTAATTTTGCAAGCTGCAAAATTAACATTTTTTAACCCTTCTTCCCTTCAGTTCCTTCACTTGTAATGTTCAGATTTGCAAATACTTTTCCATGTTAATAAAACATGTTTTCTGTAGGAGTTTGTATTTAACACTGATCAGAGGAACCTTAGAGGATAAAAGACAGACTCTTAGCTGATGCAAATCACTAGCTCAACTGTTGCTGCTGTATAACTGCTGAGATTGGTGCACAGAGCTCATAAAACACTATGATTGCAAAGAGAAGGAAGAAGCATGCATTTTGTTACTGCAAAGCATTTACATAGGCAGACAGAAATTGCCCCTCCAGCAAAAATAGAATGAGCTGCAGCTAAACTAGGCCAGCTTGTAAGGTAGTTCTTTCAGCTTCTTTGCATAAAACACTTGTTAATACACAACCCAGGTGCCCCTTTGTGCCAGCCTTTGAGAAGAGATCTGCCCACGTTAACCCTAGACAGCTCCAACAGAAACTGACTGATGAATAAATAAATCTTTCCTTTCGCCTCAGTATTTTTATCTAAATATTACAAAGGTATTGGGGAAACTACTAAGGGCATTAATTACATCAGTCCAGACAGTGGCAGCCATGTAAGCATTATCAAGCCATGATATATTAAACATAACATCATGCTTTCCATCTGCATGTTGAAAGTTGCTTCCCTCTGTAATGACAGGTTGAGAATACTCAGCTATTCTTTGAGTCAGTTGTAGAAACCAGCAGGATAAGACATTAACAAGCTTAAAAGGTATTACCTGTCTAGCCCTACCAGGAGGTTTATGCTGACGGTAGGGGTTTCACATATCTCTTGTACTTTCATGAGGGAATTAGTTAAAATTGCCATAGTGCAAAGTATTTGATTTAGATTAATCTTGCTTTTTCAAGCAGTGGAGACTCATTACTCTGATTGGCTGTTCTACCATACTGTCCCTAATGCCCTAACTATATACTCTGAAAAAAAAAGCCTTCAGTTCAAAGCTCTTGATGGATAAGTAAAATGGATCATCATTATCTTTTCAAGAAACCTTTAAAAGACTTAGAAGAATACACTGAAAAATGTATATAAGTGAGAGACATGCCTCTAGAATTCAATCTGGGCATACGTCAAATTTTTCTGTTGCAGGTGACAAAATTTCTCAACCAGAGAGCAAAAGAGTGTTAAGTGTTAATCTTTTAATCTAAGAAACAATACTGACAATCCTGTGGTGCTGAAGGATTTTGTCTTTTTCCTAGAGTGACTGCACTGCACAATATGGGATGTCCATGGAATGATTGGGTTAGTCTAAGAAAATTTAGTGTATTTTTATGCTTTTAAAACATTTTTAGAATGATTCTTCACTTCTGCTTTTAGATACAAACTGCATATCTTTCCAGGCATGAAACAGTCAGAGACATTAATGGGACACACAGGAAAATCAGAACAGGAGTGCTAGCGTCCTCCACCCCTATAAGGACAGAAGGTTACCTTCAATCATTTTACTTGGAAGAAGGCATCTATCAGCAAAGCTCCATGATGCTGACACAAGGGTGAATGCGCAAATGTGTTTTAATATCTAACCATTTAGCCATGCAGGCTGCTGAATCAGAGACATGCAATAAAAACATTATCTGTTTTGATCCTTTGCACTGAGCTTTGGGCTCAGTTTTCAATTATCTTAAAGGAACAGGCATGCAAAAGAAATAGACATCTCATGGTACTAAGGAATTTCCAGTGATCTAAAACACAAGATGTTTATCCTTCCTTAAGCCTTCGACACATTTAGAAGTCATAAGACATCCAATTGATTGGCTGAGATGGTTTTTAACAACTATCAGGGTTCTTAACAGATCATTGCAAGCTTGACATCAGTAACCAATAATTCCTCCAACTGTATATTTATAAGATCCCCAGTGTTAATTTCTTAACGTCAGAATTACCTCCAATACAGTGATTCTGAGGCAGATGATCTGACAGTGGAAGCTACATTTTAAAAAGTGCTATCAGAGATAATGTGTGGAGTCTTGACCTGATTCAATTAGAGCTTTGCCCTTATGTTACCCAAGGGCATATTATCTAGCATTTATAAAGACATTGGCTTGGATAAATGAAAGAGAAAAAAGCACTATTGTTTACTCAGCAGGAGATGGGCTGTGGAAATGGTTAGATTGCTCTCTCATACAGACACTCAATCTTATAAACGCACGCACGCACACACATACATACATACAAACAGCCATACAATACCTTACAACCCTTACAAAATCTCCTCAAACTCCTGCCCCTTGCCATAATTACATATTTTAAATACAAGAAGTGAAGTTGGGTTATTTTTTTTTTTTCCTTTCGATGCAACAACTGGGCCCATTTTATGTGGTTTATATACATGTAATTAGCAGTTTAATTTCCTCAGAGGCTAAATTAGCCCTATGATTTTATTTAATAACTAGGAAAATTTACTACCACGGCTCAGGTTGCAGAGCCAGCCTTAGCTCTGCACTGCCCTCTGCTGCCTCCCGACAAAGAGCTCCGGCCAGTTCAATCTCGAGCACCACGACTGCAAACTGCTAAGCGGCTGCGAGCAAATTGTCTGAAGGAAGGAGTGAGGGAACGCTATCCAGCTCAAAAATATACTTAATGAGGATTCCTCCCCTCCCTTTTTTTTTTTTTTTTTGTTTTTTGTTTTTTATCCTCGAGTCACCAAAAAGGCAAGAAATATATTCCTATGCTGTGTTGTTTTTTTTTTTTTTCCCCAGCAAATTCCTAGATTATACTCATTACCATATTAGCCTCATAACAAACTCATTCACATGGTTTACTTCAATTATAGATTACATTGTGTGCCTGTACACAGTCCATGAAGCTCAAGAAAATAATGTTGCACAAAGTAGCATCCATCATGCCTGAAGCAATATGATTAAACATGGCGTTCCTCATTCTTGCAAAATCTAATTCAGGCATTATGCTAAATTTCACTTAAAAATATCTTCTATTAGGTGGAAATAAATCCATGTGTTGCAAAGGATGTCTTCTTTTGGGACACACTGTACTGACTACCAGTTCTCGTGAAGAGGTCAATTTGCCTGCTAAGAAACTTGCTTGCTACTCTTATCTAAAAGGCTCTTCATTCTAAATGTTGTACCTAGCGACCTTTTTCATTTAAAGACATCTTTCATTTAAGTAGTGCAAAACATGGGGCAGACATTATACACAGAGGATAGTAATTATAGGTAATTTCAGCAGCAAAACTCAAAATAGTTTTGAAAATTAAAAATAGAGAGCTGACTTTCTTTGTTGCTGAAATGCAGCCACTTCTGGTGCAGAAGATGGCACATCTATACATAAACCAGTACAACAAAGAAATAATAACAACATTATTTTTTTAAGGACAATCTTATTGGATGTAATTGCAGAGGGAATTTTAAAAAGAAGCAGAAGGTAATGAGCCTACTGGAATTTAGCCAGAAATAATAGCCCTTTGTTTCTGATGTACTTAAGGAACTACAGCTGGCATCACACTGGCTAATAAGCACAGAAGTCTGGCAGGAAATGAGATCAATTAATTTGAAGGATTGTATTCTTACTAGCTAGAAATTCAGGACTGCATCTTCAGATCTGCACATAGAAGAACCCCATGGAAATACAGAGTCTAGGCAAACAAATGAGCCAATTCAGTGACATCTAGCCCAGTGTTTCACTGGGCTGAAGGCACATGTCAGAAAAAACATCTATGCGAAACTAAGAACTGTGGTTCTCTTCTCAGCTTTGACCAGCTTCAGGCAGGTGTGTGGAAAAAAAAGATAAATAAAAGAGCTCTTTCTTACATTCCACATGGAGAACAGAGAAACAAAGCTAAAAAAGCAAAAATTCTTCATAAAGATGACTCTCATCTTTTAACAATACATGGAATATAAATGATACCAGTAGCTCAAACAAAAATTCTGCCATCTTGAAGGAAGACTTTACATTCAAATACGCACCTTCCATGCTTTCTCTTCTTTCTCACTTGATTGTTGTGGGAAAAGATTATCTGGTTTTCATTAAGGTCAATTGTAAATCAAGCAACTCTTTACTTCTCTTTCAAAACTGCAGACAAAAAAAAAGATGACTTCTGGAAAGACTTAAAACATCTGGATCAGAAAATTAATCCTTTTTCACTCAAAGTTCTTGACAGATAAAGCCCCAAACTCTGAAAGCCGTCATCCTTTTGGGTCTTTTTATGGAGGGGATAAATTTTGCCTGCTATTTTTATTGCCTAATATGAAGAAATCTAATGCAATGCTATGCAACTCCATTATCACCCATTCCTTTCCAGGAAATTGACGCCTGGCATCTGAATTCTGGGTCACTTAGACCTGAAAAAAAATGCAGGATTTGAGCATCGCAAGGTACAAGGATCTCAGTCATCTTTGCATAATTAATGACAAATCAGCGAGTAATGGAGAACAGCCAAGGGGTTTCTACCCACTTATGTCCTAAACCTTCTTGGCTAAGTGTCTCAGGAAATGATGCTGAGAGAGACAATGCACTGCTGCAAGAATCTCTGATTCAGTGTTAAGAAAACCAACAAGTAGTAATAGGCAATTTGGCAAGACTATCAAGTCCAGCTGCATGTGGTACAATTCTTGAAGGAAGAACATGGAAAATAAATGTCACCCACTTCCAATTGCTGTGCTGCTTTGGATACAGAATCAGGTGCGGAATCTATTACTGAAAATAGCGGGATATGCACTTTTGCAAGACATTTGTACAGAGAAAAAAAGAGGTCAAGGAAAGAAGTACAACATCTTCTCAGAAGTCATGTCCAAATGTTTAGTTTCACACCTCTGAAAAAACACAAGATCATCTCATTTCATCTCCTGTATACCACATACATTTCAATGTCATCTAGTTACACATGCTTTCATCTTATTAATTTACAACTAACAAGCATAACTTGTGTTTTAGCAAAAGCATTAATCACCTTCACTATTAGAAATGTGTGGCTCCTTTCCTGTTTGAAATTGCTTCAGGCTGTAGCCATCAGTATTTGTTTTGTATTTGTCCAAGGCCAAGCAGGACATTGTCTCACAAGCAAAAATGAAGGACCTTGAAGCTCTTTTTAAGCATGGTGGAAGTAGAAATACGAAGGACAATCACTGTCCTGGTCCCCATCATAATTGTTAATGCACATGCCATTTAAACAGCTTTCATTACTTCTGCTCAAAGGGAAAAAGAAAATACCTCTAAAATATAAAGGGGCTGCCAAGACATTTTCTGAAGTCACAGGAATATAAGTCAGGAAACTCTTCATTGCTCTGGCTTTTCTGCAGGTATTACTTAAGCAGACACTAGTTTAAAATAGGGGCACACCAATACATGAGTTTCTGTTTGTCCTTTGTTTGGGATGGTGTTTTTTAAGGTACACAGTATTTTAGACAGGACATTACTGTTGTGAAATTGTTTGTTCCTACTGCTAATTTACTCTGACAGTTTTTAAAGCAACGCATTGCCAAGGTAAGTTTCTGACACATCACTTTTGTTGACTTTACCTGGTACCTTTCAGCAAAAACCTTGGTGGATTCACCTCAGTAACTCCAGATTTTTGCAAAGTGCATGTTTATACCAGACCTAGTTCTCTAAATTCCTTTTACAGTTCCTTTAGAAAAGGTGGCACACATAATGAGCAATTCTTTTGACCTATCTTAGCCTTCACTGAAATGAGATAAATAATCTCAAATAAATGCCTCTTTCTTTCTGCTGACTAGCTGGGTTGTGGGTTCTTCCCCTGCAGTCCCTCATTACTGAGAGGAGACCATTGTAGGATACAAGCATTCAAGCTTCTGCTTCTGAGTAAGATGCTCTGATGTTACCAAAGTCCACCAAGGAGCCTTGTTTCAAAACAGTGAGGGAAAACTGTGAAGAGAACTTTATGAGGCCAAAATGTGCATGCTAATGATTGGAAAAACCTAGAAAAACAGATCTTTTTTCCAGGATTTTTTGCTCTTTAGTAACTGTATTTCTAAAGGGAGAAAAGATCACTGATTCAGGCAAACTTCTTTCTTTAGTGTATTCTTTAAAATAACAGAAGTGAGCCTTGGAGTTGATGCAGGAAGAACTTCATGTTATCAGGGCTGAAAACATGACAGCCAGATATATCCTTTCATTGTGTGTCATTCAAAGCTCTTTTGTGTTTATAATCATGTAGGAAACCAAGAAACATCACTGTCAGGCAACAAGCTTAAAACTGAAGCTAAAGGAGGAAAGGACCTTTTTTTTTTTTTTTTTTTTTTTTTTTTTTTTTAAATCCTATCTGGTAACAACAGAAATCACCTGTTACTTACAACGCTGAATGAAGGAAATAATTTTAAGTGATTAGAGTAACGTCTGCTTCTAATACTGTGTTCCTTCAATGAACTTTTTTTTTTCTTTCCTGATTCACCCACAAGTTAATGTTACGTCACGCCACGCTGCACTGGGTTTGCATGGTTTTGGTAGCTGAGGAGCAGCCGGGGTGACCTCTGTGTGCGGAGCCAAGATGGCCCACGTGAGGTAAGAGCATGATCTAGCCAATACCAAGAGGGACCTGCCGCTGCCAGAGCTGAGCCATGAATGGGCGTGCCTCTGGAAGAGCAGATTTAAGAAAGGGAAAAATTGCTGCACCACATCAGCTGTGAGACAGGAATGAGAAATGTGAGAGAACAGCCGCCAAGGTGAGGGAGTACAGGAGGAGCTCCAGGCACAGACCAGCAGCTCCCTGCAGCCCACGGGACGCCCAGGGAGAAGCAGGCTGTTCCCTGCCGCCGCAAAGCCAATCTCCACACGCAGACACGGAGGAGCCCGCGGTGCAGCCTTGGGTGAGGCCTGAAGGAGAGGCCCACAGAACAGCCCCGCAGGAGCCCCTCGGGCGGAGCCGCGGTGGAGCTGGGGGAGCGGCCGCCCGTACGGGGCCGTCCGGACGGATGGGCCGCGTCGGAGCAGAGAGCCGGGAGACGCAGCCCTTGGAAAGGCCACGTGAGATGAGTTCAGGAAGGACGGCATCCAGTGGGAGAGAGCCACGTGGAGCAGGGAAAGGGAGTGGCTATGAGGGAGTGGCAGAGAAAAGCCCCCGCTGCCCGATGTGTTGCTTGAAGGGAGGAGGTAGATGAAGGTAAATGCGGGGGAGGTGGTTTTAATTTGCTTTCAGTTCTCCCTGCTCTTGCTAGTAAAAGGCAATAGATTATATTCATCTCTCTACACTGTGCCTGCTCTGCCCATGACAGCAATTGGCAAGTGATCTCCTGGTCTGTATCTCAACCCTCAAGATTTCTCTGTTGTATTTTTTCCCTGTTCTGTTGAGGAGGGGCTGTGAAAAAGTGGCATACTGGAAATGAACTGTTATTGGTACAAAACTACCATGAAACTATCACAGTCCTTCCCTCTCATCCTCTCTTTTTTTTTTTTTTTTTTTTTTTTTTTTTTTTTTTTTATAAATTTATTTTAATTTTATTTTGAGATTGAAGACACCTTGCTTATTAAAGCATTTGAAAGCATTATGAAAACATTTGTCTTACCAAGCAACCACTAGATGTATTGAGGCACTGCTTCCTAAGAATTTGTTGAACATCCTTTGGTGATGGAAAATAGAGAATAGTTTTTTTTTCTCCTTTTGCTTCCATGTGGCCTTTGAATTTTTCTTTCATTACGCTGCTCCTATCTTAAACCTACAAGCTTTTTTTTTTTTTTTTTTCCCCTGCATGTCATTTTCTCCCTGATCCGCAGTTATCCATCTTGCTGAAGAGTAGCAAGAGAGGCTTTCTGGTGCTTAGCTGCATTCAGATTTAAACCACAGTGTATTCAAAAACAGATTTTATCTGACCCACCACATAATATGTTAAAAACTGACCCAGTATCTAAAACAAAGTATGATCTTGCAAATTGTCATTTTGGAAATAAAAATACACTTTATCAAATGGTTTCTTCATTGTTCATGCAGAACATGCCTAGATTATTCTCCCTTCCCCAAGACAGATCCAGAAAGCAAGCTGAGGAGCCAAGGATATGACTCTACAGAAAACTCATGTTGTTAAATTGTATTCAGGGATCACCTGCTTCTGCTTCCCATGGTACCTCCCAAGGCAGCAATAACTGTATTGCTCTGAAGGAGACCATTACCAACAATGGTTGCAACTCTGTATGGGCGAGAAATGGAATTTCATTATAACTACATTCAAAGGTATTTCAATCAGCACTGATTGCTGGCTCTTTTTAAAGAAAAAAATAATTTACTGAGTAGATTCAGCGGTTGTGGGAATCACAACCCGTGATTTCCCACTCCCCAGTCCTTTTTCTTACAAAAACAGTGCATGCACTCTCCTGCTTATCTTCTCGCACTGTCGCCATGCAACTTGAAGCATTCAGAGAGCTAGATTTTGTCGTGCGATCTAAAATACTTAAGAACTTTACATTCTTTTTTTCCTTAATCAATGTTAAAACAATGTAAAGAAAAGGCTGTAATGACACATTTCGGTTGAACAGGCTTGATCTGTAGTTGTCTTTAAAATTGATTCATGGCTTTTTTATGGTCATGACCCACTCATGTGCCTCTTTCCCTCTGAGGTACCACATTACTGAGTAAGTTCATCTGACTTCTGCTGCCTCTTGCCCTTTATCCTGTTAATCTAGTGCAAAGTGTGATGGCTGCATTTTGGTAGAAAGCACTTCCTTTGCTAGCTGGAACTGAACTGAGACCACCAAAAAGTCTTAATAGCACAAGTGATAATGGCTGTTATTAGCCTTGAATAGATTTAATCTGGATGTGTATGAATGAAAAGATACATCCTATGTAGTTTGTCAATAGCCTCCTACTATTCCATAGCCATACTTAAAGCAAAAACATAATATACAGAAGGAGCAAAATCTTTTCTGTGAGAACGACCTAAGATATAGCAACTGCAATAAATCCTTGATTTTCTTTGCTTATTTCTTAGCAAATGTTTGTTGAACGCAATGAAAAATAAAGTTAAAAGAAATGTATAGGTGAAAATGTGCGTGTATGTATATGTGTGTGTGTGTGTGTGTGCATGTGTATATATATATATATGTATGTAAGTGCCTGTGTATAAATAGTTATAATAATAAAATAATATAATAAATCGTTATAATAATAAAATAATAATAATATAATAAATAGTTGAATAATTTTCTTTTGAATCTCTCTCTACAGGTATTATTATTTTCTTAGAGGAGTGCATGTCTATGACTACTGCCCATTCAGTATAGAAAACTGAACTGTATCCTCTCGAAGTCTGGGAATACAAAAGCACAAAGGTTAATTCCAATCACCTTTCATAGGCAGGTGTGTATTCTCCACTAATGTCTCCATCTAGACTTTTCAGTCCACCCCCACCCCAGTTTTGCAGGGCTATCACACACTCCTTCAGTATATGAACTTAACACTTGCTACCAGGCTTCTCTCCACTCTCCCTTGTACATCCCCAAAGATGTCATTTATAGGCTCTTTAACAACATTTGAAAATCAGAAGGAATAGGTGGGAGACATACTCCCAGAATTTTCTAGAGTTAGGCAGGCGCTGGAAGCAATGCTCTGGCCCAGACTGCTGTGGAAGCGGCAACCCAGCCTGCAGAGATTTAAAAAGAAATTACCCAATTAAGATGTAATGGTCCTCCAGCCTTCCTAGGCTGTGAATGAGTGCAGACATGATTTACAATCACAGAGAGTCATAAAACTCTATCCAGTTATATCAAATCAACGGGGCTAAATTAGCCAGCAACATCCTGATTAGGTGCTGTGCCTGTGTGTGTGTGTGCGCGTGTGCGCAGGATGATTTATGATGAGATCTGCTGAACCCGTCAAAAGAAATTTTAAAATGACCTTCCAGGGGAAAAAAGGAGTGGAAGAGAGGGATATTGAGGTTTCAGAAAGACAATTGTACTGCCTCACTGTGAAAGATCACAGTGAATAGAGGCGAAGAAAGATTACATTTGTCAGTGTGTTTGTATGATGAATACTTATCCACATTCACTCGTTCCCTCCCCCTTGGCAGGCAAATAGGAGGCAAAGTTCATTCTCCATTGAGGAGTTTTGTTATGGTAGGGCTCCTAGTCACTATTTAATTATCCTAACAGAGAGATTTCCTTTTTTTTAAGTGAATCTTACTTATGCTTATGAATACTGAAGGACTGCATGAGCACAGCAAAGTGGAGTCCTCTATTTATCCAAAGGTCAGAGATGATTGCAGGCAGGTGGTCCAATTACCCTAGAGGAAAAAAATATCTTTCTCCCTCCATCCTTCTGCCTGCCTCATTCTCCCCAGCTAGTCCAGGAAAAAATGATAAATAAAAAACTAGAGCTGCATAAAGGAAGCTGTCAGCCTTTTTGCTTCTGAAGAGAGCAGCAGTACAATTTGGTACAAGCATAGTGTGTTCATGAATCCAAAACATAAATCACTGCCTTCATAATAGGGCCATGAAGGCAGGGATGAGGCTTCTTTCAGCCAAGAGAGCAACAAGCAGCAACATCTCAAAGGTGAGGGAGATTAGACCAGGTTTTTATTTCTCACTGTGCCTCTGCTCTTTCTGCTTCTCCAACCGTTCACAGCATTTCTTTCCCTGATATGTGCCCTACCTTCCAAACTCCTGGCCACCCTGAAATTTTTCAGCTGACCGCCCAAGCCCACAAGCTGTGACGCGTTCCAGAAAGGACTCTCCATGCTTGTCAGCTCCTCCTGGTGCCTTAATCCTGCAAAGGAAATATTTTTACAGGGCAGTAATGCGTGGCAGCCTTCAACTTCCCTAAAATATGGATGAGGGATGCTTTCAGTGATTGAGCACAAAACGAAAAAGCTCTTATACCAGTTTCCTCAAAGAGAGAAGATTGTTGTCTAGGCCATCATTACTGCAGAATAAAAATAATGATAATAATAACAATAATAAAAAATTAAATGGCAGTACTTACACCAAATACAGCTTCTGAGGAGAACAACAAACTATGAAGATGAACACCACATCAGCTGTTCATAATCCAGACATCATTTTGTTAGTTCTTAGGAATTATTGTTTTTGTTGTTGTTGCTCTTACTTTGCTATGCATATGGGAATCTTAATCTGTCCTTCAAATGGAATTTCCTAGGCATCTTAAGAATCTAATGAACTTCTTGCTTAAACCCTTTGATAAAAAGCAAGTCTATTGGCAGGCAAAAGTTTCAGAATTGCAGTCTTTGAGCGAGTCTGACTGCTAAACTTGGCCTGAAAACTCATTTAATTTCTCAAGGTAGAGTCTGCCACCCTCAACACACAGTTCTAGGTGGAGAAGGGAAAAGAAACAGCAGTGGCCTATGAGGTTCAAAATAAGTTTTGCAAACAGCAAACATTCTTTGAGAAGAGACTTTTCCAGGCTAATCTTGCTTGTCAAATACGGCTGAGTTATGTCAAAATGTACTGTACACAAGCCAGTTCTTAGGTATGAAAAGTAGTGGAAGTATGTGACAAAAGATGTCAAGCAGTTAAGAACAAGGAAGAAAATGTAACTGAACAAAGTCTAGCAATCTGACCCCAGCTTTACAGATACTGTAGGGGTACAAAGAAGATCTACAAACTTAGAAAACTTAAATTCAAGAACCCAGCACAGTCAGCTCTGTCTTCTGTAAACATGTGCTCTCCACCCCGGTGACATTGCAGCAGCTGAATGACCACAATGGGTATCATAAATAGCAACAGCAAGAAAGGTGGGAGGTGGAGAAACCATTTGGGACCAGAACATCAATAGGGTATTGTGAACCACAGTCTAACTAAGATTATTTTTCTCTCCACTGTGAATTTTGATGCGTAAATAATATTATACATGGCTGTGAATAGGATATTTCACTGATTACAGAATTCAAGGTGCATGATAGTCATAAGTGATTAAAAGTCTGTCCTTAACTTTTACTTTCTTATGTACTAGGAATTAGGAAGTGCACTTTGAAACTCTGAAAGAAGAAATAGGAAGGAAATCTTCTGTGTAATTTCTCTGCAGGACTAAGTCCCATATGAACACAATAAACCAGCTGAAAATAGATCTTCTCGATTTCTTATTATTTTAATGTCACAGACAACTTTTACACACTCACTAAATATACACCTTCTTCCCCTTCCTCTTTTTCTGGATTGCAATTCTAACTGAAATGATACTTATATGGACAATATACTCCATTAAATAAATAAATAAATAAATAAATAAATATCAGTTATATACCAGGATTAAAGAGTTTTTGTTGTTGCTGTTGTTTATAAGCATTGTTCAATTTACAGGACAAAAAAAAAAAAAAAAAAAAAAAAAAAAAAAAAAAAAAAAAAAAAAAGGTTTAGACACTAAAAATGTAATTCTTATGTTCCATAGGTTTCAATTAACTATTGGAGTGTTACATTGCTAATAATCTTCATTGTGCCCATAATCCTCTGCAGGAATAACATATTCACTTTAAGTAACAAACATGTGGTAAGGGCAAGTGTAGAATCCTGCACCTGGGGAGGAATAACTGCATTCATCAATACAGATTAGGGATTGACCTGCTGGAGAGGACCTCTGTCAGAGAAAGACCTGGGTGTTCTAGTGGACAACAGGTTGACCATAAGCCAGAGCGTGTCCTTGTAGCCAAGAAGGCCAGTGGTATCCTGGTGCACATTAAAAAGAGTATGGCCAGCAGGTTGAGATGATCCTGCCTCTCTACTTTGCACTGCTGAGGCCACATCTAGAGTGATTTGTTCAGCTCTGTGCTTTTCAGTTAAAAAAAAGACAAGGGTGTTTGAAAGAGAACCCAGTGTAGGGTTACAGAGATGATTAAAGGTTTGGAGCATCTTCCATCTGAGGGAAGACTGAGACCTGGAGCTGTTCAGTCTGGAGGAGGCTGAAATTTGTGTCTTAGTGACTCATATACTAATTATTTGTACAACCAAGAAAATTTATTACTGGTCTAAGGTTACCATACTGTTAGAGAATTGAAAATGTTCTTATTGTACCCTTAATACTCATGTAATAACTCCTTGCTTGGTGCTGCAGCTGTCCAAAATGCCGTCTTCAAGCAGCAGTGTGCAAATGGTGGTATTTGGTCTAACAGTGCACATACAGTGAAGAAAAGATATCACTAGCCACCTAAAGGTCCTGTATTTGCTTTTCTAGCTGTAAATACATGAGTATTTCCAGTACTTACTGGCCACATGCCCACACTTGCATGTTCTTGGTGCAGTATTTCTGTTAATCATTTTCTGCCCTGCTCAGTGGAAAGTTGGAAAGAGCGCAGCTGTATAAAGCAGTGGCTAGCACGTTTTTTATGAAGAAAATTTATGGAGTAATGTATCTACTTTTAGCATGACTATTGTTAAACCTGGAGATCAAGCAAAGTGACACTGAGTATATTGCTTTATCAATTGGATTCGTTCGAGTGAAAAATGCTGATCATGCCGTGTCTATCCCCTGGGTGCAGAAACACTACTTCACTCCTTGAGCGGTCGATACATAAAAGTCAAATTCATTATAATTTGTAGCTTTTTTTCTTGAAGAAGAACGCAGTTCTCAGTACATCAATATCAACTCTTAAATCCACATCGGATGGAGAGGGTACAGCACAGTAATTCAATCTCTTTACACTTAATATGGTCAGGAAGGGAGAATGAAAACAGCCTCTTGTAAAATGATGGAAAAAAACAGGATGCAATCATTCTGATGGAGCTTTGCAAAAGGAGTCATTTTACACCATTCGTTACCAGGGCAACAAAATATAGTGAGCCCTATACATCTAACAGGTGACATTTTAGCTAAGAAATTGCTTCTTTGGTATTTTTTCTGTCTATGAAAAACAATGTTACCAGCATTTTCACTTGTCATGTACTATAGGGCAACATATTCCCACTGACAGGCCCATAATGGAAAAATAGAGCAGTTAAATAGTATTACAGTCTAACTTTTAGGATACATGCTAATCTGCTCTTTAAAGAGACTTCAGACATTTTCAAACACCCTGGAGAGTTGAGCGAGTGGAAATTTCTGCGTAAGTGTATACAGACGAGCAGACATGTGTTTATGGGAAACAAAAAACCCCTCTTTTCCAATCTTTTCCGATTTAGCTAAAACCTGGAAGTTTCTTTTATAGATAAATACACTTCAGTGTTTGTAAATGTCCACCCACAAACATACTTGTGCTGGATACATCAAATGGGTTGATTTCTATACCTTTGTACCACTGAATGTATCAGTTATTGCCCACGCTTATGAGGGTCACATTCTGCTTTCAGATTTCTGTATAACTGCTGCTGAATTCAAAGAGAGAGATGGGGCTCCCTTTCCATGACATACTTTCACACCCGTAAGAAATTTAAGAACTGGCAGTAGTCAATGGACACACAAACAAAGCTGTGCAACTCTGAAAAGCTGTGTTTTAGATGTGAAGATGCCTTCTCAGTAACACATTTTGTTATTGTTGTTACAGAAGTCTAGAAGCAGAGTAGCCTCATGAAGCTAGTGTCTTTCTGGCAGCACTTCATCAGCTTTGGTGCTGACAGGCCAAGGGAGACTAGGTGAGAATTGAGTTTTAAGAATCTGTTTCTGCTAAGTGAATTTTATAAAGTGAGTGATCAGCATTAGGATGGAGTGGTGACACCCACCAGTAGGTCAGAATAGGGACAGCTCAGGTTAAGATTAAGGAAAGATTAAGGAAGATTAAGGAAATACTAATGAAAAGCTTGGAGAAAATTAATGCTGTATACAAAGAAATTCTTGTCTGAGTACATGGGGGCAGTCCATAGTAAAGAATGAGAAAGTCCAGATGCACAGAATCCAGAGATAAGAGAGAACACAGCTGTATTGGTAGAAAGGTTACATACCTCATATAATGTCTGACAGGTGTCAGGCATGTAGAAAATCACTGATAGCAGCCATGAAATATAATGTGATCAGTAGAGCCCAGGTTATAACATGGAGGATTGTTTAAGGGACAGTGCAATGTGAAAAACAAAAGAGAGAGAGTTGTGTACTTCAGCAGAAAAGAAGCAGAATTACATGTGAGCAAGAAAAGAAGCAGTCAATGTTAAACATATGCAGAGGAGACAGAAGGATGAAGAATGGCACTGGATAGGAAATGAATCACACCATCACACAATAGAAATCTAAACTAGAAGGTCTCCACAAGCTTGAAACCACTATGTATGTAAAGATTACTGTACCTAGAATTTTGGTAATGCCTTTGAAGTTCCTTCCCCTCCTGTTCAGAATCAGAGCTCAAATGTTTATCAGGATGAGATTAGCCTACGCTGTCCAGGGAGACAAACAAGAACACATAACTAAAAAGACAACTGCAATGCTGTCCTTGAATATGATGTTATGGTCAAGACCTCTAGAGGAAACACTAATTTTTACTTTCTGTTCCCCCTGCCATGCAGTGACTAGCTATAGGTATAGTGTGAATTGACTCTTACTAGTTGTTAATTTCTAACTTTTTTTAATTAAAGTGAAAATAAACTGTCCCTTGCTTCAGCCTTTGGATACTTCTTCTGCCCATGCGTCAGAACCAGCCATGATGCAGTGAGGTGTGTGTATAGAAAGGCTACAGAGCCACACTTTCCTATAAATACAGAATTCATTGTTTGTGAAAGACGGCTAAGTGTCTTTCAGTTGTCAGTCATTTACAAACAATCCTCTGTGAATGGATAATGGAATTACTAAAAGGCTACATGTGGACAGGGAGGTGCATTTAAAATAGGACAGATTTCTGGGTTTCCTCCCAACTTGTGTGGTGGTATTGTAAGAATAGCAAGGAACAAGACAGTGCACTGAAACTCTTTGGTATTCATATGTCACAGAAGGCACCTTTCATCAAAGATGCCTCCTTTGCTTTTCTCTCTGGATGTGGTGTCTCAAAACCTGGAATCTGCATCAGCAGTTTCCCTTGCTACCCACATGGCATGGGTGTGCTGAGTCGCAGCAGTCATCTATGCCCAAGTCTTCCTTGACCTTGAGCGATGAGAATAGAAAGTTTGATTTTGAAACATGTAGTTTGGGAACTTTTATTTCTCTGTCAGTGTGACAGGACTAATCTGTGCCCTACAGACCTTAAGCTTCTGGCATTGTTATCGCAGCTCTCTCCCTTTCTCTTCTCATTTGCTTCTAGACATGGTATTTAACCCTCTCATACAGGACTCTCACATTTTTCCATTTGTGTGCACTTCCTGCCTCAGGCTAAGTTATCCCTAACACCCAGCTGAGAGAGTGCAGTAATTACAGGCTGGTTTATTGTCACTTATGTGCCAGATCTTTTCTGTTGGTCCAAGTTCTCTGAAACACAGTACAATCACCTACGTATACAGATGTACGCTAAGAGGCACATGTCTTTAGGCATTCCTGCACCTCCAATCCTGGAACAATATGTGCATCTCATTTGTCTCATACAAATAAATCTAGACTACATCAGATCAAAATATTAAATGAAAAGTGCCAGAAATAATGGTGCTGTTTAAAAGACGTATTTACATATCTTCAGTTTAAACTTTCACACCTAAGACTTCTACTGTGCTTCATAGACCTTCCAAGTAGCGAAAAATAATTTATCTACAGATGTTTTCTTTTATTTTGCTTTTTTTTCCATAATATTAATAAGCTAAGCTATAACTGTTTTTAAATAATATTCCAAGAGATATATAATCTTTAAACATTTCTAATTTAATTCAAAATAAACTCAAACATTTACATATGTATTCATAGGTTCCTACTGATACATATCTCTTCTTTCTCTGAGATTGAAGTGGATGCAAAAAAATGCAAACTAGAATTCAATTCACACATATTTTTTCAGTATAAACATTATTTAGTGATGTGTCTGATGTACACAGATAGTTACCTGAACACTGAGAACCAAGCAAAGCAAGGAAATGTGCAGAGTCATCTTAAAGTAGACAGTATCATTTAGGAAACTCAGTTTCAGCATACTGTCTACTATGCTTTAGGTTGTTTGGGAGAATGACATATTGTAGATACATAATAAATAATATTTTTAAAGTAAGAGACCCATATAATCTCACTGTCATGCTGTCAGAAGTCTGTTGTTTACACAATGAAGGTGAGATATTTTTTTGTTATCAGCTTTTTTTTGTTTGTTTGTTTCTACATTATATGTCTATTCCTTAAAAGTCAGAGCATTAAATTAATTACTTATTAATTAATCATTGCCAAATCTAGACTAGAAGTTGAATCTCAATACATAAAGAATGCAGCAGCAGCTAAACTGGTCCTTCTGCCGAAGGTCCTGTTGCTGCCACCAGAGTGTAGAAATCAGCACTGCCCCTTCAGTCTCCTCTTGAGGATCTTTAGGCTGCCATGAAGCTTCCCTTCAGTCTCTTCTGCTCTGGGCTGAACAAACCAAGGGACCTCAGTCAATCCTCATACACCTTGCCCTTTAGACCATCATCTTCACAGACCTCCTTTGGATGCTCTCTAATAACATCTTTCTACATGACACCTAAGACTGCACACAGTAATCAACATGAGGCTGCACAAGAGAAGGATAACCCCTTACCTCAACCAGAAACAAGTGCTGGGCCTGATGCATCCCAAGGTACAATAGGCCCTTTGGGCTCTCAGGGAACACTAGTGATTCATGTTCAACCAGTTCCCCCATACCTCTTTCCCTGGGGCTGTTCTTCAGCCTCTTATCACCCAGTCTGCAGAATCTGGCATTTACTTTTGTTAAACTTCATGTGTCTGGTGATTGCTCAGCTCTCTGATTTGTTGAGATCTCTCTGCAAGGCCTCTCTACACTCGAGGGAGTAAATAACTTCTCCCAGTTTAGCATCATCCACCAACTAATTTAGCATACATGTAAATCCTGTATTCAAGACTTTGATGAAATATTGAAAAGAACTGGCCCTAGAATGAAATCCTGAGAAACCCTTCTGGTGACTGGCTGTCAGCCTGATGTAAGCCCATTAAACCATCCCTTAAATACCAGTGTGCCATACGATAGCATCTCACTGGGAAAACTGGTTTTATTCATTTCCCTCTTTGCATCTAACTTAAAGCTATATTGATCAGCCTCATTAATTCCTGTGCAAAATCCTTTTCCCCATGTGAGAAAGGTGCATTCCAACAGGAGCCAACATGCCTGGTGTTGCTTAGAGCATCCCATGATCTAAAACCCAAAATTCTGATGGACACACCATCCTCAGAACCATGTATTAATCTGCTAGTCTTCTTGTTCCTTTCAATCTTGTTCTCTGCTAGTAAGATAGACAATAACACTACCTGTGTCCATGATCCTTTTGCCAATTACCCAAATGCCACAAAATCTTTTCTGATTCCCATTGCACTTCTTTTTGCTACCTCCTTGCCACCAACATGACAGAACTACAATAAATAATAATGTGAGGGCCACACTGAAGTAGTGAGTTTCCTAAAAATATCTCTTACCTGGGACTAAGGGAGGCAGCTATGTGTCAAGTATAGTCAGCATACCAGACCCTCTGTTATTCTCAGAAGGGAGTGACCTATGATAACAGCCTATCTTCTTTTCTTGACTGACATGATCATGATAAGGCAGGTAGGCTGACTTGCCCTAAGTGACCCAATCAGACTTGCCCTAAGTGACCCAATCAACCTGTGTGGAGCTTGGTCCACCTCATCTTTTGCCTGTCCATGAAGTCCAGAGCCTCATACCTAGTTTATAAAGACACTTTGTAGGGCGCGGTAGGCAAGGAAGGGATTCTGCTGCTGCCTCAAACTGAAATCTGATTCCATTCACCTCTGTCTCCTAAGCCCCCCCTTCTGCCTGGTGATAACAAGATAGAGATTCCTTTGCAAATTGTGCAGTTGCTGGCTGATACATCTGTCTTGGTGAGAGTAGAGCATGATTCCATTCATCACTCTCCTATGACTCCCTGATCCTCCTTGGCCTTCCCCCCTTCTCCCAGAGCTCTACCTCCAGATTGAGTTCTCTCTGGATGATCTCCCAGAGGTGTGCTCACCACTGCTGTCAGGCAGCTCAGGCCATCTTTATTCTGCTCTCCCTGCTCCCCATAGAATGCACCTGCACTGGAACTGAGCACTTTAGTCAGTGGCGGATGATAAAAGTAACTCTTTGACTTCTCTACCGGTTAACAGCCAGACAGAAAACATGTGTTTTTCATTTTTCTTTCCTCGCTGCATGTTCATTTATCCCTGGCATTTCCCCATACCTGCTGTTTTATTTTGGTGCCAAGATAGTCTCCTTTCTCTTTGGCTGCCACTCTTTCAGCCATGGCTGAGACCTATTTCCCTGATGATTTTGAAATGAAGACAGTATTGTGTATAATAATTAGGCTAAATAGATCTCATCTGTGTAATGCCATGAGGCATGGACAGCTCAGGAGAAGACTGAGGCCTGGATATGGTCTAAAATGGGTTATCAATGGGATTTCAGAGGTGCAAAGGCTGTGGTAGTACCAGAATAACAGAATAGTCCTCTCTGCATAATATACCACACATTGTTTTGAATGAGAAGGCTTTCTTTCACCTGAAAACTTGGTGTCTTGTCCAGTCACTTCAGCTTTCAGTTCACATTAATTAAAAAATCTATAGTCCTGCTGAAAGTTCGGAATGTGTGAGGCAGCCAATTTGCTGCTAAGAGAGATTTCTCAGTGGGAGGTAAGTGCAGGGCAGAACCAATCTGTGCATGAAGTTGCATGATGGAAGAATGGGCAATTAAAAATATTTGATGTTGGTTTCAGCAGTGCAGTGCAGATTGCTTTGAGATGATTAACTGCACAAACACTGATGTAGCCAGAGTTGACATCCAATTTAGGCAGCCAGAGATGCAGGAAGGAAGACATGAAAATATCCAGTAAATTGGATCTTTTTCTGTGTGGCTTAACCATTAGTACAAGCCATAGAGAAAATGGTTTTGGTGTGGGGAATCACAAAAGCTTCAAATGAGGGATAATCTTCTTTTGATATTTTCAGCTTGTTTCAATTTGGAAATGGAAAAGTGAGAGAAGGAAAGAAACAGAACAACGGGAAAACATGGCAAACTAGTTGAGGAGAAAGTTTAGTGGGAGGAAAACCAGGTGGAAGCCTATTTGTAGCATGGGATATATACAAAAGAAAGTATCAGTTAAGGACAAAGTTGTCAAAGTGAATGGTTGAAAAAAGCACCTAATTTAGGCTACACGGTATGTTACCTGGTATGAAGTTGCTTTGGCTCATGTTTGTTTAGTATTCATCACCTGAGTGGGTCAGATGTGTCTGACAGTCAATTAGAAATATATATCCATATAGATGGATGTAAATCTAGGCATATCTGGCTTTAGATCCAATTGAACAACAACATTGACAACAAAAAGGAAACAGAGAAGGATTTTTATGTAATATTTCCTCAGGAATTTGTGATTATTATTATTATTATGGGATAAATCTTCCTTTTACAACATTCTGTATTGCTGGATGTTAAGATACCAAATGAAGGGTGACTCTTTATTGGCAGTTATTTAAATATTGCTATAAATACCAGTACATAGAGGTCTCCAGCTTGAGTAAGACCTGGGCAGATTTTCCTTGCAAAGATGTAGTGTATGGGCTGATAAGAAAAGATGGGGGGTATACAACCAAAGCTCAGGTTCTCATCTACATTTTTCCTCAAAGGAAGAGACTGTGCAGAAGTCTTGTAGACAAAGCAGTTTTTCAACAGGTATTTCAGATAGAGATACCTGATATGGAAATGCAGGTTTTAAAATATTACAGAATTAAATCAGAAGGTGTCTTCAAAACTAATGGAATTTGTGTACAAATAATCTCACATTCTATGGTAGGGTGTAGTGATGAAGAGTGTTTTCAATACATTTTGTGGGAAATTGATTACCACTGGTAACAGAAAACATATCCAAAATCTCTGAATGGTGTCGTCATAGAGCAAACTACATAGGTTGCTCTCAAAGTGATATAGTTATTTCCATGGAAATTACAAGAGATATAAACAGCACAATAGCACTATTTGGTAGAGCAACATCTAAGCTAAAGAGTACTGTTTTTCAACATAGACACAACCATTAATTGGATATTTTCTCCATCAGTGAGCAAAAGTTTGCATGCCATGATCATAAAAATGTTCATGACCATCTGGAACGTGGCTTGTCTTTCATGTTGCTGTTACTACCGCTGAAACACACCACGCACAGTTTGGTCTCTGTAATTGTTTAGAAAGCATTGATGGATGTCGGTGGGTGCCTGCATCTTTTATGCAAGGAGAAATTCAATTCCACACCTTTGCTTCATATGCACTTCCATGTCAGATACTGTTTTGTCACACTGCCCCTCTCCTGTCACCTGTTTCATGGCACCAAAATATAGTGGAGTATCAATCAGAATGTTCAGTCTCTAGCGGCATATCACCAACATCTGCCTCTGACATCATATGCCAGCATTATAAAACAGGGGACATTACTTTTGGAGCAACTCTCATTTCATATTGGTACTTCAGAGGAACCTGTTTTAAAAATCTTGTCTTCGTTACTTAAACTTAATTTAAAAAGCGTACATTAAAGTTAATTATGCTGTGGAGTGTTCATTACTAATTTCTTGTATCCTCTTGTACAGGTGATAATGCAAATCTCTCATGAAAATTGAACTAAGATAAGTTGGGCTGAGGCTGTTTTTCCACAATCATTAATTCCAAACCTGTGTGCTACTAATTGCCCTATGTTAGATATGAAAACGTGCTCATAGTTCCATGCCATTAGCAAAAGCACTTACATGGTGTTTCATACGCTAAATGAGAGAACTGACCACACTGAAGTTACCTAGAAGTCTAAAAAAAGAAAATAACCACTTCAGAAGTATTTGGAATAAATTAAAAAGAGCAGAGAGATTTTGCACTGGTTCAGCACTATCTGTCTTGTGGCTTTGCAGTTTAGCCTAGCACTCAAGACCCTAAAATGTGATCTAATTCCTATGTGGAGCATAGCCATGATGTTCTTTTAGCACAAAGAAATATCTAAGATACAATGGCAAAGAGCTTCATCCACAATTAAATTCCCGGGGACTTCTGTGAATTATTGTTAAGTATTGTTAAATAATAAATGCCTAGGGAGAAGACAGCTACAAAAATAAACAACCCCCCCCCCCCCCACAGAAAAAAAAAAAAAAAAGAAAAAAAAAAAAGTGAAAGAAAGAATAACACATATACCACCATACCATTAGGTAGCTGGAGTTTCAATCTTTTGTTCCATGATAAGGCAACCTTACCTTCAATTTTTCTCTGTCATTCTCTGACTCTGAATATTCAGGGTTCATTGGGTTCCAACTGAATAGGCATGAATAGGCAAGTAACAAAGTGCAGGAATGGATTTTGTATTGCTTTTTGTATTGCTGCATTTCTAAATAATGCAGGTTGTCTAACGAACACATAATTGATCCTACCACTACTTTGTATGCAACCTGAAGTTATGCACCAGTTTGAGTATGCCCAGGAAAATGCCAAAGTATTTTTACCCTTACACCTTACATCTTAAGAAATGACTTTTTTTGTTCCAAGCACCATACAAGTTTTCCTTGTCCCATTTATCTACTTATCAATTGCACTATTTCTAAATCCTTGTGTTTCAAAGATACAACATACATTATAAAATGGAATATTTTATACTCTAGAATATAAAAAGGAAATTAAAATCCTTTTTTTTTTCTTCCCATAGCTGTGAAATTCTTTTAATAAGACACCTTTCTCAGAAAATAAGTTTTCCTCTAAAGATGTACAGTGAGGTACATTCTACAATAAAGTAAGTTCAGATTTTTTCTAATTAAGCTTAATCCTGTTTGTTTGTGATATTTGTGATTTTTTGCCAGTGTATCGCTTCAGCTGAATGCTGGTTTTGCAAACTTAAGCTCTTTTCTAGAAGGCTGTATTAATTACCCATTAGCTGATCAGAGATATCCAAATATATGCTATTTTAATTCCACTGAGATCAGTGAAAACAGTAAATAAATTTACATAACTTATGGAACTCCTGTTCTCTAAGTAGTGTGACATTGTTACTAAGAAGCATTGATTTTGTTTGACTTTTGCAGGGCACAAAATGAGGTTGACCCCAGAAGCTGTCCTGGAATAGTTCATGGCCACTGACCACTGAGAATGCAAAATTTCCCAGTCCTGCCTTTGAAGTGGGTTAAATCCACTGCAGTGATCGATTGGTTTGTCCAAGCAAATAATCACTGTATCAGTATTACTCCCAGATGGACTTACTGGTTTTCTGTTCTCAAAGGCTCTGAGAAGCAACTTTACTGATGCCATATCCCTGATGCAGGGGCTAGTGTAAAATAAGGTACTATTTCTCACTGATTTCAGTGGGGCCATACAACCTCACTACAAATTGGATTCTAATCTCTTGTATTCATATGACTAGTTATCTTTTCAGGTTCCATGCTGCATGCTTCTTGAAAGTCACACTGAGGAAGTGAGAATCATCACTGGGCTGTCTCTTCAAACACTGCTGGACAACACTCATATTCTGAAGAACATTATGTCAGATTATCGCAGATCAGGTATTTGCTTCTGATGAGACTTAAAAAAAAATACACTGTGGATTTGAATTAGTATCATTAGTAAACTGAGGCTTTTGCATTTCAGTAGGTGTACGTTATTAAAAAAAAAATAATCAGGTTTTGTGGCTAGGGGATATAAAATATCAAAACTTCCAAACTTAGTTAAGGTTGAAAAGAACACCATGTAACAACAACGCACAAGTGGGAAAGCACATTGATTCTGCCAGATAGACTAATGTCCTGTCTCACTTAGATGCGCACTGTCAGCTTTGTCAGGTTAGGTAATTATTTGCTCCTTAAGTTCTAAGCAGTTACCCACGTGTGTAGATTGTTAATAAGCAACAGAAGCACTTCCACTCAGACAGTATATGCTGGAGAAAATTTGCTGGAGGATACGTGTATCAGCAGTAATAATCAAAAATATTTCTACATCCCATTTTTCTGAGTGTTGCTTTTGGAAGAACAAAACTTTTTAGCAAACTTACCTTTTTTTTTTTTTTTTTTTTTTTTTTTTTTTTTTTCCTTTCTTTCTTTAGCATATGCTTCAGAAATGCCAGACAGAGATCTGTTAACTGAAGCAAGGCAGTTTCTTCCTCAAGAGACTAAACTCCCTTTCTCAGTTAGATCTTCCAGCCTTACAGGCCCAGGAGGTGAGAAAGAGCACATGGCTGCATATTTGTTTAGTCTTTTTCACAGAGTATGAAAGGACTGCACTACTCCTCTCACATGTGTAACTTAAAAGCATCTTGGCAGCCATGGCTTAAGCAACACTGCATTTGTTGTTCCTGTGCTCCTATGCTGAGCGCTGGAAGTCCACTTTAGTTAGCTCCCTGGGCAGAACAGCCTGAAAACAGCTCCTTAGTAGTACACAAAGGAGAAGCCCAAACATCTATCTTGACATTCAGGGATCAAAGGGATCTTTGCATTCACGTTCAGATCATTCCACATGCATTCAGGTTTTGAATTCCTCCCTGAAATTGCCAATTGATTTTTGCAACAGCAATAGTGACACTGGCAGGAAGGTTGTGGGCACCTAAACATTTGGTACCGTCATAAATCAGACACTTTAAGTACATTACTTTTCAGTCACCATTCTATTGTTCTATCCAGTTCTTCAAATTCAAACTATTAAAACTTGCTTCGGGCTGAAATTCTTACACAAAATTTCTCCTAACAAAATCTCTCCCCTGCTCTTCTCCCTCCTCAGATAGGGTGAACATTCAGAAGCAGTGTGGGAAAACTACAAGGAACACACAGTTCTGAAACAGAATTGGAAGGACTGGACTAATATGGGTGTAGACTAGAGGAAAAAAAACAAGTGTAGTTTGTTATACAGTGGAAGAGAGAGGGAGGGGACTACAACTGTCCTTAGGTGTACTTTGTATTGTAGAATACTTGGGCAATGTTAACAAACAGGTTCAGATGTTGTTCCCATTATCTTTTAGCTGTTACCAAATGTACAATGTGCTTTTGTGTACTGTCATAAGTCAGCTAAAACATGTGTAAACATATGCTGTGTCAGTCATTAAGGAGTAGGGTATAATTACACTTTTAAATGTGGCAAAGCATTTTCAAAGTAGCGTATAATTTTCCAGAGCAGGAACCTTTATGAAACATATCTTCCTCTGAGTGTTTATACAGCCTGACATCTTCAGGTTTGTTCAGATCAAGAGCCCCACTGTGAACAAGCAGGCTTCAGACAAAGGAGGCAATTTGTTCTTTAGGTGCCATTTCAATGAGGGAGAGATGCAGAGAGAGAAGGAGGTGGGGAGGAGCGAGAAGAAAGAGGAAGAGAACACCATGTCACTGCACAGTTTAGAAGTATTCAGGATCTGGCATAATTACCTCGGGAATGAACACTGAGTGGCTTAGTGTCAGGGTGCTATTTTCACTGCTGGCGAATGATGATGCTGTCTTTTTTCTTGATAGTCGATGAAAGATATGAATATTAAACATTTAGATTAGTTGAAAGGTATGGAGTTTGTACTTTAATTAAATTAAATAGGCTCACTGCTCTCTTGGGGGTAGTGGGAAGATGTAGTCTTACCCAGAAACCAAAGAACACAAAGGTGAAGGAGGAATCTTACAAACTGTTCATTTCATCCTTTTATATCATGAGAGGGTACTCCTACACAAGAGGGATTTGTGAAGCTGGTCTAGAAGTTTGAACACCTTCTCTTCATTAACTTTATAATTTTTCAAGGTAATTTTGGAAAATTTGAGCTTATAAGGTTTTAGGTTTCCAAGAATAAACAGAGACTGCACACTATTCTGCCTCCTAAATTCGGTTAAGCTACCAGGGTGTTTTGGCATAACAATTTACTTGTCAGCTGAGCCACGATACTCATCACTTCACTTCTATAACAGTTTTGAAGGAAAAATAAGGTAAAGTGTCCTTGCAAAATAAATTTGGGAGGAACAAAAGAAGGATAGGTAGTCCTTTCAAAGCAAGATAAAGAAAAAATTGAGAAGAAGACTTTCAGTCTCAAAGATCCAGTTAAACAAACTTATCTTGCAAGGAGATGCTGTCTTAACACCTGTGTATAAATCTTTTTGTTTGGAAAAACAGAAAGTGATAGATTTTACAGGATACAAAAATATCAAAGAATCACAGAATCACCAGAATGGCCAGGGTTGGAAGGGACTTCAAAGATCATGAATCTCCAACCCCCCTGCCACATGCAGGGCCACCAACCTCCCCCTTTAATACTAGGCCAGGCTGCCCAGGGCCCCATCCAACCTGGCCTTGAACATCTCCGGGGGTGGGGCATCCACAATCCCTCTGGACAGCCTATTCTAGCACCTCACCACTCTCTCTGTAAAGAACTTCCCCCTAACATCCAACCTAAATCTTCCCTCCCTCAACTTAAAACCATTTCCCCTTGTCCTGCAGTTGTCTACCCTTTCAAAGAATTGACTTCCCTCCTGTTTGTAGGCTCCCTTTAGGTACTGAAAGGCTGCAATGAGGTCACCCTGCAGCCTTGTTTTCTCCAGGCTCAACAAGCCCAGCTCCCTCAGCCTGTCTTCATAGGGGAGGTGCTCCAGCCCCCTGATCATCCTAGTGGCCCTCCTCTGGACCCTCTCCAACAGCTCACTGTCTTTTTTGTACTGGGGGCTCCACACTTGGACGCAGCATTCCAGATGGGGCCTCACAAGAGCAGAGTAGAGGGGGACAATCACCTCCCTGTCCCTGCTGGCCACCCCTCTTCTGATGAAGCCCAGGATACCATTTGCTTTCCAAGCAGCAAGAGCACACTGCTGGCTCATGTTCAGTTTTTCATCCATCAAGACCCCCAAGCTCTTCCCTGCAGGGCTAAGTAGTTCTAGTTCAGCAAAATAACAAACTCTGAACCTAGATTACAAGGTAAGTCCAAACAAAGGAATTGGTTACCTACTGGGCAGAAGGCTGATAGGTGAATCAAGTATTTCAGCCAATGGGGACAGGGGAAGGGTTTACATTCCCTAGCACTGGGGTACAGGAATAAACAGGCTGTGTCTTCCAGTACTTTGAGAGATCCCACAGGGGTATACCCCTGTGGACTCTCCCTTTATTCGTATAGAGAAAGCTAAAGATACTCCTCTGTCTCTTTTGGGGATAAAGGTGACTGAACAAGCTTATTGGAGCAGAAGTTCTTCTAACAGCTTCAACAACCGTAACAGAGTGAAACCTCAACCAACAATAATAATTCTTTCTTTTTTTCTTTTTCTTTTTCTTTCTCTTTTTTTTTTTTTTTTTGGCATGTGTATCACGTTTATCTGGTCCTGATATTTCTTCTTTTTTCTTTCCTTTTCTTTTCTTTATTTTCTTTTTCAGAGATCAAATATATATTTTCCTGTGAAACAATTCAGTGTGTCTGGATGAATAAAAATCTGATGCTTGTTCAATGTAAAATTTGCATTTTATGTCATTTACATCTTTACAGCATTTACAGAAATGTGCTGTAAGACCTTGTTCAACTATGAGAAAAATGAAATAAAAAATATTCAAAAACTAAACATCTGAAAGAAATGAGGAGATTATAAAATTAACATCAGTAAACACTGATGCAAGCAACATTAAGGTGATTCCCAACTTTCTTTTAATAATTAACAATATTTACCCCAGCAGACTGTTTCCAGTTTATAGAAGGAAGAAAATAATCGTCACGCTTTGAAAATATAATAATCTCTTTCTCTCTGTCCAGGTTGGTCAAAAATGCTTCTTCAAGTTAATTTACACCTGCCTGCATAAGCAATAAAAGTCATATTGAATATATCAAGAAATAAATAATGAATAAACATATAGAAATCAGCCTTGGAGTTAAAGGTGAAAAAGAATCTATAGAGGATAAAACTGTAAATATTGTTTACAGCCCAGGGACAATTAAAAAGAGAAGTTTCTGAAAGTATTGTATATATATGCTTCATTGCAAACTGAGAAAAGTGTTCCCTGAACATAAGTTCATGTACACAAGGAAATTTGAAGATTTCTAGCCATTGAACCAATCATTCTCCAACCTGAAAATGGAAATGAAAATTGCTGCACTCATCTGACAGTCTCCAGATCACACAGTTCTGTATCTGTCAGTTTCAGCTGTACCAAGGATTGAGGTTGGTCATTCTGACAGTCCAAAACATAACAGTGTAACTATATTCTCATTATTTATTTTCCCAAATTCTTGCAAATATTTTTTATTTCGTGTTAGCATTTTTCCTGTTGTGCTAGAAGAAACTACTGCAAATTTCAAAGACTAGTTCCATAATCAAAGTCTGGACAGTCAAGCCCACAATTCAATTGTTTTGAATGTCGTATAATCGTAATTGTCAGAAGAGATTTGATCTCTGACATTCACGTTTGAACTGTAGTATAAATTTAATTTATGCCTCCATCGTATTTCCTTGAATTTACATCAGACTATCTTTCTAATCATTTTTGTTCTGATATTACCATGTGCTGAAGTCTCATTTGGCATATCTGAATACAAGGGTTACATGCGCATTGAAGCTTGTGTTGAAATAAATAGGCCAGCAGAAAATGTGATTTGGATGACAGAGCCCAACTATGCTTCTTGGAAAGAGTCACACAAATTTTTGTTTTGTCAAGGCAGAAATGATTTTTTTTTTCCCAATTTTAAACACATTTATAGCTTTCTAGTCAACAGTGTGCTTTAATACTCAATGTCATATTGGTTTGTACTCAGAGCTAATTTTATTCATAGAAGCCAGTAGGGTGCTGTGTTTTGGATTTGTGGTGAAAATAGTACTGATAACACAACAATGTTGCAGTTGCTGTTGAGCGCTGCTTGCATGTCTGCCACCAAGATCTCCTCTGTTCCACATGCTCTGCCACCAGTGAGCAGCTGGAGTTCACAAGAAGTTGGGAGGGATCACAGCCAGGACCAGTGACCCCAGCCGACCAAACGGATGTCACACACAATATGATGTCATCTTCAGCAACAAAAGATGAGAGGAAGAAGAAGAAGAAAGATATTTGAACTGACAACATTTGTCTTGCCAAATAATCATTACAGGTGATGAGCACTGCTGTCCTGGAAGGAGCTGAACATCTGCCTGCCCATAGGTAGTGAATTAATTTGTTGTTTTTCTTTGCTTGCACGAGCAGCTTTTCCTGTACCTATTAACCTGTCTCTGTCTTGACCTATGTGGTTTTTCTCCATTATGCTTCCAACTCTCTCCTATCCTACTGAGAGAGAGTAAGTGAGCAAATGTTTGGGGCTCAGCTTTCTACTGGGATTAAGCCATGAGATATATGCAGGCCCCAGTCCAGCAAAGGCCACTGAGTGTGTCCTTTAATTCAGACTTTCTGTGTTATCCCACGCAATTGGAATATTCCTACAGCACTGTGAGACTGGGATTTTCTGTCAGACTCAGCCATAAAGTCTCTGCTAAGGCAGCATAGGAAAAATGCTCTTATTTGCATGATTTTTACTTAGCATTTAACTGGAAAAATACATTGTAGACTGCAAAGAACATCCTAGAGATTTTCCAGTAGGCAATGAGAGTGAAAAAAATATCTGATGATTTCTTATGACCAGGTGTGGACAATAGCTTTGTAGTGCACGTTGGAGTGGTCTTTCATACCACTGTGCAGTAACAGATTCTGCTTAAATTGATGGCTTAACTGTCCTTGTAAAACTTTGTCTGTCATTATTTAGCAGTAATTTGTCCTGTCGTATACAGAGACAACATTTTTAATTCTGTGATGAAAAAAACAAACACACCTGCAACACCTGAACAGATTTTTGTCTTCTGTTATCATTCACAAGTTCAGCACTTTATTTCCACTGTCATGAAATTAAGAAAAAAAAATATTTCAAGTTCATTTTCATAGCAGAAATCATCTTAAATTTAGAATCCTAATTTTCTGATGGACTTCATCTCAAGTGGTAGCAATTAATTTACTTTAAAAATTCAAAAGATTTGCAACCATTTTTATTTTTGTAAGTATTCCCATTTGTAATAAAGAATGATGGTCACATTGTTGAGTTGCACAATTATGGCCCCTGAATGACTGTTATCACTCGGTGTCATTAGCGGCTAACTCTCTGAAAAATGTCAGTTCAGTACTAGTTGCTAGGCAGCAACCAAAGAAGCAAATAAAATGTTGGGAACATTAGGACATGAATAGAAGTGAAAAACAGTTTAAATATCTATGCCATTGTTACATGCTGATGATGGAATCATTCTGTTCCTTTACTCCTGCTTTAAAACAGATAGTGAAACAGAAAATGCCACAGAGAAGAGCAGTGAAAACAACCAGAGATTTGAAGTATCACTTCATGAGATGGCAAATGTAAATTGGAACATAAGGAAAAATGCTACAGACTGGTCATGCTTGTAGAGGCTGATAAAATTCAAGCAGGATGAACATTATAAAAAAATGATTCTTATATGTCATCTACTTGAACTCATGCAAGGACTTTGACATGGTTCCCCACCATATCCTTATCTCTAAATTGGAGAGATACAGATTTGAGGAGTGGACTATACAGTGGATAAGAAATTGGTTGGAAGGCTGTAGACAGAGGGTTGTAGTGAATGGCTCTATGTCCAAGTGGAAGCTGGTGACAAATAGTGTGCCCCAGGGATCTGTCTTGGGACCGGTGCCCTTCAATATCTTCATCAGTGACATCAACAACTGGCTCGAGTGCACTCTCAGCAACTTTGCTGATGATATCAAGCTGAGTGGTGTAGTTAACACAATGGAAGGAAGGGATGCCATTCAGAGACACCTCAACAAACTCCAAAGGTGGCCCCGTGAGAACCTGATGAGGTTCAACGTAGCAAAGTGCAAGGTTTTGTACTTGGGCTGAAGAAATCCGAGATTTATGTGTACAGACTGGGAGAAAAACTCCTTGAGAATAGCCCTGTGGAGCAGGACTTGGGGGTCTTGATGGATGAAAAAGTGAACATGAGCCAGCAGTGTTCTCTTGGAAAGCAAGTGGTATCCTGGTCTCCATTAGAAGAGGGGTGGCCAGCAGGAACAGGGAGGTGATTGTCCCTTTCTACTCTGCTCTTTTGAGGCCCCATCTGCAGTACTGCATCCAAGTCTGGAGCCCCCAGTACAGGAAAGATGTGGAGCTGTTGGAGAGGATCCAGAGGAGAGCCACAAAGGTGATCAGGGGACTGGAGCACTACCCCTATGAAGACAAGCTGAGGGAGCTGGGCTTGTTCAGCCTGGAGAAGGCTGCAAGGAGACCACATTGCAGCCTTCCAGTATTTAAAAAGGTATTATCAAAGGGAGGGGAATCCACTTTTTAGAAAGGTAGATAGTGACAGGAGAAGAGGGAATGGTTTTAAGCTCAAGGATGGAAGATTTAGGTTGGTTGACAGGGGGAAGTTCTTTACAGTGATGAGGTGCTGGAACAGGCTGCTCAGAGAGACTGTGTGTGCTCCGTCCCTGGAGGTGTTGGCCAGATTGTATGGGACCCTGGGCAGCCTGATCTAGCATGAGATCCAGAGTCTGATGGCCCTGCCTGTGGCAGGAACTTGATGATCCTTGGGGTCTCTTCCAACCCAAGCCTTTCTATAGTTCTGTGTCTACAGAAGAATTAGCAATACCCTGAGAAATTTTGAAATAGTGTGATTAAAATAAGGAAAAAGAAGAAATTGTATTGACCACAGCAAGCTCTAGACATTTCTATGATATAATATTGCTAACAACATTTGCCATCACTTCACAGCAGCTCTACACCTAAAGCTACAGCTAAAATACCGTTCCGTTCTGTCATTCCAAAAGGCTGAAATAGCAGCCTCCCTTATTTTTCATTACATATATTGGTATGTCTCATCGGTCTAGCAGATCCCTCCCTTAGTTGCAGTGTCTGTATGTGAATCTTTGTTCTGAGAGGACTTTTGTTTAAATGAAATGTCGAATGCCTTCAGTGCATAGAACTCTTGATCACTTGCAAATCTTAAAGGTAGCTGTGGTAATCCAATAACGAGGCACTGTAGCACTGCCTGATTTTTTAAAATAAACTGTTACTTCTGGTGCAGTTTGCCGTGCTCTACTCTAGACTCTTCTAGGATCAGTGTCCATATGCCTTTGTAGTAATTTGCTTACAATGCTCAGTGAGATTCTGCTAGAAGAAGCCAAACAAAGAACTTAATCTCTGGATCTGCTATGTATTCAAGTGAATTTATGTGTTTATTATGCTGCTTGACAACAGACAATCCTGTAAAAAATGGACCCAGTGTTATTCTTTAAGCGTTGGCATAGCCACTACATCTTACGCAATTAAGCACTCTTCATCAATTTACTTATAATTTGTGGGAAGAATTTACTTACCTTTATCAGACAGTTATAGACCTATTATTCAGGGTATTAAAAAGGCTGCTAGGTCACACAATGTTTTTTCCAAATGTTTTAAGCCATTTTTTAAAAAGGGGAGCCACTGCTTAACAGGGCAAAGTAGTATTGCTAGCTGCTTTAAGTAGATGAAGCAAATACATCTATTTGAAAGATAACTAGATAGAAAAGCTATTCCAAAGAACAGAGTTGCAGCCAAACTGTGAATTGCCCAATTTTCCTCACTTTAGTTCCAGAGTTTCCATGAGTTTTTGGAGAATTATATTCTTTAAATACTTATATTTTGGAGGAGCAAGACCATAGTTACGAACACTATTGATGATCAGTGCATTGCATTTTTGTATCTTCCACACACCTACAACTTTCACAGGAAAACATACAGTTTTCATTAACCCATGACTCTGTAGATGGACTTTGAGCATAACTGAGAGTCTATTTCTGCATCTGCTCTGAATGTATACAGTCATTGCAATGATCTGCATTACCTAATGGGGTGAATGACAGTGGGAAGTATGGAAGCAAATTTCAAATGTATCAAACCTTTGAGTCTTATTTGCAGCTACAGTAGATGCATCATTTTTCAACTTGCAGCACAACATTTTCCCTTACACTGGGGAGTATTAGTGGGCTACACATTACAGAAGAAAGAAGCAGTGTATCTTGCAAAGCTTGCATTAAACAGCATAGATTGCTCCAATTATGTCAGAAGGATTCTGGCAAACCTTCGTTTTCTTCCATCTGAATTCTACTTGCGGAAGTGTATATTGTTTCAGTGAAGAGAGATAAAGTAAGGAAAGTAGAAAAGTATGCAAGTATGATAGTTGTCAAACAGCACTGCTGGTAAACGTATTGGGGTTGATAAGGTGTAACAGAAATAAGTTGAGGGAAAGGGACATATTTCTGCACAGAGACGTATATCATCCAGTAAAAAGATTTAATCTTGCACAAGTAGAAAACTTGATATAATTTTCTGTAACTTTTTATTATTTCATATATAAAAGGAGTAATATTATCTACTTATCTCGGACTGTTTCACATACTTATTCCCACTGTGTTTTCACAGAATCATGGAATCACAAGGTTGGAAACGACCTACAAGATCATCCAGTCCAACCGTCTCCTCATCACCATTGCCACCACAAGCACTAAACCACATCACGCAGCACGTCGCCCAGACGCCTCTTGAACACTGCCAGGGACAGCGACTCCACCACCTCCCTGGGCAGCCATTCCAGTGCCTGAGCACTCTCTGAGACAAAAAGTTCTTCCTTATATCTAATCTAAACCTCCTCTGATACAATTTTGCGGCCATTACTCTGTGTCCTGCTCGTTGCCTGGGAGAAGAGGCCAAATCCCTCTTCACCACAACCTCCCTTCAGGAAGTTGTACAGTACAATGAGGTCTCCCCTGAGCCTCCTCTTCTCCAAACTAAACAATCCCAGCTCCCTCAGCTGCTCCTCATAAGACTTGTGCTCCAGACCCCTCACCAGTTTCCCTTCTCTGGACTTGCTCCAGGACCTCAACCTCATCAACCAGAAAGATTTGGTCTCTAAGTTCAACAGATCTTAGTAATGGATTTGTCCTGCAGACAGCTACGTTAAAAATGGAAGACAGAAAAGTTTGGGATTCTGATGTAACCTCATGAATAGATTGGAGAATAAAGTATAATTTCAGTGTACTGCGTCTTTTGAGCATAGCTACAGAGGTTCTTCTGGCATCTTCAGCTCTACAGTGTCATAGTAATTTAATGCAGTGTGCATCAAATGGCATGAGTAACATCTAATGTATGTAGATCATTATCTTTTTCATCTCCTTCTCTGAAAGAAAATGGTATGTGTATTATCTTGGTAAGTTGTCTTGGACAACTTACAAGGTTTGGCTTTATTAAAATCCTGTGCTAATAAAGGTTATATTCTTAACTCTTTTCCTACCAGCAATTTGGAGGATGACTCCTCTTTGTTTCCTCAGACACAGCTGCACAGGATATGGAGGCCTTTATCCATACAGCAGTGGAAGTACAGCTGTGAGTTCAGGGATTTACAGTACAATTAATATTCTCAAGTGTATGATCGTCACCTTGTTACATCTTACATTTTATTTACTGAAGAATCACAACTTGCTGTTCTGGGAAGGAAGAGTACAGGGAGAGGTGACAACGTCCCCCACATGCAGTCAGGTTTGTGCGGCTCCAGCAATGGTTTGGTGGCAAGCTATCTTCTGCATGTGATGCCTGCTCTCTACACCCTTTGAGGCTATCAACAGCCTGAATCCAGAAGCGGGAAGGAAATGGCTTCACATTCTGATCTCTAATCTTCCTCTTGCTACACTAGCAGAACCAAAAGCAGAGCATACTCTTTTTTGCTTCCGCTGTCTGTTAATGTCAGATCTGCCCATTCTGCTGGCTGGAAAATTGTTCATCCAAGCCACTTGCACACATAAAATTGAAAAAGAAGTAATGTCAGTGTTACCTAATCATAATAGCAAGGGAAATATGTTTCGTTAAAGTATTAATTTTAAAACAGCATACATTATAGGGGAAGTGCTAGCAAAGTTTCAGAAATGTTGCCTGAATTGCCATGTTTTTTTCTTCATTATCTCTCTTCTCCACATAATATAGCCTACATTATTGAAAAAAGAACCAAAATAAAAACAATTCCAGAGATCTAACAGTTTTTATAAGCAATATTTTAAAAATGAATATTATTTTTTTCTAGTCAGGAATTACAACATGTGAAGAAACTCCCCAGTGAGGAGCTTTCTCTCTCTTGCATGTGAAAGATCCCACACGTGATCTTTAAGATGCTGCAGGTGGTTTCTATCTGTCCAGCAGAGAGCAGGACAAGATGGAGCACACTGTTCTGTCCTACGTTGGGGTCAAATATCATGTGGTCTCTCAGAGTTGGTTGACAATAACTCTTAAGGTCCCATAATCTATTTTGGTGCCCTGGATAGGGAGCCAAAAAGCTCTCTTTGATTACTACATCCAGCACTGAAAACAGATGTGAATGTGGGAAACTTCCCAGAACATCCATCCCAAAATCTTTCATGGGCAACTGCACTAGATAACTTAACTCAGAAAGGATAAAGGTCTTCTTGAAAGCTTCTAAGGGTTCTTGCCCCCACTGCTGCAACTGGAACACTGTTACAAACTAAATTCAATAGGTAAATAGAGAGTTAAAACAGATGGAAAATCACTATTGTATGAATTAGTAAATAAAACAGAAAAAAAAATCTGGAAAAAGATAATTTTTCATTTTCTTTTATGAAAACATTATTGTTTTACCTTTTCCTGAACCATAATTTGTACCCTCCTGACCGTTTCTCTAGCTCTCCTCTGCGCCCAGTCCAGCTTAGTTTTTTTTTATTGATATTAGCAATGATATTAGGAAGGAATATGCAAACATGCTATTGACTTGCATGAAAACAATAACATCCTTCTGCTTTTATAGGAAGTATCACATCTTACGTATTTGAATTGTATCACAGATTATTATTATGGTGTGCCAAAATCATTTTAAAAGTAGCCTCGTACTCTCCACTGACAGTCTGTCCATTTTTACAATTGTCATTGTAAAACCTTGACAAACCTTCCTGATTGTGGTGCAGTGCTAAAAATACCCATTAATTCCAAATAATGCAAGCTAGACTTTCGAATATGCCAGCTTCAAATACAAACTAGTGTCTATAATTGAAAGCTTATTGAAGGAACCAACATTATTATTTATTTGGTAGCTCTGCTGTTGGGTTATGTGTACGTATAGAGAGTGGGATTTAAAACCCATGCTATTTACTATACATGAATGTTGTTAGCCTGCATTTCTTTTAACTCCAAGGAATCATTTAAACCTCTTGGGTGAATTAACATTTATGAATGTTTTCTATGAAATGTTTATTATTTATCCACTGTATCACGAGAGCTCTGAAGGAGCCACAGAGTGTAAATGTGTGTGTGTGTGTGTGTGTGTAGGGTATGGAAAAAAAGAGCTTCATATAAAGCCTAATTCTGTTATATCGATGCTAGCAGTACAGCATCCAACTCTGGGAATGAGGGCAACCAAATCAGACCAACTGCACTTTAAAAAGTAAACAAATAAATAAATAAGTTGAAGTGAGCAAGCCACTCATGCAGTGATTGAAGAGGAATATGTCAGAAAGAGAACAGGTAAAGCTGTGTCACTTAAATGTATCAACTACATTGTCTAAATCAGAAACTGACTATGATATTTTAACTCAGAAACCCAAGAGAGATGATTTCCTGGTGGTTCTAACACTGTAATTGGACTGTGACTGTCTAGATCCTGCGTATCATCCGCTTCCTGCATCTTGCCTGGTTTCCACAATTTTTCTATGTTTCTACATATCTGCTGAGGTGGCTGCTGACTCTAGAAGATTTTGGCCCTTCTTCATCTGTGGTGGTTTAACCCAATCTTTTTCCTCTCCCATCTTCTTGTGCAATCCTGGCCTCCTTGCTGATAGAGGACGTTGAGAAGCAGAAACATCCTCATCTGACTGCAAAAACTGCTCAGCAATAACAAACACTCCTGTGTTATCAAAACTATTTCCATCATAAATCCAAAGTGTAACACTATTTAAGCTAATGTGGGGAAAATTAGCTCTATCCCAGATGCAATAACATCCCAAATCACTGCTTTGCAAAATTTGCCATTTACACTGCCTGCCCCTGACCCAGTGATCAGCTTGATAGTCCAAAACAAAGCCTACAAATACTCATTCTTCACACCTCATAGCTTATAAAAACTTTCAAATTCCCCTCCAGTATCTGATCACAAGCAACATAGGAATAATGAGGCACAATTATAAATTAGCTGAAGCTGTGTAGGGATGACAAACAGAACATAAGAGAAATACGAATGTGTTTAAATTACTTAAATGTTATTCAGGAGTCAAATATTTTGGATAAAAATAATTAGGAAACTCAAAATATACTTAATCTATGCTGGTTACCTTTTCATTTCAGCCTGAAGTTTTATTGTTTTGTGATCTTTAGGATTATTAAAATCTAAATATCCATTATTACTTTCCTGTAACTCTGGAAGACTCCAGGTGGGAGATGAATATTCTGCCCAGAGTAAGAAGAATAAAAGTCTTCAAAATAGTCATTCCAAAACAATACCTGGAGTAAGGGGCAACCGAGAGCCAACAGCACAGAAAAAAAAAAAAACAACTCTGCTGATTGTGTTTTTTTGCCACTAGATAAAAATAGTATGTCTCCTATACCTCACCAGATACTTGGAAACAGCATTCCTCTCCTGCCAAAGTACAAGTGTGTGACTGAGGCTTTCTTTCCTCTGCACCTGCTAACATGTAGAGAATACTTTGGAAATACCTCACCAAATACGAAAATCTGTTGAAACCCAAAACACCATGGCCTTAAAATACAGCTTCTGTCATGACAGGCTCCACTCCTGTAATACTGTTCATGGAGTCCACCACTGAGGAAGACTCAGCATGAGTGGACTGTGTAGGAGGACATAGTTGAGGATGGGCCTAAGTGAGGCACCATGAAGTGTGAAAACTTTCTCAGGTCCCCTTTGAATCAGTCATTCCTATCCTGCTCTGTTTCAGTGGTGCAGGATTCTCTTTAAAATGTGTATTCTCTGCTGAGAAAATGTGCTTCTAATTGTTAACAAATACGTCAGCAGCTGTGATCTTCCCTGTTCAGAGTTTAGTCCAGAGCATTTTTTTATGTCCACTTTATGATCCATGAGAACATAAGTTTATAGTGGATTCTGAAAGATCTCTTAAAACTCTGTAGCAGTGACACTATCATTTCAGCTGTTATTTATTAATTTGTATTATAACATAATAAATATTACTAATGTAAAAGGGATTTTTAAAGTAAAATACTGTTTTGAAATCTGTATTGAATGTCAAACAGAATGCATTTTGCATTAGTTCTGTACAATATTTTATTGAATTCAAACTTTTAAATAAATCTTCCTACATCTAATGTCTCTTATCAAAGCACAAAAACCCATTATCTGATTATAAGAAGAATCTCAGAACTCACCGTCTTCAAATTTAATGGACTCCTGATGCTTTCTTCCATGCCTAGACTGTTTTTAAGAGATTTTGCAGTATTTTATACATTATAAATGGATTCCATTCTTGGCTTGGTAATTCACCTAATGGACAATGGATACAAAAAAGCTCTAACTCCAGGGACATTAAATTGGTTCTAAACTCTGAAAATTACAGCTTTTACAAAGACGAAGAAAATACTAAAAACATGTCTAATGCAACACTGCGTCTCATTTTCCACTACCTTCAAAATCTGTCTAAAAGCTCCTAAATTTCTTAATGACACAATATGTTAAAATTGCATTCCTTTATATTTAGATCTCTAAAACATCTTTTCTTTTTTTACAATCCTAAGAAGATCCACTAGAAAAGGGGGAAAAAAAAGAAGAAAAAAGAAGAAAAAAAAAAACAAAAAACACACACGCTTGGCATTCCAACAGCAGGAAGCCCAGAAAGCACTACACTGTGCTGAATAAATCCTGTGTTTTGTATTTGACTGTGGTCAAAGCTGAGTACCTGAGGAAGGTAGATACTGTTTGCAACGAGTGTACCTCTCATTCTGGGTAAGCAGTGACATGTAACTGGAAAGCTCTCTGGAAAGACCCTGGAATTCTCTAAACAGAATCACAATTCTTTCCCTGGGGTTCTCAATTTAGGAGTGTTCAGTAGCCAGCAATACAGCAAATGCTGCACCATCTCTCTGTCTGCTGCTCTATTTCTCACCCCTCTGAAATGCTGTGGGATTTGCTCTTTGACCTTATGCAGCTTGACAGCAACAACAAGCTGTAGAGAGAGAAGAAAAAACTGCTTTTACTTGCCCCATTAATTTGTGTTGCTGTAGAAAGGGATGCGGAGGCTAGAGGAAGGATGCCTTCCCCTCTCAGGCTGCTAATCTATCATTTCCCAAAGCAACAATGTTTATGATATTACCCTAGTTCAAAAGGATCCACAGGAAAGGAGAGTCTTTACCTGACATGAAAAAGCAATTCTTCTAGGAATTCTTCTACCAGGAAGCTTTACAGTATTTTATATTTTCAGTGCTTTCTTTATTTATTCTTTTGATAAATAGATAAACACACTTAATTTTATAGATATTATCAGATACACTTCTACTTATATTAACACTTTTGTTGTAATGTTTTTTAAAAAGGAAATGAATGGTAGACGTGAATGTGAAATCGATTCCATATTAATCATTGTTATATTTTTGCACATTTGTCCTCCCTCATACAATAATCACTTCATTTCAGTTAGAGATTCACTTTGTTTGGATAGGTCTTGGGCCATTTTCAGTTCAGCTGCCTTCTCAGAACAGTGTCAGCACTGAATTCAAATAAGATTGGTTAGGGCAGTGTCCAGTCAGGTCTCCTGGACCTCCAGGAATTTGAGAAGCTCCTTTTGCAACTTGTGCCAGCATTTAATTAATTCTTTGTATCCACTTAGGACTGCACTTACTTAATCTTTTCTCAAGGTCAACGTTGGCGTGGATCCAATGACTTTGTTTGCCTCTCCTCTTTTTCATTTTTTCCAATGCGGTTTTCTGAGATCAGAAGAAGACTGCCAAACACTGTGTTCCAATAATAATTCCATAATTTCCATAATTGATATGGAAAAAAAGAGTTGATTAGAGCAGCTATTCTCAAAGCTTACTGTCAGAAAATGAAGCAAACTTTCCCACATTTGTACTTGTCTATTTGTAAACCTGAATGCAGGCTTGTCCAACCTGCAGCCCAGCACAGCTGGTAATGCAGCCGCCTCTCTCCCTGTGCTCTATAGCAGCAGCTCTTTCCTGAGGAGCGGCACCACACATGCACCCATCGCTCAGCAACAGCCACGCCATCAGCAGGCTATTACTGCTATGCCATCCGGAACCAGGGCATGGGGAGGGTGGTGCCAGGCAGTGTTGATGAAGTGATGGCAAATAATTGTATGTGTTCTGATACCCTGGCTTTATACAGTGCTTTCTGTTTTGGTAAAAGAATTTGAGAATAGGTTTCAAGACTGGAAAAAATATATATATATATATACATATATATATCTATATCAATTTTTGCTTGTGGCAGCATTTTCAATGATACAAATACATTACCTGCAAATTTTCAAAGGGTCTGTCAAGAGTTGCAAACAGATATACAGATCAAAAAGCTGATCCCGTCTCTTTGCCAGACCTCTCTCACCAGAGAAAAGTATCCCTCATTTCACAATCAAGCTTATTCAATTGTAACAATTGTTTTCAAAGATAAAGTAAAGAAACAGCAAAACTTATCAAAAATCTCCCATTTTTGAGAACTCAGTAAGAACTGCAGCTCCTTCCATTGAGTCAGACTTATTCATTAGTTTCAAAAAAACATCAAATATCGGACTTGTTTTATATTCTGGCATCCCTATTTAAAAAAAAATAATAATAATACAATAGATGAATGTACATTTTATTACTTATATACATTAACTACATTATATATTTTACAAGGGCTGCTCTGAAAGTAATGCTTCCTATTTTATTATGAAGTGGATGTTGGTGATATGGCAGTAGAGGATGAACCTTCCCACTAATGTTCCATTATGTGTGGCTGCCATCTGACAGAAGACAGCAGAGGGGCACTCTGACAGAATGGTGTCTGGCATGGAATTGTGTATGAAGCAAAAGTGCATCACTGAATTCCTACATGTGGAAAAAATTGCACCCACTGACTTTCACCAATGCTTATTGAATGTTTACGGAGACCAAACAGAGGATGTAAGTTCGGTGAAGTGGTGGGTGATGCGTTTCATCAGAGGCGACAGGGGGTCACCTTAATTGGTGCAGATTTTTACAAGCACAGCACACAGGCTCTTTTTCATTACTGGTAAAAGTGCATGGCTGATGGTGGTGACCATGTTGAAAGATACAGTTCTGTAGCTGAGAACTTGCTCTATCAACTAGTGTTATTGTATCTCCTTGTGTCTCTTGTAGTCTCCAGGAAACAAATAAGAGGCATTACTTTCAAACCAACTTAAGTATATACAGTTCAAGACAATTCCTCTTCACTCAATGTAGCCCAAGCAAGCCAAAAGGTTGGACACCCATGCCTTAATATGGATAAGGTTTTCTCTGCTATACACACTTCCATGACACAGGCATTAATGTTTGTTTTCCACAATATCCATGTTAATTTTCAGCTTTGTTATTTATAAGCAGAAATTACAGTTGTCAGACACTTTTTTTTTTTTTTTTTTTTTCATTCTTTAATTTTTTTTGTGCACAGCAGAAAAGTTTTTAAAGAATGATCATACTCCAGATATTCATAGTAGAAAATCAGTGTTGTAAATCACCTAAGATACTCAAAATCAGATTGTGCAAGACTGGAAAACAACAAACTGAGGTACTCCCACAAAAATCCAATCCAGCCTGAACATCCCATTACCTCTTCCGTCTTTCCCAAAAAACCTATCAGTAGAAAATGAGAAAACATTGTATAGAATTGCATGTAGGCATAACTGTTCCACTTGCATTTTTAACATTTCAGCTTTGAAAACTACACTTCATTGGGAATTCATGGGGAAATAGGGAAAGAGGGAGGAAGAAAGAAGGAGAAAGAAAGATGACAGGAAAAGAAGGTCAGAGTGAAAAGCGGGAAAATAGGAAGGGAGGAGAGAGGAAGGGATAAAGGAAGGAACAAAAGAAGGAAAGAAGGAAAATGACTCTTTTTTCTTAGCTCCTTCACTGCCTAAACCAAAATTTCTATCCACACCTTTATCTCTCTGCTTTCATATAAGCTATGTCAAATGCAAAAGTCTTCGAACTTTCACTCATAAGTATTTGTAGTTTTTAATTTCATGGGGTCATTTTCATTGACCTCTTTATTACTGACCTGTTATATTATTGGATTTGGAAGGATCATTTACACTGACCTCTGCTGCTTTACTGGATTTCTCTCCTCTTTGCTCCCATATCACCCAAGCAATTGAATTTCAGTCTCAATTCTAGTTATTGGATACATAAAGTAATTTCATTTGTATTGATATTATTCCTAGCTGAATTGTCTTTTTGCTGTATGCCTTCCCCAGCTCGTAGTTTAAGCCTTTTTAATATTCATTACAGCAGTCTGTTTCCTTCTGGTTATGGTAGCGACCATTCCTTATATTATAGATACTTCCTTCCTCCAAAGACTCCCTTGTTCCTAATAAACTCAAATTTCTCTTCTCCGAGCAATCTTCTTAAGCATGCACAGACACTTTCTAATTCACCTGGTGTCCCCAAGCTGGAGGTCAGCATCTGTGCTATCAGCACTGAGTCTATCAAGTCAGGTGAACTTTGAGGTAGCAGTTTTGCAGAGAAAGACCACAAATTCTGCTAGTTTGTCTATTTTATCAGCCTCCAGAGAGTTTCAGACTATCACTGTTGAAAGACAGTGGAGCATCCAAGAAGCCAGAGAAACTCTTCATTCAGTTTTTCCCTACTAGTAGGTATGCAGTCACAGAATATTACAACATTGTTATACACTGATTGATAACAGTACCATATCTTGCATAAATGGCAATCTGCTGCTTTCATAGATTCTGCTCCAAAGTTTCTTTACAGAAATAACAATTTGATTTTAATTTCCACAATTTCTCAAGTATCAATATAAAAGATACCACTGGCAACAACAAATTATGACATTTCAAACAATGTCCAATTAATGAAATAGATAATTTTTAACTATTTTTTCATAAATAATTCCAACTTATTTGTGGAATCACATAAATTATCAGATTATTAAAAAAAATAAAACTGTGCATGAAGTATGGATATAGTAATAACATGAAGAATGTAGCTGTACTACTGGAGTAAGCAAAGTCCAGCAACAAGACACATACAGAGAATTTCTCTGTGTAAATTGACAATTTTCAACTTGTTTCCAATCTTCTCCTACTTTGAAAAGTTCTTTCACTTGCAATTCCAAGAGAAGTTCTAGAAATGTTACCTATTCTAAGTATTATAAATACCTTATATTCAACCATCAGAATATAGGAAACGTCAAGCCTGAAACTTGTAGTTTTATGTTATGCATATGGTATGTGGTTACTGAACAGGAAACTGATTCTCTTGACCCTTATCCATCTGTCTTTCTGTGTCTCTATGACAAAACTGTCATGTTTTGGAAGATTTGATGTTTAGCAGATGAAGAATAACTTACAAAGATTATCTGAGACATGAAAAGATACTAACACTTGCCAAGATTGAAATATCTTGTAGTAGAAAAACCCATGTGCTTTTCAGCAAAAATGCTCATTTCAGGACATACTTGAATTGCTTCTCTGGACTTAGATCAAATTTGTACTTTGCTAATTTGTTTCTTAGATCCTTTTTAATTCGAAAAGATAACATGATGGCAAACCAATCCAGACTGTAAGAAAGAATACTTATTCAGAAGAGAAAGTAAGGAGAGAATATTGATTCAGGTGAGTCAAAATAATCCATAGGTGATAGTGCAATAAAGGACTGCAATGAAGTTACATTCTGGGCTCTTCAGCTAATCTCAGGTTAACTGTGACCTATGACTATGAATGACCAAGTTTCAAACATAGGCACATAATTTACGTGCACATGTATTTACATGCTGTGCACATGTAATTTACATGCTATGACACTCTATGTTTCAAAGTTTTAAATAAAGGTTGGCTATTGTGGAGAAAGATGATTAGATAACATGTCAGTTTATAGTTAAAAATAAATAAACACTGGAGAAAAGTGGAATCAAAAGTAGAGATTTAAAACACTTTCTTGAGATAAAAACACTGTGGGAAGGCATAGTGTAGTATTCAACAAGTAACCTGGAGTCTTAAAGCCAGAAGACACTATTGCAAAAGGCATTTGAAAGAAAAACAGAATGAAGAAATGTGTTTTATTAATATTGTCTTCAGTGTTTGAAACTATACATTACTTCGCTGTGTATTTGCACTTGCTTTGCTTCATAAAACACACTGATGATATTGAAAAGGGAAGTACATTTTCAAATGTATTTTATTTTTAGTGAGGAGGAAAGTTAAAGCTTCTGAGACAGAAAGAAGCTGGTAATGCTCAGTTTCACTGTGTGGAAACTTGCTAAGATTCGTTATCTTTATCTTGACATTTGAATATCCAGCATGTGGTCCCTATTCCCATCTTTAGAGAGTGCGCAATGTACTAGCATCAGAAAATGTGAAGACATACGTTGTTAGGAAAATGGTGGCAGGGAAGAGAAATATCAAGGGCTAAACCAGCTTCATGAACAAACACAGAAATATGAAATAATGCAGGTCTCATTTTAGTTTTAAATACAGGACATTTCCATGATCAGGAGTATAGAAATGAACTGTGGCTTAATTATAAATTGGCTTTGCTTTTAAGTGCTTCTCTTTCCCCTTCCTTGCAAAAGGTGATGCTTTGGCAGATACAATACCAAAATACAGTGCAATACAAAGAAAGAAAAGCCTGCTCTGAACATAATGTGATGAAAGTTTCCTTTAAAGGAACCTTCTGGATAGCATCCTGGCCAAGCCTAAAATATGTCATGGAATCCATTTAATTTCACAGATCCAGAAGGGGAAAAAACCAGGAAGTGGTACAAAAATGTTACCTGTTTACTCAAACTTCCACCCCAGAAATTTGAGTTGCATTAGAATTTTGAAGAAGGCTAGTGGAAACCATTTATGTAAACCCTAACCCAGTGTTGTTTACGTTAAACCAAGTAATATTTAGTAGTAAAGGAGCTGAGAAAAATCATACCTTTGAAAATCTTGTTGCCTATACTCTGCACTTCCATCCTTCTTTTGTTTTCTATTCTTTGCATTTATCTTTGTGCTGCACTTCTAATATCGTAGGAAGTTCGCCAGCTCTGGCAGCTGTGAAATAGAACTGACGGCTGACACCTTGCTGATACCTCTCCTATGGTGAATGGTCACTTTTAAGCAGGGAAGAGAGTACTTGTATGCACACTGGAACTCAAACAACAGAGGCAAGAATGATAGACTCAATTCATTGCTTAATCCCCCCAAAGCAGAATCTCTTTGGAATTTTATTTTGGTGAATGAGAGTAAGAATGACAGCAGAAACCTATATGATTTCTTAATAGCAACTGAAATGATAGTCAGTTTTGTTGGAATTAGTATTAGAAGGTCTGCCTATGTGAAGAATGAGAATTAAGAAGAATAATTAAATCATTACTCAGTTCAACTGGTTTTGAGTGAATTTGGTTGCTGCACAAAATCAAATCCTACAATCTCACAGATATTATGTACTTACATAGTACATACTTATAAAATTCCTCTCATTATTTCAACAGTAAATTTCCATGTAAATTTACTGAAAGATTGTATGCAAGTATCTAATACAAACCAGGTCTGGAAATGAGTGAAAATATGCACTTGGAATAGAGAAAGGATAGCTATTAATTCATAATCATGGATGTAAGTTAACATTCTTTTAATAAGCTTCATTATTAATCAATTGAAAAGTTGTTCACATGGACACAAACTGTGTTTTGATTGAAGGATAAGTAGGAACAAATATCTTTTCCTGGTTAATTCTAGTAATAGAGATTGGGAACAGAAAAATGATGAAAAGAACCCGAATGGGAGATTAACAGGTTTTGTGGTTAGTTGTGTCATCAGAGAAAGCCTGATACACTGACAGCAAGCATATCACACAATGGAAGCAGCACAGATGCTGCTAAGTTAGCCAATTACCAAAATAAACACAGTTAATGCAATGTTTATGTTATTTTTTTATTGTCTAAAACACATTTGCTAGTGAATACTGCTGGAGACAGGACACAGGCCAGATGGAAATGTTATTAGACATATATTAATGCTAAATAAATGGAAATTTACAGTAGAGTATATTAAAAAAAAAAAAAAAAAAATTCTACCGAGAACACAGTTTGCAATCATTTACTTCCTTTTTTTTCCACATTGCGAAGCTGTACAACCAGGTTGGATGTTTGTTTTGTCTTTCATGTTTATTAGCAAATTATTTAAAATGCATTAACAACTACATTGCTATGATAGTTTAGAAGTTCCACTTCAGCTGAGGAGAATGGCATAATGCGAAGATAAAGTTCCAAGTGGGAAGTAAAAAGTCTAAGCACAGAAATAACATGATCTAGAGAAAGAAGTAAAGAATATGATTTGTCAAAACATGGCTTCTTGCTTATAAAAGCAGATCAAGAATGAAAATACAAACTTTGATTTAAATATTAAAAATAAAAAAGTGCAGCTGTATCCTGGGAATAAAAATCCACTTAAAAATCCACAGTCAGCATAGGTGGACATGTTCGTTTAAAGAGTTATGCTTTTACTAATATCTCTTCCATTACAGGAAAGACTGAATGAAAACTGACAGTGTATTTAGGATCACTGGGTACACCCAAATGAATGGCATGATGACATTATCTCAATTAGTTTGGAGGCAAAGAAACATGGTGAACAGTGCATTACAAACAGTGGAATCAAAATGTGTTGCAGACTCTGAGTATGCCTGCTGAATGAAAGATTCTCAAATAAAATCCTGAAGGGACTTAATGATCCTTTCATTCATAAAATAAACAAACAAACAAACATACAAATAAATAAATAGATAAAGAGATAGATAGATAAATAGATAAATAAATAAATAAATAAATAACATTTCCTTCAGTGTAGATGATATTCCATTTCTCTACTGTTGAACCAGTTTCATAAAAAGTGCAATCTTTGCACCAGAACTTGGAATCACCAAGTTATGCTAAACCATTTGGAGAGCACATGCTGAAAGGGTTCTGACTGCAACAGGTTAAAAAGCCCAGCTACTATTTGGATGAGACATGCTACAGATGAACTTAGTAAAGTGACAGGTTACCCTACGTTGGAAGGGATGTTAAAGCCCATGCAAGGTGAGGAGGTGATCTGAGACAGAAAGGCTTCACAAAGGGTAGATCATGCCTGACCAATTGGATGGTCTTCTGTAATGGAATGATGGCGCCAGTGGACAAAGGAAGGGCAACTGTTGTTGTCTGCCTGGACTTGTGCAAGGCCTTTTACATGGTCCTGTACTATATCCTTATCTCTACATTGGAAAAGTATGGATTTGAAGGCTAGACTATTTGATGCATAAGTAACTGGTTAGATGGTAGAGGGTTGTAGACGGGTTGTTGTGAATGGCTTTCAGTTCAAGTGAAAGCCAATCATGAGTGATGTCCTGCTGGGGTCCATCTGGGGATTGGAGTTCTTCAACATTTGTATCAATGACATAGCCAGTGGGATCATGTAAATTTGCTGATGACATCAAAATGAGCAGTGCAGTTGACACAATAGAAGAAAGGGATGCCAACCAGAGTAACATGGATATGCTTGAAAAGATTGTTTACACTTGTATAATAAGGTTTAACAAGGCCAAGTGCAAGGTGTCACACTTAGATTGTGGAATTCCCAGATATATATGCAGACTGGGAGATGAACTTATAGAGAACAGCCTTGCAGAGAAGAAATTGAACGTTCCGATGGATGAAAATCTGAACATGAGCCAGCAGTGTGTGCTTGCAGCCCAGAAGACCAACAATATCCTGGCTACCAAAAGAGAGGTGGCCAGCAGAGAGATGGAGGACCACTTAGCATAAGAAGGGCATTCAGCTGTTAGAGCAGGTCCAGAGGAGGTCCACAAAGATGATCAGAGGGCGGGAGCATCACCCCTATGAGGACAGGCTGAGAGAGTTACATCTCTTCCACTCAGAGCGATCTTACAGCTGCCTTCTAGTATTTGAAGGGGGCATACAGGAAAGCTGGGGAAGGGCTTCTAATAAGGACAGAAGGGAAATGATCTTAAACTGCAAGAGGATAAATTTAGGCTAGATATTAGGCAGAAATTCTTTCTTTACTCTGTGGGTGTTGAGACACTGGAAAAAGGTGCCCAGCAAAGTTGTGGATGTCCCCACCCTGGAGGCATCCAAGGCCCACTTGATTGTTTCTGCTTGGAACTACATGATCTCTAAGATCCTCTCTAACCTAAGCCATGCTATGATTCTGTATTTGGTATTTGGCTCATCAACTTTGAAAGCTTTTATTCCTCAGATCCTTGCACCCATCTCGCCTTAGTTTTCATCATTCATCATTCATCATTCATCATCATTCATTTTTCTCAAGTACAATCAATGGGAATTGTTACTTCATAAAAGGTAAACTAATCCTTCTCCCCATTTTATTAAGCTCATAGCTCAGATTTTTCCATGAGATCTATTCAGTCAGATCATGTAACTTTTCTTCATTCCTCTTTGCTTATTCCTTTTAATATTTCCATGTTACATTTTACATTAAGTATCCTAGGCTGCTCAAGGTCTCCAGATAGCCCATCTTTCTAGCTTTCTGTTGCATACATATTTTTAAAGCACAAAGACCTCAGTCAAGAAGATCTTTGGCATCTTTTCTAGACTTAGTTTGTATAAAGCATTCATTTCAAATTTTTCATGACAGTTCTCTCACAGTGACAGTTCTCTCGCAGTGACAGCTCATAAGGAGGCACCTGAGTAGCAATAATATGTACTTCTGTATAGGCTAGAATTCAGACAAATCACAAGTCTTCTGGATGGACCTACTGATGACATATTTGAAAGGTTCTGATGCAGAATAAAGGAAGCATAATAGAGGTTGTTATAGAAGGAGGATGGAGGAGGCTAGAGGTAAAAAAGGAAGTGTAGAAGAGAAATATCTAAAATTTAAAAACTATCAGATCTCAGAATGTTCTCCCAAAACAAACTCCAAGCATTATGATTTTATCAGTGTTTGTGCTTAAGTACGCTTGCTTATGATTTCACATGCAAAGATAGGAAAGTTAAGGACATATCTAACCATTGCATTCAGAAGTTAAAGTCGTATTTCTTTCACAGCCTGACAGACATTATGATAGATGCCAATGCAAAACCGCTCATACTCTTCCTGATTTGGAGAGGAAATATTGATGAGATAAATGCCCTTATTAGCCAGATATTTTTCACAATTTTTTTTAACACCTTTGAACCTCTAGCCCTTTTAAGTCATTTTTACCCAGCAGCCTGGGTTTGATGGGCTGCACAGAGCAGTGCTCTTACTGATTTTCTGGGAACCAAGTGCCAGGAGTAGTACGTCTACACTGCTTACCACCACTGGAATGTACTTTGTATCATGCTAGTGGTTTCATATGGGAACTGAACAGACATGTTGTCATTTGAAGAGTAATAAACTCAGCAGCAAGCAATTTGAAAAGCTTCACGGATATGAGAGGTCATGGAACTGAATTCCTCTACCAAAGAATGAAGATGTTCTTGAAAAAATAACAGAAGGATTTGACAACATGGTTTGTGAATTGAGATTAATTTTGAAGAAAAAAAAAATATCAGGAAAAACTGTCATACATGAGAAACAGTGGTAAGAAAAAATATATATTTTTTGAATAACATGAAGAATATAACTGGAAAAAACATTGTCTAAATTTCTTCCTTACATCAACTTCTGTCATCTCTAAGATTTGTTCTTGTGCTTGTGTTTAGTAGAGCTGAAGATTGTTATCCCCTTCTTCTCTAAAAACGAATAGTCCCATTTTTCAGTGTATACTGTAGCCTACCAGTAAGCTCTGTGTAACAATGCTTCAAGAACAAACTATGTACAGACCTGATGTTTTTCATCAATATCTTTTCAGCATTCCTTTCAGACATTCTTTCTTTTGAATCTTTACCTCCTGTTTATATTTAATATTTATTAAATGTGTGTCTGAGGACTTTTTAAGTCACTATTAGAGACCAAAAAACTTTATCGCACTATAGTTTAACAGTTATAGTGAAACAATGTGCTATTCACAGTCCATGACTGGAATATCTTAGGTCATGAATGGAAAATTGATGGCGAGGGTCACTAAGACTGATTTCTCTAGGGATTATCCTGTTGCAGGTAGCAAACCACTTAGTCACTGTCTCTGGAATCAGTGTATACTACTCTCATTTTTGTTTTAGCATTCAATTCCCTGAGTTAGAAACTGTTGACTTGAAAAGTTTGATCCAGTCTTCACTTCCTATAAAGTTTCTCTCACCAGGATAGAGAGGCAATCTATTAGAGGAAGAGAACAAAGAGGGCCAACACCATCCTGGCCTGCATTGGAAATACTGTGGCCAGCAGGAGCAAGGAGGTAATCATCCTGCTGTACTGAGCACAGTGTAGGCAACTTGAGTACTGTGTGGTTTTGGGCCCCTCACTACAAGAAAGACATTGAGGCCCTGGAATGTGTCCAGAGAAGGACAATGAAACTGGTGAAGGGTCTGAAGACAAGTCTTATGAGGAGCAGCTGAGGGAGCTGGGATTGTCTAGAGAAGAGGAGGATCAGGGGAGACCTCATTGCACTCTACAACTTCCCGAAAGGAGGCTGTGATGAGGAGGGATTTGGCCTCTTCTCCCATGCAACAAACAGGACCCGAGAAATGGCCACAAGTTGTATCAAAGGAAGTTCAGTTTAGACACAAGGAAGAACTTTTTCTCTCAGACTGTGGTCAGGCACTGGAATGACTGCCCAGGGAGGTGGTAGAGTCACTGTCTCTGGCAGTGTTCAAGAGGCTTCTGGATGAGGAGCTATGAGATACGGTTTTGTAGCTTGTGGTAGCAGTGGTAATGGGAGGACGGCTGGACTAGATGATCTTGTAGGTCGTTTCCAACCTTGTGATTCTATGAGTCTATGATTCTATGATTCAGAGACAGACACTTAAAATTTAAAACTTGAATTATTTTTATTAGATTATATTTATTCCACTGGAGAAATTTGCATGAACATTTATTCAAGAGAAATACTGAGATTTCTATCCTGATTTGTAACAAATTCGTCTAAAAATTAGAATGAGAAGAGTTTCAAAGTTTTCTTTTGATGACCAGATTGCAATGTTTACTTTTCTTTAGATCATTTGAGCTCCTACCATCAGAAAACCATTGGAATCTGAAGGGTGTAAATTAAGCTGCAACGAAGTAAGAACAAAGTATTTTCAGATATCTCTCTCCTACGCTTAGGTGAAGAAAATACAAACAAAAATTTTTTCTCCTTATTGCATACATTTTCTTCAGTTACACTCTTACAAACTCTATTCTGTGATTCAGACTATTAGAAACTAATTTTCTACTGCTAGTTTGAGAATCCATATAATTCACCCATATCTGTAACTCTATTCTTCCATTGCAATTTTTCTATTTAAAAGAATGGAGAAGATTTATATGGAAACAGAAAGAAAGTATGCAACAGCACCATATGTCATCAGTAAAATATGTAAAGCCTAACAGTGATAGTGTAGTTGTGTGGGGTTTTTTTTGTGGGCTAGTTCGGGAGCGATTTATAGCAATTAGGAAACACACTCAGTATTGTTATAATTTGTGTCTTTTAAAGAAGAGGTGATCTCTTGTTACAGAATCCATTTTACTACTTTCATTTGCATGGAAATATGTAACAAAGACATATAACAGCTTTCAACAATAGTTGGCCCTTTAAGGAAAGACAAGTATTCACACACAATGGAAACAAGTTGTGCAGTAAAGCACAAGTAAAGGAAATGTTTTTCTCCATGAGTTCCTCTCACAGGAATGAAAAATCAGAATTGCATGTTTGTGGAAGCCATCACAAACTTATCTGCTAAACATGAACAGCAAAAAATGTTCATATTCCAGTTCTTACAAAGTCACTGCTTTCTTCACTCAGATCTCTCTTGAAAACTGGATCCTCCCATTAGAGCTCTACTAGACAATAAATGTTTGCTATTATTTTGCAAGACTTGCAGAATGCAAGATTTTCCTATGACTTCTGGCTATCTTCTAGAAGACATGATTCCATTCTTATCCTATTCTGCTCAACTACTTTGTCATGTCACTACTCATCACATGTTTTGTTCTTAAACCCTTTTTAGCAAGTCCTGTTTCTTAACTGTGTTTGCTAATACTTGGCTCAATGGAGCAATAAGGAACACCATGCTACAAATAGATAATAAAATATCCTTTACTTATGGAAGAAACAAAACAAACAGTTCTATCTGCAACCCCATTATAGCACAAATAAACAGAGAATCCTTTACCAAGCTTTAGATATAATGCTCAAACTTTTCAACAGAAACAACAAAACCCACAGAGACTACAGAAAAGATGAATTTCAAGTTCTAATAGATACAAATGGACTTTAATTCGTCTCTCCAAAGACCTTCTGACTAACAAAAATCACAGGGGAGAAGATCAGTGTGATAATAGCAAGTCACAGTCATGCATGTATCTAATATGCTTTTAAACTGAACAACAAATCTGAAATAAACAAACAAAGCAAATTCAGTATGGCAAGAATGACTTTTTTTCCATGTTCTTTTTGCCTGCTCAGAAATTTCTACCTATCCTGTTTTTCTTTTCCCCTTAAGGAAAATATATTTAATGTCATCCAGACAACTAGAATATATAATGAAGACATACAATATGCAACAGACTGGGACTTGGCCTGCTGAAGTTAGGAGGAAAACATGTCTTCAGAGGTAAGATACACACCAATAAAACAGAACAATATGATTTTTAGTAATAAAAGATTAGCCAAAATTTTGTCTAAAAGTGGCAGTTATTCCAACTTTTGCAGGAGGAAAATGTCCAGAAAAAAAGAAAATTTATATAAAATTTCTCTGAAATCTTAAATTCTCAATCTTCAGAGGATGTTCTGATAATTTTGAATGATCAACCCTACTAGCCATGAAGGGTATCACCTAATGTAGTCTAAATGATGTTGCAAATCCTAGTCATTTTGTAATTGACAGTGTCTTCACTAAAAACACTTACCACAGATTACTGTCCAGAGATTTCAGTTGTTTATAAAATTAATTGATTCTCTGATGATGATGTGTTTTATTTTGACTGTGAATTACAAATAACTCACAAATAAATATGATGTTTCTGCAATTTTCTGGCTTGTTCTCATGCTCTGTTTCATGAAAAACCCTTCATTAAAACAAAAACAAAACTTTGAATGCATTTCTTTTGGATATTTTGCTGTGAATTCAGAATAATAAAGCAGAATTTACCGAATTCTTTATGCAACAGTCAAATGAAAGAAACAAATGAAAGAAAATAAATAATGCCTGCTTCTATGTAGAAGCCATATAGTGACATTAGAGCAAACAAATCTCTGCACCTTCATTGTGAAATAATTACAATTTCTGTAGCTAAGTTTTTGTAATCATCAGTATTTTACAGATACTGAGGTTGTTTCTCTGTTGCACTGTGACATTGCCTGTATTCACTAGGTATATATTTTGAGGAAAACCTTTTAAAGTCACTACCTGTTCATTTAAGACAAATCTAATTCTCCAAATATTTACATCCATGTTTAGGTTGTTCAAGTGGAAGGAAGAGTTGAACAGGAATGCAAACAGTTCTTATTTTAATCTGACTTCAACGGCTAGTATACTGGAAATATTTTACTTCTTTCTTGGAGGGACATTGATATGGTGTGTAATAATTTGTATCACAAACAAAAATAGGATTGGTTTTAAAAATCATTTTCTACAAGGTTGCATAACGTAAAGGTACAGATGGAAACATAAAACTTAAGACGATGGAAAATCATGTCCTACTGTGCTTAGGTTCTTGTACTGGAAGTTATGGAATGCTAACAGACAGAAAGAGAACCGCGGAACAAACCAGCCTTTGGTCTGCACAGTGATTTCCCTGCATAGCGAATGGTGTGTTTTCATTTTAGCTGAGTTTCAGATCTTAGTGCAAATATTACCAAATATGTGGTCTGCTGCAAAGCGCATGTAAATCAGCAGAAAGACTGAAAATAAATAAAGGGCAGCACATGTTAAGAGGAGGCAGAACTCCTTACTCTTAACCGACCCAGTCAAAAATTTTCCAATGTCTCTTTGATATATTTGCATGTTGATATTACTAATTTTGAGGAATATCTGTGGGTTTTATGTGTCAATGAAAATAGAAGAAAAATAATCTGACTTCTTTCTCCTTTTAATTGTGTTGTAAAAGCCTTATTTTCGCTCTGATTCTTAAAAAATTGAAAATTTTACTTACACAGTGGTGGATTTAAGTATGTTAAAATTATGTATAGGAAGAATTTTTCATTAGACTGGTTTTTTTTGCAAATTATAAGGCATATAAACATGCTATGAGTGTTGCTACTACTTTTGCTGTATTATTAAGGGGGAAAAAAAAGAAAAAGAAAAAAAAAGAAAGATAAAGAAAAAAAAGAAATAATAAGGAAAAGAGAGGGAAAAGAGAGAGAAAGAGAAAAGAAAAAAAAAAAAAAACAGAAAAGAAAAATAAAAGAAAAAGATATATAGACATAAAATTTTGTCCTTGGTTTAATATCGGTACAGAGCATGTAAGTGTATTTCAGTGCAGAAGCACACATACACAAGCATCTGTTTCTCCTTTATGCAAGGTACTGTGGATAGAGAACAAAAAGGAAAGCTTTTATCCACAGCCCAAGACATTACTCTATACAAATTTGGTGTATCTGGATGTGTGTTATAAAAATACATCCTATGGACATACTTGTACAAAAAAGGGTACAGGGGATAGAACAGCATGAAAAAATATAATGTACTGCTCATGAGCACTGTTTTTGTTTCCCTACCATATACACAAAGAAAATGATGGCAGAGAACAGGAAATGCAATACAAGGGCAGCTCTTCAGTGAAGAGATACCATTCCTAGACAGCTAGAAGCATTCTCTCACCTAGCCCTTGTAATGTCAAGCCTAATGCATTCTGGTTTCTGCAATCTACTGGGAAGAACTTTATCCCAGTTTTGTACAATTCAGAGAGTTGCCCTTGCCAGTATTTATAGTAAAAGCAGAAACCTTGGGGCACTCTGAATCGCTTCAAGGCTACTTTTTTTCTTTATTTCTAAAGAGATGTAAGCTACATCGTCCAGCGCAGACCACATATGAAAGTAATCCAACAATTTTCCTAAGTGACTGCTGGACAATGTGCTGCATCACATGGTAAAAGATTAAAAATAGGATTAAAAATGTCAAACAATAAAGGATGGAACAAGACCTCAAATTAAAGTCTGGTTTTACAGAACTGAAGAGAAATGGAAAGGTTTTTAACCCTTTATATTCAAGTTCAGAAAAAGATAATCTTCTGGAGTTTATTTGGTCTGTCATTTGCATGACCTCTCCATTGCTTCTACCAAAAAAAAATCCTCAGAAATTAAAGCTGACTGTATTAGAATATACCTTAAAATTAGATTAGGTTAGATTAGGTTCAGATTAGATCTGTTTTACCAACTCTGGGAGATCTCCTATAGAAACTGTGGTGAAACTATTAAAAAAAATAAAAAAAAATACAGAGGGATAAAAAAGCATCCAAGAAGTTGGAGCTGGCAGTGCTGCTGTTGCATCTCATGGAAGCTTTATCTGTGTACCCTGACTCACAGCAGACACACTGTGGCTCTGTCGTATACATTAATATGGAAGTGCAGAACTGAGTAAACAACAATACAGTACAGTAATATAATGCAATATAATGTACTATACTATACAATATCAGAAAACGTTGCTGAAATGATTAACAGAAGGAAAAAAATCACTCAGAAACTTAAAAACTTTGCTGCGGGTAAAGAATTGCCTAAAATTCTCCTTTCTTTCAGGATCGAAATCATTTCTTTCCTCTAGAAACGTGACCTTCTAAGTTTTAGGTAGACACACTCCCGTTTTCTTCAGCATACAGAAGCTTTGGATAGAATCTGGCAAGAATTGTAGTAAAAGCTTACTGCATTCATTCCTTCCTGTGGGCTGTAACCTCTGCAAAATACAAGTCTCACAAGAGCATCCACCACTGTGTATTTTGTTACAGCAGCGCACAAGTTGTGGCACAAGTAGGAGTAAATAACAGTCATCTGAAATGGCATTTCTCTGCTGCCCTATAAAAGAAAAAAATTGAGTTTGCTTGTTTTCAGCCACTATGCAGAGGTAATGGAAGTGACGAACAAGGACAGAAATGCTGAGGTTCCCACACCTGTGTTCCTTCTGCCCTTCAGTTCTATAAGAGGAACATGTTCCTTACTAGTTTTCATCATCACATCTCATGGTTTCTGAAGATTTATCATCTTCCTTGAGATACACCTAATACTTTTAAAACTAGTTGACAAAGTCTGGTTTGATTTTTGATTTTGATACAAGCTCTGACATGCAAATAAGAGAGCAGATTTCACAAGCAGGCCATTTAAGACTGACACAAGTATTGCTAAAGGAAAAGACCTAGATCTCACATATCATTGAAAATCACTGTCCAAGCCTACCCAATACATTTTATATTTCATGGATTACATAGATTGCTCTCTTTTCTGAAGAAAAAGAGACTCTGAGCTGAGTTGTGAATAGTGAAATGTTCTGCTCTGACAAAACTTTCCTAAGCACCTTTCTGCATACACAAATTTCACGCCATTATGGCTTCTTGGTTTATTGCTATGAATACAATTTTACTTCCATTAGTATGATAAAGTTAATTTTGTTCTGGGAGAGACAGCACAAATCCATTGTGTCTGCCCTGTCATCTGCAGAACTGCTCACTGGAGATCCACAATAGGTAACTGTCCCCAGATACCTCTGTACAACTCTGCTAGCTGAATACAGAGGAAATCAACAAAGTCACCTGTAATAACCAAAAAGAGTATATGATCAGATACAGGAAAAAAATATATGAGCCGGAAGTATAGCTTGCTTTTTCAGTGAAGAACAAGTAAATTTAAATTGGAATCCTTTTGGAAAAACAGATTCAGAGATTATTATCTTTACAGTCATTCATTGGAGATGAATTATATTTGAGCATGGATGAGGAGAACAGCTTTGGGAAAACAGACGTATTTCTATATTCTTTACTCCAATGTACTAAGCTCTAGTAGCCAGCGCACTCAGCTATCTGGAGTATTAGAAGATGAACACAACATTTGCCTATATCTTCTTTGCTCAGCTTTTTGATGGAGAATGTTGCACAGATAATAATCTGTCCCTCTTGTTTTCACTTCCCTAGTGATTTTTCTTCCACTCTTTACTTTGTGCAAGGCGGAGAAGATAAGTAGAAAAAAAAATGATAACAAACTGCTTCTCACAGAAGTCTCAAAAATGATCTTTAAGGTGAACCCTCAATTCCCAGAGGATTGACTTTGATGTCTCTACTAGCTTCAATGTAAGACGTTCAGAAAACAGAGAAGTGATGAGAAAACTCACAAGCCTGCTGGAGCACCTCTAGAGGCAAGCACTGCCCCACCTGAAGTCTCAGACGCCCCTCAGTCAGGTAGTAGACGTGTTTAGACTAGATTGAGTTCTCCAGATATCAAGAATCTTTCTGTTAAAATGCTTTTTCTACTTCCATGACTCCATGTTAAAAAGTATTTTACTCCCATGACAATAATATTCCATTCCCCGAATCCTAAATTTGCTGGGTCCATTAAATTCAACACAAATAATTGTGCTTCAAGGCTCTGTGTTTCTGTAGTGTCAAAGGTACCTAATGATTTCACAGCTTAAAGGATTTCATAGTAGTTAATGTCAGTACAATCATTCACAGGAATTCTAGAGTATGTTTTAACTTCCAGAGAAGTGTAGGTTTCAATAGCCAGTACCTTGTGAGAGATGGAGGTGGATACAACACAGGTGTTGCCCGTATAGTGGAGAATATCAGAGAGAGGAGGAGATGCACTGAGAAAACACAAGAACAATCCTGAACATCCCCACAATCCAACAAAATCAAAGAGAAACACGTATTTCTTCATAATGCAACCTTCCCTCTGAGAGCCCTCCTTCTAGGTCTGCCTAATGATGATTGGGACCTACTATATTGATTCACCTGTGCTTACTGTATCCATATCTAGATAACCTATTTTTTATTTTCTCCTCTTCAGCTCTTCCCACATAAACTTAAAGTTTCTCAGGAAGAACTGATATGTGCAAGGTCACTTCTCCCCTTCATATTTTCCCTGCGTGAGCTGGAATAACACAATCTATGAACTACTTTCCTGTCCAGTATTTTCAACAGACTGAAGCTTATATCTTCAGCTGGTTCATCTCATTCATTGTCACTGCATTTCTGCTGTTGTATTATTTTTATTCATGGACCATGTCCTCACATATGTTCCATTATATATATATATACTATATAAGTGTGTGTGTTCATGTAATATATGTGAACATATACGTTGTATATACATAAATAAAAACGTGCACATGTATGGGCATGTACACACACACAGCATGCATAAAATCTTAGAGCCACACTATAGGCAGTGTTTTATCCAGAGAACGTTGTAACAGAGTGGAGGGAGGGAAGAAGTCTTCCTTTTTTTGCTCCTGTCATAGGACAAACAAGACTGTGACTGACTGCAATACAGGACACAGTCTTTGCTTCCCTCTGTATTTTGCCAAACTTTATTTCACTAGAGGGGCAATCACAGGAAGAAGTGCTGGAGTCTGTTGCAGGATAAAATAATAAAATATGTTTTTATGGCACTGCACATTGCCCATCTCCTCAGCGTGTTTCAAAGGTAGCATTATTCAAGGTGATATAATTCTTATTTCACTGGCATCTGCCAGTGATCCCTGGGAGTTCCACTTTCCTGTTGGGATGTTCTCTTACACGGTGCACATGAACCAGAACAGCCCACTGTTGATGGAAGCTCAGTGTGGCCACACACAGATGATCCAAGAAAAAGCCTTCTTCAGACTGCACAGCTCTACAGTTGTGCTAACTTCCTGCTCAGGAGCAGGCTGATCCCCTGAGGTCTATGAATGCATACCCTTCTTCCTAAAATGAAACATTTGGGGATTGGACTAGGTGACATTTTGAGGTCCATTCTAATTCCTACTGTTTTGTGATTTTGTGATTTTCACATTCCCTTGCTTCAAAAATATATTTGGAAAATGAATTGATTTCTATCAAGTTAGATACATAAATAATTTGTGTCTCAGGAAAGTTTCAAAAAGTGGATTTTTCTATTAAAAAGCATATAAATCATATTAAGAAGAATTTTATTTTTTTTTTAAATCCTAAAGAAATTGAAAATTTCAGCACTTTGAAACTTCCTAAGAAAATGTAGTATTATTTATGTAGTACTTTATAGATTTGTCAGTGGGCACTGCTGGCAAAAAAAGATGGATGGTTTTGGCCTGACACATCTGTAACCTTGATTTAGAACATTGTTTAAATATTATCAAATTATAAGCCACATTAGGATTCATTAGGATTCAAGCTGAAAATGTATTATCCATAAACTGTATCTGAAAAACCCCAGTTTTTCATTCACAAGAAATCTACCTAAATACTATGCCTTTACATCACATAACTAGATATTTTTATTGACTAACAAGCTTTTATGTTAGGGAAAACAAACTACTTTATTGATTTCCAACAGCATTTCTTCATAACTAAAATCACTGCATGGTTGTGTTTCATTCAATACAATGAGATTTAAAAATTCATTTATTTGGTAGAATTGAATAACAAACTACTTGAATAATTTTTCTTATTGCATTAGGTGATGTTAGTAGTATTTATTAGATAGGTTTCATCTTCACGTGTAAACAATATTTTTTAAAAAATGAGCTACAAATAAAATCTGAATTTGCATCTACCTATCAATATAACAACTGAATCTCCATCATAGCTCTTCCATCATAACCTCAGAAATTCATTTCACAGACACTCAGTAGTTCCACTCCCAGATTCCAGGCAGTGCTGAAGAGCTTAGTGGTACAAAGCCACTCATTAATCACAGTCATGGTATTTACTTTAGAAAAGAAACAACTTGAATGAAACGTAATGGCTTCTGATGCAGAGATCAAGCTGTATTTGATGTAACTTTGTATTTTGTTTCCGCATTTGTATTTAAGTGCTGTCACCTCCGATGCACAGCATCTGGGCAGATTTTTTTCAAAATCAGCAAATGCCCTGCACAAAGCTCATAAGAATTTTTTTCCTAATTGCATAATACTTTAAAATTATTTTTCTCAGACAGCCATAAATTTTTGGATGTGTTGTTTGTCTTTAAAAGTTAATCTAACCTCAAGATACAACCATGACTTTGTATTAGTGCTATTGTACAAGCATCAAATGGAGGAGGGTAATTTTGAAACTACCATCATCCTCTAATCATCCATTTCTTTGCCTCATCTTTCCTAAGTTTCCATTTTTTTCTTGCAAGACATTATAACATTGCTTTAACATTATTTTTCTTTAAATTAGTGACATGTTAGCTGATTTCAATTTAAATTACTTTTAATAAAGGCTTATATATTGAAAAGAGTCTGGTAAGGAAATTTCAGAAAATTCCAAGAGACACTGCATACTTGGCTAATGTTTGAATGAATTTTTAATGGAAATAAATGATAAGCAGAGAAAATCTTTCTTTAAACAGTTGCCTTTTTATCCTGAAGATGCCAAGCCAGACATTTCTGGTTCTGTACAGCAGGTCCCTAGAAGTCCCTGCTGTTTTTCCAAAAGGTAAAGAGAATTTGTAGGGTTCAAATGCAGCCTACATTTCAATTTCAAATGTGATCTTTTGTATGTGACCGATGTTTACTGATACGAGCAAAGATGACGTTCTCTAACCCAGTGCTGACTAGAGTACAAAGAGACATGTTAGAACACTCTGCAAGTTGCAAGTGCTATGAAATATTCATTGGACACTTCAAGGGTTGTTTTCTTTTTTTCCACATGAAAGTGCTTTGCTTGTTGTAGCTGATCTTTTCCAGAGCTCACAGAAAGGTATTTGCCAACACCACCTTTCCCTTCTCTAGTGCTACTAATTGAAATGAAACAAAATCATTTGCACTGTGTTAATTGTTAACTCATGATATTTAATTGCGTCACAATTTTTTGCACACAGGTACACCTTTGCCTGATTAAGGAACCATAGATTAGACACCAGATGTCTGACAGAATCATATCTTATTACTAATTAATAATAGACAAGATAAGTCATTAAATAGACCACAAAGCCCATCTTTTTCATGCATACCTAACTGTAAGATGTATGTGTCAGATCTTTATGAACCAGCTACTTTGTTGGCAGTTGAATCTGATTAGACTTTCCTTCTCAGACATTTTTTTTATCCCAAAATTTTTATTATTCGACTGAAAAACTGGCAAACCAGTGTAGCTATATGAACAATGAGATATAAGTACTGCTTTTTTAAAAACCCTGTTTTTGTACTTTCCAAAGATCTCTCTAAATAATTTCAATTCACAAAAATCACATGGAATTAAAACTACGTAAACTTCACTTTTTATTCTGAACTTAGGAATTAAAGAATGCATGTAAATAAATAGTCATGATAACTCATACAGAACTCACAGACTCATTGATCTACTTTATTTGCATATAGTGCATTTAAGACTGGGGCTTAGTCAGCAGTGGGATTTTTCTGAGAGTTATATCTACAAATCAAACCAGTGACTTTATTTGTAAAAACGATTTTACCATCTGAATTAAATGTCAGTTGAAAAGTAGCATTTGCAAAAGTGAAGCTGGAAGAGAAAACTATGATTCCACCAATAAAATTTAAGTGAAATCCATCCAGAAGTCTGAATACCAAAAAAAATCAGAATCTCATCCAAGCGTCTTTAGTATATGTAATAGTCTGTCTTTTGTTTCAAGACTTATCAACTCCTTTCAAAACTAATAATCTGTCTCCGAAGTCCTCATGCTTTTTATAAATTCAGCTAATATTATTCTAAATAAAATACTCTTTTTCACATTATTTCAAATACAATAGCCTCCACACACAAAAGAAGCATTAATGTCACTAGTAAAAACGCTTCACCGTCTTTTGGATTTACTTCCTCTTCTATTTAAGGTTGTCGGGAGATCCAGCTAGACTGTTATGAGGTGAAAGCCCATAATACTCTGACAGTGCAATTAGTGAAAGTACTGCTTAAAAAATCATGATGGAAAGTTTTAGGATTTCATGTTTTTTTTAAAGAGCTCACTTTCATGAGAATTCCCTGTACAGGGAGAAGAGTCCAAATCTGGGAAGCGAATTATTAGAATGGAGCATTCCAAACAGATTTAGTTGCATAAATTCCTTTCCCCTAATGACTAAGTGAAAATTGCAAGTGTATCTGTTTGACTGTTTCCACAAAATGATATGTCTAGAATGGGCAGTATCTTGCAAGAATTATCTTGTTTGTGCCTGCATTTCCTTTCTACATTTCTCATACTTTCTTATTCAGGCATGGCAAGATTGTAGAAATTCTTGTTTGTTCACACTGAATTTCACAATAGTCTTATTTATTGTTGCATGCCTTTCAGAGTCCTTTTATTTCCCATGACTACGAGTGGATTTTAGTGTGAGAGGCAACTGAGTATAAGTAACAATGTATTTCAAGTTTGTAAGATGACTTTTTCTTCACTGAGACACCTATAAAGTGAGATGAAGCATTTCTGTATTAACTCAATTTTAAGAACAGAAAATAAAGGTGAAAAGGTGACATTTTTGGTCAGAATCTGGCTAAAGAGATAATACTGACCATTCACAAATAAGATATTAGGAGTCATTTGTGCTTTAAGAGCAGACTTGCTGTTATATTCTCAAATCTTTGAATTGTAGGTCCTTTATCTATTGATCTTTTCAACAGCTGGAATATACAGTACAGGTGTCCTGGGAGGCATTTTCCCTTTTTTTTTTCTCTCGTATTCAGTGGCATAAAGCAACATTAATTGGGTGAAACTCCTTTTTTCAATAACTCAGCTTTTCAGGACACTTAAGACTGACCAGATGAAACTGTCTTTGCAAAGCTTTGCTAAGAATAATACTATTTTACTAGATCAATAAAGCACAGCGTCAGCAGTACTAAAGGAAATGTCCATTACTTTCAATTAACTGACATTTGGGTCTACCTTCAAATCCCTCTCATGTTCAGAATAAAGATTTTCTTTTATTCTGCACAACTCTGCCTGCAGACAACCCTCCTTCAATGTGAGTCATTGTGCCTCAACTCCGACTTTTCTACAACTTTTTCTATCAGTCTCAGTAAATGATGAAGAGACTGCAACACTAAGGCAGTTTCCTTGTGTCTGCCCTGTCCTCGTGATCAGTTTCTGACTGAAACTCACATATTAGCTTGGTCAATCAAGCTCTCACATGCAGATTTTTTTCCTAAAACTCTTATGAACACTTCAGTACGTTTTTGCACTCTGTTGTCCAGATTCTCCTAACTTTTAAACTTTATTTTTTCTGTGTTGTTTTATATATCCTAGGCAAATCAGTCAGATCTACTCAATTTTTTTTTCTGCAAAGGTCATACTCTGACATTATCTCTTTGACCATATGCCTCTTTTTGAATCCCATTCTACTGCCATTTTTGTCAACTATAAACTTCTTGTCTTTAATTTTAAGATATTTCCCTTAGTCCCAACCTATCCCCCTTCTATCATCTTCCCTATAGAGACATTTGGTCTAATCCACACATCCCAGTTTCTTGTAATGAACAATAACAAATCATGAGGACCAGATTGTGCTCACACAAGAGCTTTAAAATAAGTCATGGATGAAATAGACAAACAACTAACCACAATATGTAGTCTTTGATTTAGAATTCTGACAGTCACAGGAATAGAGGGTGGACACTATGGTACTATTTTTTTACAGAAGTCAAACAAAAAATAGGGGGAATAACACACCAGTAAGTCTTATGTGCTTATCAGGCACACCATTAGCAATTATTCTAAAAAGAAGAATTTTAGACTGATTAAACAAGATGTATGGATAAATTTTCTGCATTGGTAATAGCATTTCAAAAATCTTTTGTGATTTCTTAAGTGGTTTTGAATCCGGGGAAAAGATAGATCAACTGGTAACCAGAAGACTTTTCATAAAATCCCTCACTAATGCCTGATAAAGAAACTAAGGTATTCCTAAGATAAAAGTAAATATTCTCCTGTATATAAGTAGCTAAACAAAAGATCGTAAAGGTGAGAAGTATCTCACAAGTGGAATCCCTCAGGAGTCTTTGCTGTTCAGCACATTTGCAAATGGTCTTGGGAAGACAATAATGATACTAAGCATTCCAGGCAGGTGAGGACAAGGGCTTCCTACTCACTGCTGGAGAGAATCTTGAGTAACATTGAAGATTAAATTAAATGCAATAAATGTGAAGTGAGCAATACAGGACATAAAGTATGTATATATGAAATAAGTTTGGAATTAGGTTATTAGTAATTTTCAAAAAAGATGGTTTTTTGAAAATGCTGACTCAATCATTAAAAGACTACTAGGTACCTTGGAGTCATTAAGAAAATGCAGAGAGTATAAGTGTAAAATATTATTAGTGTCTCCATAAATCTGTGTTGTAGTAGCAACTGTGTGATGCCAGCAGTTCTGTTTCCCTGTACTGAAGATGTATAGTAGAAAGGGAAAAATAGTGCAGAAAATTAACAAAGATGGTCAAAGTTATCACAGAAGATATGCATGAAGTGGTTTATACATATGGACAGTGCAATCAGCACTGGGAGAGGAATGACAGGACTGGAAGCACAGAGTCGAGACATAACAAATATTGTCAGTACATAATCAGAGAACCACAGATTTGTAAGACTTGGAAAGGACCTCCAGAGATCATCGAGTCCAATCCCTCTACAAAAGCAGGCTTGCTACAACAGGTTGCACATGTAGGCATCCAAACATGTCTTGAATACCTCCAGAGGAGACTCCACAACCTCTCTAGGCAGCCTGTTCCAGTGCTAAATCACCCTTATTGTGAAGACGTTCTTTCACATATTGGTGTGGAACTTCCTGTGCTCCAGTTTATGGCCATCTCTGCTTGTCCTGTCCCCACAGACCACTGAAAAGAGGTTGGCCATGTCCCTTTGTCTGCCAGTCTGAAGATATTTGTAAACAATAATAAAATCCCCTCTCGGTCTTCTTTTCTCACGGCTGAACAGACCCATTTCACTCAGACTTTCCTCATAGGAGAGATGCTCCAGGCCCTTTAAAGTCTTTGTGGCCCTCTGCTGGACTCTTTCCAAGAGATCCTTGTCTTTTTTTATACTGGGGAGCCCAGAACTGGATACAGTACTCCAAGAGAGGCTTGACCCTTTTAATGCACCTGAGGATACCATTGGCCTTCTTGGCCACCAGGGCACACTGATAGCTCATGGCCAACCTGTCATTCACCGGAACCCCTGGGTCCTTTTCTGCAGAGCTTCTCTTCAGAAGGTCATTCCCCAAACTGTACTGATAAAGGCAGTTAGTTATTCCTTCCCAGGTGCAAGACTCTACACTTGGCTTTTGTTAAACCTCATCTGGTTTCTTACAGCCTAGCTCTCCAGCCTGTCTTGGTCCTGCTGAATGGCAAGACAGCTTTCTGGTGTGTCAACCACTCCTCCCAGTTTTGTATCATTGACATATTTGTTGAGGGTGGACACTCTCCCCTCATCAAGTTAATAAATGAAGATATTGAACAAGATTAGAGTTAGCACCACCCCTGGGAAATACTGCTAACCACAGGTCTCCAACTGGGCTCTGCATCACTGATGACAACCCTCTGAGTTTGACCACTCGGTCAATTCTCAAACCACCTCACCATCCACTCATCTATCCTACACTTTCTCAGCTTTGTTATCAGGATGTCATGGAAGAGAATATCAAAAGCCTTGCTGAAGTCGAGGTAGATATTATCCACTGCTCTGCCCCATCTACCCAGCCAGTGATGCCACTACAGAAGGCTACAAGGTTGGTATGTTCAAATCTAACTCAAATAGGTATATCCAGTAGGTGAGATGCAGAAATGTTGTGAACATTTTAAATGTCCTGGGCTTCAGATAGTCATCAAGCAAGATCTCAGTAGAAAAATCCTTCAAAAAACATCAGGATAAGATCTGTCTTGTCTGGTGACTGTAAGCCTGCCAGGCCACCTCTTGACCTTTCACATCTATCTTATGTGGAACAAACTGACTATGTATGAGTACATCCTGCAGCAGCATGCCGATGAAGAAGCCAAAGAAGCAGACAAGCAGCTGGATCCTTGTCTCTCTCAGATCAGGAAGAGGACTTACTTTCAGCTTACCCTGGCCATACATACCCTGGTGTTCAGGTAGAGGACTTCTCAGCAGTCAATTCAGAAAAATGCTTTTCAAAGCTCTACGTCCACACCAATGAAGCTGTTCCTGAACGCAGCTCCTCCCCTGACCTCCCATTTCTTCACTTTGTGGCCTCTTTGCAGATACATAAAAAAAGGACAAAGAAGATGCTAAGGACTTCTTTCTCAGTGATGGAGAACAGATCTAAACCACACACTGGAAACTGGGCTTCTTTTCCAGGTCCCCAGTCAGGGTTTCCGGCCACAGCTGATGTCACCTCCTCCTCCCACAGCCTTCTCAGCCCTCTCCTCCTGGTGCTCACCATTCTCCCAGCTGACTATCACTGCTGAGTCCATGGATGAGATTCCTGTGGCTCAGACTCACCTCGGCAACACAGCCCTTCACAGCTCTTATAAGAACAGCTCAAGTTGTCCTCGGCGCTGTCCTGTGTCCACACCTAATCCCAAATACTGCAAAGAGAAAAGTTTGCATTCTGGACACAAGGTGAAAAGGAAAATCTGCCAGCAAGACAGACATGTGGAGCAAAATCTGGAACTCGGAGAAGCTCATGTCTGTCAGCCCCAGCCTGATGGGAGCACATCTGAGCCACAGCACAGAAAATGCACCAGCAAACAGCATCTGGGCAGGCATGACCCATGCTTAAAGGATATAAGGAAAAACACCACAATGCCTGAGTGACCATCCTTCCAAAGCCACAGACTTGCTTCACAGACTTGTGAAGCAAGATGTTATTTTTCTGTTTGTGTGTTTCTATTCAAAGCTTTTCACTCAACAGCAACTCATTTTCTGGTGACAGCAGCATCCCTGTGTGTGATATTGTCCAACTTCCAGCACACTTATCTGGGAGGCAGCAAAAGCCCTGCTGCATCATATCCTTCTGCATTTCACTCATCTCTCAGGACAAGGGGAAATGGCTTTAAGTAGCATAAGGGTAAGTTTAGCTTGGATATCAGCAAAGTTATTTACAAAAAGGGTTGTTAAACACTGGAATAGGCTCCCTGGAGAGATGGTTGAGTCACCATCCCTGGATGTGTTTAAAAACTGTTTGGATGTGGTGCTCAGGGACATGATTTAGCAGAAGGTTGTTAGGGTAGTATGGTTAGGCTGTGGTTGGACTTAATGATCCTTAAGGTCTTCTCCAATCTGAGTGATTCCATGATTCTATGAAATTCCTTCCTAGCATCCAGGCAACTGTGGGGGCTTAAAAGCAATTAGTAGCTAAGCTCTCACTCTCTCCTCAGCAAAACAGGAGGAGAAAACAGAGTGGAAAAAAATCATGGACTGAGATAAGGAGATAAGGGAGATCACTCCTCAATTACTGTCATGGAGAAAACAGCCTCAGCACATGAGAGATGTAACTTATTTACTATTGATAATAGCTTAGAGCAGTGAAAACTAAAGGCAAAGTAAATCATATTTCCCCCTCAACTCTCTTCTGTCTCCTCTTCACTCTACTCTCCATTGTGGCCATCCCTACCATAGGACGCTGTCCTTTTCTCATCTGGTCCTCTATGGGCTTTCCACAGGCTGCCTCCTTCAGGCACTGTGGGCTCCTCCATGTCTGCATGCAGAGATTTGCTCCACAGCAGCCTCCCCTGCACTACAGGGAGATGCTGCTCTGTGCTTGGAGCTCCTCTGTCTCCTCTGCTGACCTTGGGAATGGTTCTCTCACTGTTCCTCACTCCCAGCTGCTATTGCACAGCATTTTTCCCTCCCAGAGGCACAACCTAGTGGCACACCTAGCATCACTCATGGCTCAGATCTGGCAGCAGAAGATTCATTTTGGACCAGCTGGAGCTGGCTCTGATCTGACATGTGGCAGCTGCTGGACCCTTCACACAGAAGTCACCTTGAAGCCCCAGTGCCAAAAACCTCACCCACATAAACCTAGTTAAGAGTACACATAGAAAGTTTATACTGCAGATATGTTCTGTTAATATATACACTTTCTAGCAACAAAGGCAGACCAGAGGCTCAGTATGGTTATACCTGAGGTGTTAAGCATTCATGACAAAAGAAGAACCAAAGAAGAAACAAAGATAAAGAAGAACCAAAGAAGAAACAAAGATAAAGAACCAAAGAAAAGAAGAACCAAAGATAATTCTCATCCTATACTTGTTGCAGCAGGGAATGGCCACTGAGGATAAGGGGAGGGCTGAGGTCCTCAATGTCTTCTTTACATCTGCCTTTAATAGCCAGATCAGTTATCCTCTGGGCTTTTTATGCCCTGATCTGGAATTAGGGGACGCTGCTCAGAATATGCCCCCAGCAATTCCGGTGGAGACGGTCGGAGAGCTCCTCCTCTGTCTGGACTGTGACAAGTCCATGGGACTGGATGGGCTGCACCCTCAGGTGCTGAGGGAGCTGGCGGGGGTAACTGCCAAGCTCCTCTCAGCCATCTATCAGCACTCCTGGTTAACTGGTGAGGTCCCAGAGGATTGGAGGCTTGCTGATGTGACTCCCATCTTCAAGAAGAGCCATAAGAAGGATTTGGGGAACTACAGGCCTGTCAGCCTGACCTCGGTACCAGCGAAAGTAATGGAGCAAATCATCTTGGGTGAGATTGCACAGCATGTGCGTGGTGTCCAGGGATCAGACCCAGCCAGCACGGGTTCGTGAAAGGCAGGTGGTGCTTGACCAACCTCGTCTCCTTCTATGACTGGGTGACCAGTCTGTCAGATGAAGGAAGGGCTGTTGATGTAGTCTTCCTAGACTTCAGCAAAGCCTTTGACACGGTCCCTCATAGGCTTCTTCTGGGGAAACTGGCTGCCTGTGGCCTGGACAGGTCTACCCTTCTATGGGAAAGGCACTGGCTAAAGGGCCTTGCCCAGCTGGTCGTGGTGAATGGAGTGAAGTCCAGCTGGCGACCCATTTCAATTGGTGTCCCCCAGGGGTCAGTGCTGGGGCTCATCTTGTTTAATATCTTTACTGATGACCTGGATGAGGGCATTGAGTGCACCCTCAGTAAGTTTGCAGATGACACCAAGTTGGGAGGTGGTGTTGATCTGCCTGAGGGTAGGGCAGCCCTTCAGAGAGATTTAGACAGGCTGGACTGCTGGGCTGAGGTGAGTGGGATGAGGTTCAACAAGGCCAAGTGCCGGGTCCTGCACTTTGGGCACAACAACCCCATGCAGCGTTACAGGCTGGGGGATGAGTGGCTGCATGAGTGTGAAGAAGAGAAGGACCTGGAGGTGTTGGTTGATGCTCGGCTGAACATGAGCCGACAGTGTGCCCAGGTGGCCAAGAGGGCCAACGGCATCCTGGCCTGCATTAGAAATAGTGTGGCCAGCAGGAGCAGGGAGGTGATCATCCACCTCTACTCAGCACTGGTGAGGCTGCACCTCGAGTACTGTGTTCAGTTTTGGGCCTCATTACAGGAAAGATGTTGAGGTCCTGAAGCATATCCAGAGAAGGGCAACAAAACTGGTGAGGGGTCTGGAGCACAAGTCTTATGAGGAGCGGCTGAGGGAGCTGGGATTGTTTAGTTTGGAGAAGAGGAGGCTCAGGGGAGACCTCATTGCACTCTACAACTTCCTGAAGGGAGGCTGTGGTGAAGAGGGATTTGGCCTCTTCTCCCAGGCAACAAGCAGGACATGGGGAAATGGCCTCAAAGTTGTGTCAGAGGAGGTTTAGATTAGACATAAGGAAGAACTTTTTGTCTCAGAGAGTGGTCAGGCACTGGAATGGCTGCCCAGGGAGGTGGTGGAGTCGCCGTCCCTGGCAGAGTTCAAGAGGCGCCTGGATGACGTGCTGCATGATGTGGTTTAGTGCTTGTGGTGGCAATGGTGATGAGGAGACGGTTGGACTGGATGATCTTGTAGGTCGTTTCCAACCTTGTGATTCTATGATTCTACGATTCTATGGAAATAATTTTCCTACAGTTCTATTCCTTTCTCAGGAGAGACCTGGACCACAAATACTGAGAAGGTTATTTCAGGATCTCTTCCCAAAATTACGATTTTCACAAGCACTACGGGAGATAGACAAGAAGATTTTTCATGTGTTGAACTTTGTTCACTATGGTTTCTTTGTCTTCTACTAACTTGTCTGTCTTGCTTTCCACTTAAACTGTGAGCCCTTTAAAGTAGCAGCTTTTTCTAATCTGTGCTTGTGTAGCGCCAGGCAGCAGGGGACACCAGTTTCTGACTAGGGATTCTAAGGGTATGAAAATTGTAGTGATTAACGTGACTAAGAATATCAGAAATGGATTTTTAAATGTATAAAATGGCTTAGCTTGGGATTTGCAACTGCGTGGGATTTGCAATTTCAACACATGTAAGATTCATGGAACTGAGGGTGAGAAGAATCTGATAGCCACTTTCACAATAAAACAAGCATTGGAGTAATAGAATTTTTTAAGGAAAGACATCAAACCTTCCTTCAGTCACTGTATCATAAGTCTACCAGCTTTAGACATACCAAGTATAAACAGGAAGAAGTTTCAATATGAAGTACTAAAAAGACAATTTTAATTTAATATTATTTCTAAGCCAAAACTAATGAAATTTCTTTTACATTGCTTCCTTGTCTCTCACATTTTAAGCTCTCTAAAAAAATAGTTAAAAATGTAGGTTAAGGCAAATTCCAATCCATTCACTTAGAATTTTACTGAATCAGAGAAGCTCTTCTTTATGTCTTCACTGCAAAGTCGTCATTGTTAACAATGCAAAATTATCATTATTTTGATAGTGTTCATACATTCATTTGGTTGTTTTTATGTGGCACCCTAAAGTGTACTTAATGGAATAAAATATGCCAAAATCTGGGACCACTTTATTCAATAAAATGTAGGTTATCAAGGTGAAAGACTTTTTTAACAACAGCCAAACATTTATTCAGCTCCCAATTACTCATCTCAGAACTTGCTATATGTATAAGAATAGCAGGGAAAAATGCTGTTCTTGATGTTACTTCTTTTATATTCTATTAAAATTGTAATAGCCTGCTTCCATTATACATTTCCCTGTATATTTCAATCAACATGTCACTTAGCTGCTGCTCCTGAAGTGCACTTAATATTTTCATTAAAATCAATAAAGCCAAGAAATGACAAGGGTGCAGGTGGATGCAAGCAATTAAACTTCTCCTATATGTATTGTTAACTAGCATGTGGAAAAAGAAGCTTCATTCAACACCTGTCCCTTTTCTTTTGAATGGCAGCTAACAGAAATCCACTTAGCCAGCTTTTGTCTGCTTATTTTGCTGACAGATGATGTGAAGAAGTAGACAGTTACAGGGCCAGTAATTCAGAATTAATTTTCCCTTCAAAAGAATGATGTGGACAACCGAGTGCAGTAATGGTACCTGTTCAGAATTCAGGGGGTAAACAAGATAATTTGAGATGATGGGACAGAAATAAAAGCTCTATAAAGGTTTTCTCCTCGCATGACTCTCAGTGGCACACTCACTAGCAATTTTTGTCCATCTCAAATGAAAGTCAGAAGAGTTAATCATTGAAGTATTAGCCTGATGTACTTCTTGTGTGCTAGGATTGAAAAGGAAGAAAACAAAATAAGAGAATGACTATTGTGCCCCACCCAATATTACAAATATGTGATAGTGAAAGACAATGCTTAAGCTTAAGATAGTTTATCAATCCTGTTTTCAGAACATGCTGCAAATTAAACGGAGCTGCTGATTGTACATTTGCAATAAAGGGAAATCAACATAACTGCAATCACTGGATGACATTTGTTTATCGGTCATCTGTGCAGAGCTAACCAGTGTCAACCTCTGTATTTGTGGAAGAGTGAAATTTAGAAAGCTGTATTGTCATTAAAAAAGCCAAATGCAGTCATTCTGTAAGTGTGCACTAGTTTAAGTGCAATGCAGAAGCCAGAGCTCTGCATTCACTGCTCCAGATGTGCCAGTAAGGTTATCTAAACAGGCATAAACACACAGATGAAGAACTGAGGTAGGTTCTAGAAACTTCTGAGCAAAGGATTGATTTGTCTGAGTGTTTCCTCTCTCTGTGCTGTAAGCAAATACAACGGCATAAATATCTCAAGGTAATCAAAAGTAAGAGGAACCTTATCAGGGTCTTCTCTCTCCCAGCCACAAAGGCAGCCAAATTTGAGGCCTTCCTGTTTGAAGACCTTCTGAGCATCACAGAGAACTTGCTACTCCATAGAGAAACAGAGCCTTGGATTGGAGCCTATTGATCTCTGTCTGTATAACTCTTAAATGCAGTTCTAGAAGGAGTTAATGGAACTATTTATGGGACAGCTGCCAAAACAGTCTGTGTTTGGAGTTTGATGCCTTATAACCTCTCATCCATCTCTTCCTAGTATTCATTCCTGTTCTGTTACCCAATATCATTATTACTAGATGGCTGTTTCTGTCCTCTGACAATTTACTCTGCACTCCGAAAATTACCACCTACAAAATACATGGAAGTACTTAATACCTAACTGATTTTTGCTGTGACTATACTCCATAAAAAAAACAAGAGAGGGAGTGGGCTAATCTTCAGCACACTCCGTAATTCATTCTTGTTCACTATATAAGAGGGATTTCTGGGCTCAGACACTGGTGCAAAAATGTCAAAGCGCGTCTCAGGCCTAAGCTCCTCACAGAATCCAGCTGCTTTTGCAGGAGTCACATATAATCAGGTCCTTCTAGGGAGAATTATCTGTTCTTCACTTCTGCCCCAAAAATTTAGTACTGGCAAGCTGTCAGATTAGGGAAGTATCTCTTGGCTGAATTTACCTCATTGCTAACCAAGCTGAGCTGACAGTATTACAGCTACACTTGGCAAACCCATATACACAGTCCTCTTATGAAGGAAACTGTGCACTGGCTGTGCTTGCAAACAGTGCAGTACTGTGTCTTAATAGGGCAGTCTTCCCCTATCTCTACCGCCACTTTACAGTGCCCCAAAGTGCAGTGCAGACTGTGCTGACTACTATCGTCTCTGCCTGTAAAACAAATCACATCAGAGAAGAAATAAGTGCTGAAGTGCTTCTCTTACATTAGAACTCAGGCCTCAAAAGGTTTGTAGACACGTTTTCTGTAAAACTTGCAAGAAGTTGTCTGTGGAGGCATGCAAGCAAATCATTTTAAACATGCATAAAATGCGTGAAGACAGAATTTTGCTTGCAATTCTCTTGTTGTGCAAGCTGCATTTTATTTGTTCTTTTATTTTTTTGAGGAAACCTTCAGCACATTCTGAGATCTACCAAAATAATAATACTCTTATAAACAACTTTAACAACTTAAGTAGTGTCTTCTTTCATGCTTTTCTAGAAAAGAATGGGACTTTTATATCTTGGTTAGTTCAAATATATCACGTGAATTTGTTTGGAAGATCAGCATATTTATTGCATGTGGTTAGCCTAGTTTGTCTCCAACACATGCTTATTTCTAGCTATTGTGAGACTTGTTTCATAGAATTTCAGATTGATATGGAAGGGAATGAGACCAGAATGTGGCCCAATCTGCGTGAGAGTCAAGTGGTAGACAGTTCAGTGATAATGACTTATCTTTTTGATCAGTGGGGTAACTTCTACAGATAAATCCCAGATCTTCTGACATTAAATTATGGGGAGCATTACTGAAAGTAATGCCTCCTGTTTTATTATTTTGGCCCACGACATCAGAGGCAGAAGTTGTCAGTATGACAATAGAGATTGAACCTTCTGACCAATATTCCATTACGTTCTGTTGCTGTGAAACAGTTGGTAGCAGAGCGGCAGCCTGACAAAACAGCATCAAACATGGAAGTAGATATGAAGCAAAGGTGTGTCACTGAATTCCTTGATGTGGTAAAAATGGCATCCATTGACTTTCACTAGCACTTGCTGAACTTTTATGGAGACCAAACTGCAGATGTGAGCACAATGAGGGGTGGGTGGTGCACTTCAGCAGTAGCAACAGTGACATGAAATGCAAGCCATGCTTCAAATGGACATGAACAACTATCATATTGCAAAACAAAGAGCATATCAATCATCTTATCTGCACAAATTGGAGGGTTACAATCAGCATACAAAGCTGAATATTGGTTTCATTGAATTGGAAACAATGGTGGCAGTGTTGGAATATTAAAAAGTTTGTGCCAAGTGGGTGCCATGAATGCTCACAATGGAGCAGAACCGATACCATATGTGTGTTTTTCAGGACATAGTGAACCAATACAAGGCTGAACATGACAACTTCCTGGAGTGCACCATGAGATGTGGTGTTACCACTGCGAGCCAAAACAGCAGTCCATGGAATTGCTACCTGATTTCCTCACTGAAGAAAAAGTTAAAGACTCAACCCTAAAGAGGTATAGTAATATACACACTCCCTTTTGGAATAAGTGAGATTTGATGTCCTTGGAACTCCTGACAAACCATCAGCTCTGACTGCTACTTTGCAACACTGACTAAGATGGAGGCTTGTACTTACAGAGTTAGGCCAGAGGGGATGACAATCCTTGTAACATGATAATGGCAGGGCCCATGTCAGTTTGAGGACCTTGGAGTACTTTTCAGTCTTGGTTGAACCACATCCACTGTGCAGTCCAGATTTGGCATTCTGACTTCCATTTGTTCAGGCTGATGAAAGATAAGACTGCATGGGCAATATTTTTCTAGCAATGTTGCCATCATAACAGTCATAAAACAGTGAGTCACATCCATTGATGCAGATGCAGATTTTCTTGGGCGAGACATACTCCACCTGAGGTTTCTTAAAGTACAGATCATGTAGTCTAATGTGTTCCTAATTCAGGCTTTCAAGTTTGAGCTAAAGAATTGTTTTAGAGAGGAAGAAAGTCAAACACTGGTTTTACAGCAGAACTATAGGCACAAATGTGTACTTCCTCCATCTCTGTGGTGTGTGTAGCGTGGCTGTTGTTAGTGCCTGTTTTCCCCAGCTAATTTATTCTCTTCATACATTCACCTGAAGCACTCACCAGTCTTTGGTAATTTCACCTTAGTCCACATAGTTTTGTAGCAGTGAGTTCCCAGCACAGAGAGGTCCATCCATTCTGAACATACTTTGAGAGCAGGCATATAACTAATTTTGACTGAAGATGAAAAAGAATGTGAGTTGTGACATACAACAGACATTTGGCTTTGTTTGAAGCCTGTTACAACAAACCAATTTCAATATTTTTTTTTACTGCATTGTTATTTTGAATATGCCTGCATATTATGTGGGAAAAAAACCTGTTTTTTCACTTGTGATTCTTCTTGTTTTCAGTGTTCTCTGCTCAAAATTCAGAAGGCTGTTATCATTTATCTTCATAAGAATGATTCTCATAAGCACTTTTGCCAAAGAAAAAGATATTTTTTTAAAAAACATATTTATTCAATGAAGATTAAAAAAAAAATAAAATTATTATTCAGTATCTTTCTTTCCCCTCAAAAGCATCGCTTTCTTTAATTTAAGATTTTTGTAAAAACTGCCCACATAAAAGATTTGCTTCATTTCTGATCAGCGCTGGGAAAAAACTTGCTCCTAGCCTGAATGATGAGATGTTCTCTGAATAAGACACCATCCAGTGTGTACAGTGAATATAATTAGGTCTAATTCTCAGGAGTATTACAAATCATATCAAGGGAAATGAGTTTTATGTCTTGCTACTAATATCTGTTGCTAAATATAGTAACTGTGGAAATTTAATAATTATTTTAATTCAGAGATACGTGTGTACGTATGTATACATGTATGCATATGTGTGTGTTTGTTTGTGTATGTGCGTGTGTATGAGAGAGTATGTGTGTATATACTTATATGCCTAAATAGACAAGAAAATGCTAAATGATATACAGTCTACATTCATCAGTATCACTTAAAAGGAAATGCAAATCCAAAGCCTTGAGGTGAGAATGCATCACATGGCTCCAGTCTTGTTATAAAAAATACGCCTTTCGTAAAACCTATTCCCACTTTTTGTATTCACAAGGATTTGTATAATCTGATTTATTATTTCAAATGTAAGGGAAATGTTCAGTACATAAACTACTAATATTTTTTCTACTTTCAGTCTTTTCCTACTGAAGTTCATTCCATGTTCAGGTGGTAGAAGACAATTCTCATATTGTCCAACTAGCCAGCAATTCATGACAGTTAAAAGGTACAATGATTTTGACTGCCAGAAACCTCATTTATGAATGCACATAGAACCGTAGAATGTCTTGTGTTGGAAAAGACATTAGAGGCCACCCAGTTCCAGCCCTGCTGCCATGAGGAGGGTTGCTACCCACCATATCAGGATGCCTAGGATCCCCATCCAACATGGTATTGAATGCAGCCAGGGATGGGGCATCCTTACAAAGCGTCTGAGAAATAAGAAATGTGTCTGCAAAAATCAGCACCAAGAACTTCATAATTTCCTAAGCCCTAAAGCAGAACTTAGACCATCAGCCATCTGCTTCTACAGTTTATTGTACTGGGCTGAATGTCAAGCACAGTTTGTAGGTTTCCTGAGAATAATTTATTGGTTGTCTGTGTTCACGTGGATGAGGATTGCTGTTTGTTTACTAGCTGATGTTATACTCAGTATCCAAATTATTTTTAAAATATTTATTTGACTAAGAAATAGTAGTGTCAGACAACAATATAGAATCATAGAATCATAGAATCACAAGGTTGGAAACGACCTACAAGATCATCCAGTCCAACCGTCTCCTCATCACCATTGCCACCACAAGCACTAAACCACATCACGCAGCACGTCATCCAGACGCCTCTTGAACACTGCCAGGGACGGCGACTCCACCACCTCCCTGGGCAGCCATTCCAGTGCCTGACCACTCTCTGAGAGAAAAAGTTCTTCCTTATATCTAATCTAAACCTCCTCTGATACAACTTTGCGGCCATTACCCCGTGTCCTGCTCGTTGCCTGGGAGAAATGGCCACAAGTAATGACTTGAAGTTGGGTGTCAGAAAGAAAACACTTCTCTTGGAGGGTAGCAAAGCATATAGGGGAGCTACTCTCAAGGGCTTATTTCCATCTTCAAAAGTTTTCAGCATTTCATTATACATCACGACTGTCTCTATCTGGTGCTGGTGAAGTTCCTATCAAGTTCATCTGAGATGCAGAGGTTCTTTCCAACCATCATTACTTTGATTCTGGGAAAATGATATTGTGAAGGAAACTAAGCAACAATTTTAGAATTATACTTTCAGTATCCTCTTTTTCGTCTTCAAAATGTCTAATCTGAAGGAATGGATAAAATAAATATTAAAAAAAAAAATGAAAAAAATAAAATAAATGACTACTATTACCTCTAATCTCCATTAACGTGTAAAGGATGAAAAAATATTTGCTAGCCCATACAACTATGGACTGTGAACAAGCTAAAAATAACCTAAGCAGAAAGCAGTCGAAGCTACAGGAAAACACATTTTTAAAAGGTATAATAAAACATATATAGACTTGGGTTTCTAGTTTATAGGTAAAACTATTGCTCTGTTTGGTTAATATAGTGATCTCCAGTGGGCAGTAACACTTCTTAATGGTTCCTTTCTCAACACAGAAGGCAATTACTTCTTTTCTACTCTAAACCTCAACAAGAGTTTATATGTTCCTATTTTTAGATCAGAATTAATTTGCAACAGTAAAATAAATTGTACAGCTCTAAGAAATATTGACATAAGCAAATGAGTACATATATATAATGAAGATATACAATATTGCCATTGATATCTTTGCTAAAAACAGAACATCACACTGCAACATGCTGTCTCCTTGTTGTGGTATAACCCAGCAGGCAGCTCAGCACCACACAACCTTTCACTCACTCTCCACTTTCTCAGTAGGAAAGGTAAGAGAATTGGGTGGGAAAGGAAAAGAAAAAAAAAGGTAGAATATGTAGATTGAGATAAAAATTATGTACTAAGTCTGAAAAGAAAGACGGAATTAATAGTAATGATAACATATGTGTACTTTTATATATATTTACCAAAAAGAAAAGCATCACACAACACAATAGATCAGCACCCACCAACCAATTCCCAACCAGTTTCCAAGTAATGTCTGCCTTCTCCAACCAGATCCCCATGGTGCTATAATTTCCGCATATTTTCATATGGTATGGAATATCGCTTTGCCCACTTTAGGCCAGTTGTTCTGGTTCTGTCCCCTCCCAGTTCCTTCTGCCTCCCTAACCTGCTTGCTGGCAAGAAAGTACAAGAAGCTGAAAAAGTTAATCAGTGGCTCTCTACAGAACTTTCAGCAATGACTAAAATATCAGTATACTATCAACACTTTTTTTCTCCTAAATCCAAAACATGGTATCATATCAGACACAGTGAAGAAAGTCAACTCTGTACCAGGTGAAATTAAAGCATATCTTCATACTCAAAAGATGAAGAAAATGCAAAAACCACTCACTTACCATTGTTCTTTCAGGCACCCTTCTCTTGCCCATGTTTAAAAAAAAAAATCTGTATACTAGCAACATTACAAAAAGATTTTGTTATGCAAAAGCATCAGTTGGCTAGAGATCTTTTTGAAAGTCTTCTATAATGTTTTAAATAGTGCTTTAGCAGCTGTATTCATCTTTGTGTTTTAGAACTCACATTCCCTCTCATCAGCCTGTTTTCTCATTTACTGAACAAATAAAGACATATCACATGGGTACCATTTCAGGTATAGCTGGGGCATCTGACACTAAAAGCCCTGTCCAGTTGTCTATCATTCTCACCAGGATCAAAGCTCTTTACTTTAAGTTCTGGAGAATATTAATGAGTATTATATAGGATCAAGAAAGTCCTATTTTTTTTTCTGTTCCTGTAAGTCTCTCAAACAGAGATCCATATATAAAGTTGAGAGAGAAGCTGAGAAAGTGAGATTAGGATTTGTGCATTGAGGAGATGAAAAAAAAATTAGCAGGCCTGCAACAGAAAATGCTTCATCTAAGTAAGATGACAACCTGTTCGTAACTAAACAGCAAGGTTATGAAGTGTTATTAGAATACAGGTCTGCCTATGTAGATGTGGAAGACATTAGGCCTCTAAAACAACCCACTCACTCTAAAATGTCTAGTCAGAGGTCTAGCTCTTCCAACCAGATCCCTTTCTAGTCATCCATAATACAACTGTATTTGTTGGAAATGGAATGAATTTCTTCTTTATGCTCTTACACCTAACATTCTTTATACTTTCAACATTTATACTTTCATATAATTTTTTATAAAGTGTATATATGTGTATATGTATATACGTGTATATATAAAAGTATACTTTTATATACTTTTATACACATTTGTATTTATACTTTCAACATTTGACAATAATGGCTAAGCCATTGAAAATCATTGGGGCACATACCTTTGAGGCTCTTGGTCCTAATGCACTTCTCCAGTGAGTTGGGAAGATTACCTCCTCCATAGCTGAGCAAACCCTCCCTATGGAATTCTTCAGAAGTCCCAGGACAACTCTTTCCCTTTCACACAGGAATGTAGTTATTGTACTACCCATTTTTTTTGAAATTGTAAGTTATTGTAGTACCCATTCTGTATTCTCCTCTGTGTAAATCCATAGAATCATAGAATCACTAAGGTTGGAGAAGACCTCTAAGTCCAGTCCATCTGTCCCCTTATGGCCAATATTTCCCATGAAGCCACATCTCTCAGTACAACAACTACATATTTCTTGATCACCTCCAGGGACGGTGACTCCGACACCTCCATGGGCAGCCCACTCCAGCACCTGACCGCTCACTTGGAGAAGAAGCATTTCCTAACATCCAAACTGAGTCTACCTGAATCTGGCTAAGCTTGAAGCCTCGGATCTCCTGAGGCTTACCACTTCTCCTAACAGTTCTTGACACTGGAAAATGAGCTCAACCAGCTTTAGTTATCTGCAGTAAAGTTATTCTGAACATCCTCAGTATATAGTCTTTACTTGATAACACCAATACCTGTCCATAAACAAAATGAGTTATCAAATAAAAAGTTTCTTTTGGTTTTCTGCTAAATTAGCAGGGGTTTTCTCTTTGTTATGCTGAACTACAAACAAATATATCAAATTTTCTAGCAAAATACATTCCAAAATCCACTTAATTCCATCAGACAGAGTGAAACAATGCATTGTAGCTGTATAGAATGCTAAAGAGAATAGGAAGTGTTTCTGAGCCTGCTGCAGATGGGACAGGAAAATCAATAGTTTGTGAGACAAAGCTTCCAGCAATATAAATTGTTTGAACTACTTAACATTATGTCAAATTCACTTTAGGATCAGCAAATAGACACACCATAAGATGAATATTGAGAGAAGCACTATTTGTACTGTTTGCATTTAAAGGCCTAAAGTTGTATAGATTTTTAGAATCAAGTAAGTCTATATAATTCAATTACAAGGATTTTATTTAACCCTTAAACAGTTAATAGACCTAACATACTTTTCTTCAATTTGGCTCAGGCAAAATACAAATAGCGTTTTTATGCATCATATTTTTCTTTCCTGTACTGTCTTCCTTTCATATTATTTTTAATTTTTAGAACATTTCCCTCTGGTAATCTAAAGTACTTTTGTCAGGAGTCTTGAAAGGAGTTTATCACCTTAAAGCAAATAAACATTCCCACCTTGGAAAAGAACAAAAGGAAGGAAGGGATGGAGTGAGGATGGAAAGAAGGAAGAAAGGAAGGAATGCAGGGAGAGAGGAAGGGAGGGAGAAAGGGAGGAAGGATGCTAGTAAGGGAGGAAGAAAGGGGGAAAGGGAGCAAAGGAAGGGAGAGAAGAAGGGAGGAAAGGAAGGGAGAGAGGAATGGAGGAATGGAAAGGAGGAAAGGAAGGAGGAAGGACAGGAGGGAGGGAATTAAATTTAATTAAATTTTAAATTTTAAAATTATACATTGCATGAACTGTTGAATGGACAGATGGAATTAGGCATCCTTGTTACTCTGTTGTGACATGGACTTGAAATATGTTTGTAGTAGTTTTCATTTTGAACGATATGAATCGTGGTTTCCAAATCAAATGATCTACCCAAAATTGTGACAAATTGTTTACACAGGGTTTACAACTGGGTAGAGTCCATTGCATACCGTGAATCACACAGGCTTTAAAAAAGAAAAAAGAGAAGAAAAAAAGGCCAAAACAAAAGTATTCATTATAGTTACTCCTTCTGAGGACTAAGGTGATAGTTTAATTTCTGATAGTCGCTCAGGACATTGATTATTACCTTCTTTGGATATGAAGATAGAAAGCATCAGAGTATGGAATCACAGAATTGTAGGGGTTGGAAGGGACCTTTGGAGATCATCTAGTCCAGCCCTCTGCTAAAGCATATTCCTTATAGTGGTTTTCACAGGTAAGTGTCTGAATGGATCTTGAGTATCTCCAGAGGAGGGTCCGCAACTTCTCTGGGCAGACAGTAGCAGTGCTATATTACCCTCATAGTGGAGAAATTCTTCCTTGTTTTTGTAGATACAGAAGGGTAAACAAAAATGAGGTTGTTGAATCCCAAAGAAATACCACTGGGACAGACCTATGTTTACAAAATTATGTCACATACTAGGGCATCGTACAAACTTTTCTTTGGCTTCCTTTTTAAGTTTCCTAGTAAGAACATTGAGGGGAAAAATCATTACTACCTAGAGGAGTCTTGGTTCTGCACCACTAATCTAATATTTCAGCCAAAATATCTCAACTGCCTGAGAGGCAGGGCCACACAGATCACTCTGCTCTTAGGATTTTAGATGTCTAACTTCGGTGCTTTTTATGTTCTTGAAATAATATAACTACCTGTTTGATTTGGATTGATAGCAATTTTATTGAGCCTACCTGGGAAATTTTTAACACTGTCAGATACAAATCTTTCCTTACTGGCCATCTGCTGTGGTGCTCAAAGTTTCATCAAGGCAGCCAACTTTTGTAATATGTATGACAATATTGTTAAAGACCTATTTTCATTAACTCTTATTCACTAGTGTGGAACTCAGGGCTGTCAGGTCAGTTTCAAAAAACAGAGGAACAAAGAAAAAAAATTTAAAGTGTTTTGAGATGGCGATGTTAACTGTCTTATCAGATTGTTTACAGGGCAGGGCTAAGGACATGAATGAAAACCACAGACTAAGAGCATTGTGATAGCTAAAAAATTATAAATCATAAATACACTTAAGTGTATTTAAGTGACTTCAATGATGAAATAAATGGTGTATATCCTAACAGCAAATTAACCCTGAGTTCAGATAACAGTTTCTCATCTTACAAAGCAGGTGTATGCTGCACTCAAATATGCAAGCTCAACATAATTCTCTTATAAACTGGTATCTTCAGGCCACCTACAAAACCAGGGTGGAATTGTCAATGACTGTTTCTAAAAAGCCTCTGCTAGATTGGGTATTATTTTAAGCACAGTTTTAATGCCTGCTTTTAGGAAAGCCATGTTCTGAATTCCAATATTAATATAAAATTGATCAGGCTCTTTAAACTTCTGAATTTCTTTACTTAAAAACAAAACTTCTGCTTCCTCCCACATATCTTCATTCACTCAGCTAGCTGGATGCACACCACTGGTCAGGAAGCATGTGATGTACTACAAGCTGCTGAGGATTTTCCCACACATCTTTATGTGGGAAATCACAGCCATTCTCTCCATAGCAAACACTCTACAAGGATTGATACAAAAGAAATGCCTCCTATTTATTTCCATGAAAACTACAGAGAATCCAGAGAGCACAATAACAGTATTTATAGAGCAAATTCTCAGATACAAAACATATTTTTCAACATAGTCACTACCGTGAGCTAAGAACAGAGATGAGCAAGACTGTCCACTGGGGTCCTAGGAGATCTTTTTTGAACTGGGGAACATAGAATGAACACAGTATTCTAAAAGTGACCTCACTAGAACGAAATAGATGGGGAGAATGACCTCCCTTGATTTGCTGGCCATGCTCTTTTTAATGTGTCCCAGGATATTGCTGACCACAAGGGCACACTGCTGGCTCACGTCCAACCTGCTGTCCACTAGGACCCCCAGGTCCTTCTACTTAGAGCTCAGAACAAGGATGTTGTGGGAGATTGTGTCAAGTGCCTTGGTGAAGTCAAGGTAGACAACATCCACTGCTCTCCTCACATCTATCCAGCCAGAAATGACATCACAGAAGGCAACTGGGTCTGTCAAGCATGATTTCCCCTTGGTGAATCAACACTGATTATTTCTAATAGCCCTCTTTTCTTCCAATTGCTTAGAGAGGGTATCCACAAAAAATTGTTCCATCACCTTTTGAGGGATGGAGGTGAGGCTGATTGGCCTGTAGTTTACTGAATCCTCTTTCTTGTCCCTTTCTGAAGACTCAAGTGACCTTGGCTATTCTCCTGTCTTCAGGCACCATTCCCATTTGCCTAAGCCTTTCAAAGATGATAGGGAGAAGTTCAGCAGTCACCTCTGCTAGTTCTCACAGCACAATGTGTGTCCATGGATTTGTGTGTGTTTATTTTGGCTAGATACTCTCTGCTTACATCCTCATTGACCTGTGGGAGGACCTCCTTTACCCAGATTCCCTCTCTTACCTCCAGTGTCTGGAATTCCTGAGGGCAAGCCTTAACATTAAAGACTGAACAAAGAGGGCATTCAGAATCTCTGCTTCTCTTCATCCCCTGTTACCAAGGAACTGGCCTCATTTAGTAGGGAACCCACATTTTCCCTAGTCTTCCTTTTACTACTGTCATACTAAAAAAAAAACCCTTTCTTGTTATCCTTTACCTCTTTTGCAAGGTTTAATTCCAAGAGGGACTTAGCCTTCCTTATTGCAATCCTACAGGATTGCAATCCTGACAACATTCTTACACTCCTTGCAGGTGGACAGGCCCTATTTCCATGTTTCATGGACATTCTTCTTCTCATTTATTTTATCCATGAGTTCCTCACTCATCCACAAAGACCTCCTGCCATTTCCCCAGTTTTTTACCCTAAGAGAGGCACCTACTTTGAGCGCAAAAGAAGTGGTGTTTTTTGAGTTAGACTCATAGAGTCATAGAATCACAGAATGTTTTGGGTTCAAGAGGACCTCAAGGATCATCAAACTCCAGCCCCTCTGCCGCAGGCAGGTGTCTCGCTCCAATTTATAGGAGGGAGAGGAGGTTCTTTTATTATCTATATACCCGGCGAGAGATTAAGAAGCAACGGTTCAAATGTTGGTCCGACCAGTTTATTACAAATCTTAATCAGGGAAATGGGGAAGGGGAGGACAGACACTATTATGAATTAGGGTAATGGGGAAGGGAAGGAGGGAGATAGAAAAGATAGGAAAGAAGAGGCAAGGAGTCTTTATAGGAAGCAAGAGGGAGATAGACACCACCATGGATCCAGCGAGGTTCGTAGTTCAGTATTTGATCCTCAGTAGTGGTGGGTCGTCGGGCATTGTTGTTCTATTGAAGATGAAGGAAGACTACGACCATGGCGATGATGGCCCCTTTTCAATGCTTTCAGAGTGGTCGAGTCAGCTGTCTTTGGAGTGACAGCTCAAATCCAAAGTGGTTGAGTCAGCTCTCCTTTGAGTGGCAGCTTCTGGCTCTGGGATCTCAGCAGAAACTCCTTTGTTCCCATCTTCTGGGCCTTGCCAGCAGATAAGAGGGAGCAGGGATGCCCATCTGCATCCTGTTTTTCACAGAACACGATGGTATCGTTCCCCAATTTTCCCACACCTAGCTGGAGCTGTTTAGTCACAGGCCAGATCTTCCGCCAGTAAACAGTCCTGAGCACTCTCATCTGCTCTTCTACAGAGCAAGCAGCTCTGGGGGAAGGGGCTTTCAAATGTTCCCAAAGCAATATCGATTGTCACACAGTTAGCACCCATCAGTTGCCTCCTTGACAAGTCACCCAGAGTCTTATCACAAGAAAAACCTCAGGAAGCAAGCTTTGAGCTAAAAAAAAACCAAAGGATTCTCACAGCAGGGCTGCCAATCTCCATATCTAATATTAGACAAGGCTGCCCAGGACCCCATCCAACCTGGCCTTGAACACCTCCAGGGATGAGGCATCCACAACCTCTCTGGGTAGCCTGTTCCGGCACCTTACCAGTTTCTTGGTAAAGAATTTCCCACTGATATCCAATCTAAATCTTCTCTCCTTCAACTTAAAACCATTTTCTCTTGTCCTGCCATTATGTACCCTTGTTGGGGTTGACTCCCTTTCTTTTTGTAGACTCTCTTTAGGTACTGGAAGGCTGCAATTTGGTCACCTCACAGCCTTCTCTTCTCTATGTTGAACAAGGACAGCTTCTTCAGCTTGTCTTCAGAGGGGAGGTGCTTCAGCCCCTGATCATTTCTGTAGTCCTCCCCTGAATCCTCTCCAACAGCACCCTGTCTTTCTTGTACTGGAGACCCCAGACCTGGACACTGTAGTCTAGATGGGGCCTAAGGAGGGCAGAGTAGAGAGAGACAATCACTTCCCTGTCCCTTCTGGCCACACCTCTTCTGACTGAGCCCAGGATACCATTTTCTTTCTGAGCTGAAAGAACACACTTCTGGCTCATGTTCAGTTTTGCATCAACCCCACGTTCTTCCCTGCAGGGCTATTCTCAAGGATTACTCCTCCCGGTCTATATATACGCCTGGGATTCTTCCAGCTCAAGTGCAAAACCTTGCACTTTGCTGTGTTGAACCTCATTAAGTTTACCCAGACCCACCTTTCAAGTCTCTTAAGGTCCCTCTGAATGGCATCCCTCACATAGCTATGCCATGTAAAGTATAGCTGATATCATGTTACTGAAATTACGCTGACACTCGAAAAGCACTATCTTATTTTCATCCTACAACACAAAAACTGCAAGAAACAAAATTTGTTTAAATTATCTTTCTGTATGTTCTGTAATCTTAAGATCCTCTGGTCAGTTGTACTCTGTACTGTTCTTCTTCCAAATGTATGAAGAACTCTATCTTATTCTTCATGATAATCTGCCTGAATACTGAGTGTATAGCTTCACAGAAGCAGTCTAAGTATGGGATTTCACTCCTGAAGAAGCAGGATGACTAGTGCTTTCAAACCACAGAGCAGATAGTAGGAGTTTGAAGCATGTTCTTCGGAAATGCTCTGGATACCAGAAGAGCACTGAGTGCTCATTAACATTCACATCATTCCTAGACTCATTATCTTGCCCAGATGTTTCTATGACTGTCCCTTTAAAGAATTCCTGTCTAAATTTTATTTACATTTGTTCAGCAATATTGATGCTTAATGAATAAATGCAGTATGCTGTCAGTACTGGAGACTAATTACATCTATGTATGAGCCTGAGAACTTGATTGAAAAATGTGCAATAAGTAAACTGGGTTTAAATAAACACTTTAGTGTAGTGCTTTAATTACACTTTAGTTTGTAACGTAATTTTTGGCTGTTTAAACTATGATTTAGGCTGAGCTAATTACAAATGATTTTCTACTCAGTAATTAATAATAACAGAATTGTAATTAGACAGCTGCACTGGATCAAGGCGGCAGTTTGTTAGCTGACTCAGGATCAGACTGGCAGACAGACAAGAAATGCATTTGGAGCCTGAGATACGCTACACCTTTTTCTGCTTTATTTTCAGTCAGAGGAGCTGTTATGGTTGGAAGGTTCCAAAACACTCCATGTTTTTGAGATCTACAGTTTGATATTTGCAGTGGGAAGTTCTGGTACTTCTGAAGATGAGTGATTCTATCTATGGCTGGTAGAGATCACGCAGTTGCCTTTCTCTTGCCCAACAGAAAATAAATCTATGTTTCTCCGCACATTGTACAACTGCATCACCATTAAGTACTCAAGCTCACAGTAAGAAACTGTTTAGACCAGTGGCTTTTGATCCATCATCAGCCAGAAAGTTACACACACTACAGCAAAGCAAAAGTAAGCTAGGGTTTGTATTTCCATATGTTAGCATCTTAGTAAATGTTCCATGCTCCAGAAGTGTTTGATGATAAAACATCCTCTCTGATAGAAGGCTGCGGGGCAACCTAATTGCAGCCTTCCAGTTTCTAAAGGGAGCCTTTGAACAGGAGGGGTTAACTCTTTGAAATGGAAGATAACAGCAAGACAAGGGGAAATGGTTTTAAGTTGAAGGAGGGAAGATTCAGGTTGGATATCAGGGAGAAGTTTTTTACTATGAGAGTGGTGAGGTGCTGGAACAGGCTGCCCAGAGAAGCTGTGGATGCCCCGTCCCTGGAGGTGTTCAAGGCCAGGTTGGATGGGGTCCTGGGCAGCCTTGTCTAGTATTAGATATGGAGGTTGGTGGCCTTGCCTGTGGTGGAGGTGGGTTGGAGATTCATGATTCTTGAGGTCCCTTTCAACCTGTGCCATTTTTTGATTCTGTGATTCTGTTAGTGGTATCATTGCTTATTTCAGTTATTGCGTACCCCATTAATAGAGTCAACCGTATAACACTCCAACCACCACCACTGAAATTCTGCTGGTCTGTAAACTTCTTCCTCTCTATTTATATTCAGCAGGCTGAGTAATATAAATAATGACATTTCAGACATATAGTCAGACACCACTTTCATCACCAGAGACCCCTGGTGCATAAACAGATCTACTGAAAAGAACAAGCATGCATTGCTACTTCCTATCTCTTTTTGTGAATCCACATTTTGTGAGTTCTAGATCTCACTCCTTTACTTACTGCACTTTTTTGTTGTTGTTTGTTTGTTTGTTTTTCTGTAGCAGATATTGGCTTTTAAAAATGCATAAAACTTTTCCGGTCTGGGCAAAAATCTTAAATGATTTTAACAATCTTATCTTAGGATGAATTTTATGCTCTCATTTGTTGAATCTTGTTCATAATAGGGTGCAAACTGTGTGCTTGCCTGAACTTGATGAAAATAAAATCAAAAACAAAATGGGGCTTCTTTAGAAAGATATTTCTCCTAACTGCTTAGACAGACTTTCGTTTAGAACTGATTTGAGCACATCACCAGTCTTGCTGTCCTGTTTATTCCACCTACTGAAAAACACTGAAAAGCACCCTCCACATGCCTTGCGAATGGAACCTCTTATAAGCTATGGCTTTGCTGGCACCCAGGTAATGTTTAGTAGAAGTGAGAGGCTTCGACAAAATTGTCTCTCTGTATGTTTAAGTACACACGGAGTTGAGTGAAGGCTTTAAATATATACTGTTACCAGCCCATTAGTTAGAGTAACCTCACGTCCAAATACATGAATTTCTAGCAAAGTTGGTGCATTTCAAGTTGAAAAACCTACTTAAGGATTATGGAATCACTAGAATCATTTGTACCAAAATATATACTTATAAATCAGTCATATACAAAGAAACTTTACAACCTCTTCCAGACTATAATAAGTAGTTTAAGCAACACACAGTGTGTGCTGTTTTACTTAAAATACTTATTCCAAAGCATGTTGTTTTCTAACAGAGTGTAATTATGTATTTTGTAACATCTCTTACAAATAGATACGAATAGATACATCATTATGTGTAAGTCTAAAATCTAAACCCACCGTATGATCTAATTCAGGGCAGGATCATAAAACTACGAAATAGAATAAATTGGGAAGTCTTTGGGCAGAGGAAAAAATGTAGAAAATAGTTCCTGCTAGGACATTCTCTTTTTGTGTTCTGCAGTGAGCAAGATAAATGAATCTGAAAATAGATGAGTTTAATTAAAAATCATCTATGTATCCCTTTTTTCTCTATTTTTGAACTTTCCTGTGGTCTCAGTTGCTCTCAGTCTTTTTCTGGTAAGATTCTGTAAAATACATTTCATGCCTTTAGGTTTCCTGACATATTTTCCTATTCATATTTAAACCATTTCTAGTCTTAAGCAAAAAGTATCTCCTTCCCTATAGGCATTTCTCTCTCACATTTTAAATGTAACTCTATACATTAAAAAAAAAAAAAAAAAAAAGGCACTCCGTTTTTTTGTTTCCTATAATGATGTTAACAGCCAAAGAGAGCAAGTTTTCAAAAAATAGTGATATAATAGTAATATGGTTGTATGCATTCAGTAAATGGATTTTAATATGAGTCATTTTTAACGAAAAACCACTTTTTACAAGGCAGAATCCCCAGCTGCTACAGTCAAGGTAGCTCGCATCATCCAAGCTACTATAAAAAGATCTTTGACTGGTCCTGTAGGCAAATTCACAAGAGATTTTCATAGATCCCTAGATTTCCCACCCTCTCACCTTTCTCACCTCACCAGTATTCCATCATTCATTTACTTGTACTGGGTCTAACTACAACACCAAATTCTTAATTCTCATGTCCATTGTGTTAGGATGGGGCAACATGGGAAATGAATAAGATATAAAAAAGTAATTTTCAAGCTTTCAAAAAGCCATTTTTAAGTTCTTTTTTTTTTTTTTTCCTGGAAACTTGATGTATAAGCAGGGTATAAACCTTCTTTTGAAAGAAGACCATCTAATACAGGTTTAGCTATACACTCTTCCGTACAAGACTCTATTCAGTTTTTGTGTACTAAGATAAAGTACAGACTGAACTCCTACACTTCCTCAGAAGAAAAAAAAGAAAAAAAAGAAAAAAAAAAAAAAAAAGGTTGATCATCATAATCAATAAATGATTAGTGAAACTACATAAAATCAAAAGTAAATGTAAAGTTTTCGAGCCTGTTGATCCATTGACACCTGAAATAATTTCTGTCTGCAAATTCCATACCCGTTTGTTTGCTTGTTTGTAGAGAACCTTTTCTGTCCTGATACTTACTGATCTAAGAGTTGAATTCAGTAACTTTTGTCTCAGTACTTTGCTCTATTGGTTCTGGGTTTTTATTGAGTTGTGCAGAGTTAAATAAATAAAGTTTTTATGATATTTCATATCTTTCTGATCTTTCTTACTTAATGCTTTGGGGAATAAAATCCTTAGTCTTGTTTTTATGTTTCTGTTTTTATAGTAAACCTCCATTCTCATACAGCACCACTAATTGTGAATCTTCATTCTTTTTAAATTAGACAAAGGAATATTAAATCCATTTAGAAGTGCATAACAAGATATGAATGCCTCACATACTTGAGCAATTCAGTAATTCCCTGGATCTTTTGGAAAAAAACAATCAGAAAAGTGAATTGCTAATATTTTCAGGGAGAAACTTGTACACATCATGTATGTTTATTATAAAACGATAGATCTTTTTTTCCCTTCCAACATGAACAGTTTAAAAATAAAATATTTTGGAACCACTCATATCAGCACTTGGATTGTTCCCACATAAATGTATCAACAATCCCTTGACTTTAATCAAAAGATATTGCCAGCCAAAAGGTCAGAATAGTAAGACAATAAAAAGGGCCAAAAATAAAATGTTTTTCTTCACCTCACCAGAAAATACAAAAATGTTTTCCAATTAAATCTACGGCAACTTTGAATTCTTATGTGGATCTGATTATTTATTAATCTCAGACTTCATTTACAGTGGAGAGGGGAGTTAAGGACTGAACATAAGTCTAGTTTCTTTCTCATTTCAGAAGTCATGTAATCAAAAGTAACAAGAAATAACTGTATAAATGCTTAATATTATTAAACATAGAGGAAAGCTCCTAAATTCCTTACACACATTTTAAATGTTCTGCTAACTATTTCTACAGTGATTGCCCTTAAAATGCCAACATATGCCAAAAGCTACTAGAAGCTGAGTGAGATATTGCAGTAGTTCTCTATACTTGGTAGACAAATTAATTACAATATAGCTAAGGCATTTTGTGGGATATTTTAGGAAATCCTGTTTGAAGGAAAGGCATTTACTACATCTTTTTTCAGGATGCTTGTTTTTTAAATGAAAATTTTAAAAATGGGACATTTTTTTAAAAGGATAAAAAGAAATAAGGTATTAGAGAACTTAAAACTCAAGAAATTTATTAAATGCTCCACACTAAATCTTGTCTTTTTTATGTGATTTGGATTTAATCAAAGAATATTTATACTGATTCCTTACACATTTACTGTTCTTTCTACTTGTTTGTTTTAACAAGTTTACAACAAAAAACTTAGCAAAGTAGAATTAAAGTCTAGAGTCTAGCAACACATCAACCTGAGAAAGAATTTTTCCTTAAGTTTCCCATTGAAATCAACAACTCCAACATTTAGTGATCCATTAAAAATTTGTTTTATCACTTTTGTTAGTTTAAATCAGCAACAAATCAATGGAGCTAAAGAGCAATGAAACCTGAACAAATTATATAAAAAATAAATCCAAATTATGCAGTCATATTTAATCTAACTGCTATTAAAGATAATTCTATTTCTTTGCTTGTGGTTTTAAGAAACTTAAAAAACTGCTGAAGCCAGTACTAAGGCTACACCATATAATGCTTCCCAAAGGTTTTTAACAGTTACCATGTTTTGTCCTAGTCACAAATGATATGGAATAAATTAAAGGAGAATAAAACTCTTCAAAGTCAGATGTTAAGGTAGAGAATTACCTGGATCATTTAAAAAGAAGACTGCACCTTAAATCATCCAGAGTAAGGTGGCTGACCTGAAGCATTTGCCTCTAGTCATGGAACAGATGTTATAAATGCTATGGAATAGCATCAAATAATTTCGGCAATCATTGTCACAAAATATTCTTGTTAAAAAGATTTAAAATAGCGTGATTCATGAATCTTCATTTGGAGTCAAGTACCAGGTGTTTCTTCAATACATGCATCCCACTGGTTAGTAGGTGAAGAATCATAAAGTACGAGTGATATTTTATTTTTGGTTAAATAATGGCTTTCTGGCCAGCTCCTCACCATCAATCTCTCATGTTGAATCTTGGTTGTAGTTTATGAGTTTACCAGAATTTGGGGAAATACAATTACCTTCATAATGAAATGATCAAGTTTTCAGCTAACTCAGAAATTTGACAGATCTGCACCTGTTAAACAGGGAGAAGTCCCCAAAGGACCTTATAGTGTCCTACCAGTATCTGAATAGGGCCTACAGGAAAGCTGGAAAGGGACTTTATAAGAGCATGATGGTGACAGGACAAGGGGAAATTACTTTAAACTGGAAGGGGGTAGATTTAGACTAGAAATTAGAAAGAAATTCTTTACTTTCAGGGTGGTGAGACACTGGAATAAGTTGCCCAGAGAGGATATGTATGCCCCCCCAACCTGAAGGCATTCAAAGCCCAGGCTGGAGGGGAATTGGGACTTTGAACAATCTGGTCTAGTGGGAGGTATCCCTGCCTGTAGTAGGGGGTTGGAACTAGGTGATCTTAAATATGCCTTCCAACCCAAATCTTCCATGATTCTGTGATTCTACAATTCCATGTTTGCCACAAAGCTTCTCTTCTCCAGGTTAAATAAGCCCATCTCCTTCAGCCTTTCTTTGTAGGAGAGGTGCCCCAGTCCTCAAAACCCTTAAAACCTCCTTTGGACCCACTGCAACAGCACCACATCTCTCTTGTGCTGGGAGCACACATTAATCCAGTTGCATCTCACAAGGGTAGAGCAGGGGAAGACAATCACTACATTAACTATATTTGCTTTCTCACTGGAGTGATACGTTTGATTTAGAAGGATCAAGTAGTGTGTATAGCTATAATTTCTCTGCCACTCTAGTCCATTTTCCATGCCTTCCCACTGTTCTTTGTATTTATTTATTTTTTTCTCCCATGCTTATGTTAATGCATAGGTTTAGAACGGACTTGGAGATTACTTGCATCTTTGGATCTGCTTCAGAAATTAACAGATGAGATTTTGTACTTCAGGAGGACAAATAAAATGTCTGCAATGTCCCTGTTCAGAATCCCACCCATTTTGTGACTCGTGCAAAAAACTTCTTAAAGGAACACAAGGGAAAGAGAAAAAAATCTGAGTCAAAAATGGATAGGGCAGAATATCTTGTTGCAAACCTGTTCTATTACAAGATTCAGCTGAAGATATGCAGCTGCAGCCAGTGGACAGCTGCTTTTTCCTTTCTTCTCACAAATTTAAAAGGATTGCTTTAAAAGGGTCCCTGTCTATGAGAGTGTCCTACTTCTCTCTTTCTCATGTGTAGATGGCATTTTCTTTCTCATATTTTGAATATGTCCTGGGTTTTTCAGGAGTATATATGAGAGAAGAATGATTATCAATCCATTTCTAAGTGTTCAGAAAATCATTTAAGTGATGCTAAAGTAACAAAATTCTCCCTGTGATTTAGTGCTCAGGGGCTGGGGAAGAATGACAAGGAAACTACAAGTCCAACAAGAACACACAAATGCTATGATAAAATAGATTTCTATGAAATAGTTTAAAGTTTCTTCCTTCTCTTGTTGACGATAAATAATAATAATAAAAACATCCCAATAAATTCATAGCTAGAACTCAACTATAACCAATGAATAATTTTCCAGTCAAATCTTATTATTTCATCACATTCAAAGTTTAGTAAACACCTTGTCCTTTCAAGTACTTTACTTCAGATTATAAGGCTGATAGGAAGCATTCAGTGTTTACTCCACCCTAGAAAGAAAGACAGAACAGCACAAGCCCATCAGGGTGTAAGAGCCAGATTTTCAAATTTAGTTTGTTATAGAAGGTTGTGACTACATTAGCTCTTTTATCAGAAGAAAAGTATAGTTCTGAAATGAGCCCCTTTAAACACATAATTAGTGACTGCTCATTGACTCATTTTCTTGATGTGCATTGAAAAACTTACTTTTAGTGGATACTATACACAGACTTCTTCAGCCAGTTCACCAAATGCAACCAGTCTCTCAAAGTCAAAGGCATCAAAGTTTGTAACCTAACCTTGCACAGCCTCAAGCCCTGTGCCTGGTACCAATATTTCGTCCAGCAGGTTGGACTAAATCCAATCTGAAATAAGGCTGCTGAATAGCCAGGGTGTCAGAACAGGCTGCTTCAATCTTCTGATGAGAGAATCTCTTCAGGTGCTAAGTTGTTTCTAAATTTCCTTCCCACTTGATTATCAGGAAACCCTTTTGTACTATGGGAGCGACTAAGTGCCAGAACAGTGATGATTGCCCAGAGACTTTGTAGAGATCCTGTAGATCCTATGCCCTCCGTGAGCAGTGGGACTGCACTGGATGACTTCTAGATGTGCCTTCCAATCTCAACCATTCTGTGATTCTGTGATACCCAGCCACCCATCCAGATCAGAGTCAACAGTTTAGAGTTTTATCTAGTAGTGCTTTTTGCAAGTCAAAGGACATGTGGATGTAACTGAGTTTATGTTACACATTCTTCAAAGTACAGCACTACATAGGATTGATATACTCCAGTTCTTTTTCCAGTTGTGACAGTTAATTTTCTCTGCACACCTTTGAATAATTCCATCAAGAATGCCATTACATAAATGAGCATCAGAAAAGGTTAAGATAAAGAAAACATTCTTCAAAAACACTGTATATTTAGTGTCCCTTAGATGATGTAGGGGTTCTAATGTTTTATTGATCTGTGAAATATCATTTCAGATCAGAATTTTCTCATTCAGAAGTAGGTATATTAAAACTACAGCATGAGGAACATAGGTGTATCTTGTGTTTTGCAGCACAGACATATATTTGATTATTTTGATTTGCTTTGAATGTTGTATTTCCTTAAAGATCAAGGTTAAAAGCAGAGAATATTAGTAACAATAACTTTCTTTCTATATGTGAAGCATTCATATATTCTAAAGAAGACACACAGCACCTCTGCATTTTTCAGCTCCTATTTTATATTAAAACAAACAAACAAACAAATAAAACAGCCCATCTTGTTAAACACTCATTCAGATTTCTTTCTGTATATTATCAGCTTCCCACACCTGCTACATAAAGGACCAATTGAAACCAGCCCTGTCATATATACTGCTACAAAATACGAACAGTGCTAAATACTTAAAGTGAATCGATTTCCAGTGAAAGTGTTTTAAACACCTTTTAGGTCAAGAAATAGCAATTTTCCAAGCTCACTGTAACCTGAGAATTAATCCTGAGAGGAAAATGTGCACTGAATACTTCATTTGGTCCAGAAAATTTCTTGAAAATATTTTTTTATCAGAAATGTACTTGAAGCTTTCTATTACAAATTTTAGGCATGGTTCCTCTAACTTTTATTCTAAGTTGTACTTGGTGTTGATTTCCCTCAGATCAGCTAAAGGGTTGGCAATTTGCAATCTTTTCCTTTGTTAAGAATACAACAGTAGAAAGAGCAGAAAACATGACAGGGTATGCTCATATATATAAAATTTGGGTACACTGCTGAAGCAATTTGCAAGTAAAAACATGCACTCTTTGTGCATTCACAAGAGCAGAGTACTTATGAAAATGACATTCTGGCCCTAGTCAATCAAGGTTTTTTTGTGCTAAAATTCTATTTCTAGATGCATTGCATTCGAGATTCAGCACACCAAAGAATAATGACACAAAATGCATGGCTCACACTGTTGACCCCATAAACAGCTAGTGTTGCATGAAGAAATATTAATTCTTATGGTAGTCTTCAAGTGATTCTAACCATGAGAATGCTTTATGCCACAGACCAATGAAATATTGTTATCGTTTCTCTTACATCCCTGACAGAATGTTTGTTATTAATCATAAAAAATGTTTTATTTCATCCATAAAACAGACATTTGTTCTTCATCTTTAAGCATTTATTCTTAGGGATAATATTCATCATCAGTAATTGAGATCAGGTGTTTGGTATAACACATTTCTCTGTGGTAGTAGAATAATTCTTAATTGATTAGATTGTGATATTTTTTCCTTGCAGCAGTGAAAAGAAATTAGCAATTGTGGTATGTTATTCATGGACCTTCAGCTCACTGCATGAAACTCATACTTCTCCACATTTCTAGACTGAGGCTTTCACTGGATGTAAATGTAGGGGAAAATAATCTGAGTGCTTTAGTGAAGATGATCAGCAACTTTTAAGACCCCTCTTGAAAATACATTATTATTTTCTTAAGGTGTATGTTTGGTTTTGTTGTGTTTTTTTTTTCCATTGAACTCATGACTCGAGAAATGTAACAAAATCTACACTGTACTTCAAGAAGTGGTCAGTTGTTCTAGTAACACTTGTTCAAATAGGTCAGGAAAATGCCAACCAATTTATCTGATAGATAAAGCACTAGTAGAGTAGATCTACGAATTATATGGTTACAAATATAATGTTGCCATTATTAATGAATTTGCAATCTCAAATTAGGCATTAAATTTCACATGTGCTAAAACAGAAGCTGAAACATTAACGCCAACAACTCAACAGAAATGCAGGCACCAGTTTTAGATATATGAACAGTAACTACACATTCATCGCTTAGCAGTATAATACCTTCATAGCGTCTTTAAAGCATCTGTAGATTCCTTGTACTAGTGAATCTCAGACATACCATCAAAATCTGGCCTAACACTGCTCTCTAAGTCTCAACACCTGCTCACAAGCTTCTCATTAACACCGGCGGAGTCTGTTGGTCAGTTTCCTTTCCTTAGTTGGTCAGTTTCTTTAGCCAAATACAAAGAATCATTCACATACCAAAGGGAACTGATGGTTCAGTTCGAAGTACGCATTGTTTACACCTGATGAGTGTATATCAGCTTTGTTTCCTTCTATGTGGAGATGCTTCAGTCACTTTCACATTTGCACATGTGCATGTATTTAAATCCTAAAAAAAAAAAAAAAAAAAAAAAAAAAAAGTTATTTGTTTATAAGGATTACTTCTGATATTTACTACTGATCTTGAAAATTTTGTGAAAATCTCCCACATCTGAGAAGGAGAAAAAATGAGTTTTCATATATCTTCTCACTCTTGTACTTCATTTACAAAGGAAGGTCTGAGCTGAGGATGTTTAGCTGTCCATGCAATGCAGTAATAATTGAAGAAAGCAGGATACATATTATTTAAAGAAAATGAGAATGCAGTCTGCTACTTCATGAAAAATGTCCCTACTTTTAACCTGTATTTTTTTGGACGCTGTTTTTCAAGATCCTTTGCTGTACATGCATACATACTTACAAACCAGTCAAAATACACGTAAATCCATTTTCAAACTAGCTGAAATTAGTTTTACACACTGAAATTTCCTGCTCTCTATAGATCATATCTGGTAGTTCTTAGCCAAATGTCCTTTTAGTCACTTCAGAATTTTTCTTGACTGAAGAGTCAGTATGCATACAAATATAAATATGGAAGAGAAAAGATATACCTCATATAAATTACATCAGATATTCTCTCTATAGCCCAAATACAATTTAGACTCGGCTGTGGGACAGCTTTTGGTAGGGATGGCTCCAAATATTAGTGCAGATATGACCAAACTGCCCTCTATGGATATAAGAGAAATGTATATGTAATAATTATGTATTCAGCTTATATGTAATACTTATGGAAGCCTTGAAATGCACTTATTCTTGGGATCAAAATATAGAGGATGTTCTGTTTTATCTGCTAGTATCAAAGAGAGATTGAAAAACTGGCAAACAGACAGACATAAATATGCATTAAGATGCATAATTAGTTTTAGAGATGATCCAAAACAGCAGGGTACAATACTGGTTAACTTTACCTTGGAGTACATAAGACCATATTCCAAAATCCAATTCTACCAATGTGGAACTGGCATACTTCTTAATTAATGATATACGTTTTGAGTTTGATTATGAACTAACCTACTCTACAGTATCCTAAACACTATACCTGGACAGATTGACATGACTGTAAAGTGGTTCTTAGTGAGACTTCAGTGCATAGCACTCAAGAGTAAAGTGTTGAAGAATAATCAGTGGAACACAAAAATGTAAGATTACAAAGTGGATCTCAGTGTTGACCAACATAAAATCTGTCACTGACTAAAAATGCCAGAAGTAAGATGAGCTCTGATTTTATAAATCATACCCTGAATTTAATACAAGGTAAGTAAATATCTTTTCACCCTACAATAATAACCATCGGACCTACTAGAATAACAATGGTTCTGTTCAATTTATCTAAACAGATCAACATGTATGTCTAAATTACACTAAGTACAGTTTTCTTATATACAGGTGATGCTGATAAGAGAAAAACAAACAAACAAACAAACAAAAAAAAAGCTTTTTTCTCTTTGTCTGGATGTGATGCTCAGGGACATGATTTAGTGGTGGGTTGTTAGAGTTAGGGCAGTATGGTTAGGTTAAGATTGGACTTGATGATCCTGAAGGTCTTTTCCAACCAAGCAGTTTTACGATTCTGTGAGCATGTATGCATATATTCTTTAAAATATAGAAGAATTCTTATATCCCATAAATCAGCTGAGTATTATTTTTTCTGCTGCATAATTATTTTCAGGTGATAGCTGAGATTATTCTTCACTTGTGAGTTGTGTGAAAGCAGCAACAGAAACTCATTAGAAGTAAAATTGAAAAGAATTATTTATGAGAATTGATTGAATGTTCTCCCGAGTTTTCGTTTCTTTATAGCAAAAGAAAAACTTTAAAATGTGTGAAGGAAATAAAATGAAAAAAAAAAAAACCCCACACATATGGCTCATTCAACATACCTGATGTATAACTGACAATGAAGTGAGCGTATCACTGATAGGACATTAAAAAGTGAGATTTTCTTCTTTGCTAGTTACATAATGCACCAAAATAATGACAGTTTCTCACCGCAAAACTGTTATGATCAAAGCCATTTGTTGTGGGTTTTTTTTTGTTTTTTGGGGTTTTTTTTTGTTTTGTTTTGTTTTTGGGGTTTTTTTTTTTCAGCTGCATTTGAGCCATTTCTTTTCCAGCAATTACTTTGACATCTACAAGTCGATATATTTTCTGGGAGTCGGGCTTCAGATAAGACTAAATGTAGTATATAAATACACTTCTTTTCTTTCACTTTTCTTTCTTCTACTAGTGATTCTAGATTTTGTCTCTATATGTCCCAGTATAAATTTAAATTAGCTCTACTGACTACTACATTACTTGTAGCTAGAGTTATCTTCATCTCAGAAAGAGAGAAAAGAGAAGTGAAAACGAGGTTAAAGAGAAATTGGAGGAAAGGACAGGAGAAAAGAAAAAAGAGGGGGAGAGACAAAAAAGATATGAAAAAAAAAAAGAAAAAAGTGTACATACAGTTATGTGTCCTTCTGATCACACAGAGCAATAGTTTTTAGATAAATAACTTTTTAGGAGGAAAATCCACACAATCACTTGTTGGCAGGGAAATGTCTCTGTAAATGTCACATTAGGGATCAGCTGAGATCAGCTTTTTTAGCAGAAGCATTAAGTACAGTCTTGTTGTATTTATCTTTTTTAAACATTGTGAAAACTTGTTGATGTTTCTTCTTACAGGATTATTTAAAATTACATGAAGATTTTCCCTTTTAGGTGACAGTCATTTTCATATTGTATGTAGTGTATTGTTCACTGACAATATTATTTTTAAAATTACTTCTTTAAAAAATGTGTACAGTAATTTCAAGTATTTAATATTTAAAAGCTATATCTAGCTTTTGTTTCTCATAAACAGAGACAGGATCTATAAAATATAGTGGCTTAAGAAATTTGATAACAAAATAGACTAATACAAAAACCAAATTCTATTTTAGAAAACCAAGTTCTATTTCAGAAAACTCCAAAAATCTGACTAAATTTTCAAGTATAATTTCATTTTTCTTCAAAACAATTTTCTCCTTAACTGATTTTTTTTTTTTTTTTTTACTTTTTTTGGAATGTTCATTTCTTTTTTCAATCTCGAAAGAATAGCATTTCTCCAATTATACATAATTTACTAATCTGAGCTCTAAAAATTTTAGTGTGGAGAAAAATATATAAATAGGCAAAAATAAAGCTCACGTATCATTTTGTCTTGTGAAATCACTGACCTAAGCAAATAATGAAGAAAGACAAAGTGGTTTCAATTGCTTCCCACTCTAAATTAGAAAATTATTACCATTACTAATTTTTTCTTTTCCTTTTTTAATAAACACAGCAGGCCATGCTGATATACATCAGTCTGTTGTATGCAGATGCACCTGCTGACTTTATGTGTTACAAAATCTTCTCAGAATGCTCTGAAATTTTTCTGCTTAATATTGAAAGGAATAGAGAAGATACCAACATTAACATAAGTTACACCAGCATTTGCTTCAGTCAAGTCTTAGCACAGAGCTTTCCATCCTTCTAAATCAATAGATCTGTGTACATTTTATGCTACAGTAAAGCTCAGAATGACCCTCTTTTCATGTAGTACCTAGCCTAAGATTCAGTCTGAAAAAGTAGATCATCACAGAATAGCCTTACGATTTTCATGGAAGCATGGAATGTCTTGGATTGAAAAGGACCTTAAAGATCATCTAAATTTTGTTTGAGAAAGCTATTAGGATTCCTCAGTGTGGAACTCAAACTCTTACAATGCTAGATCTAATCCTTGGAATGTCATAAACACCAAAGAAAAAGCCAAATCTCAAGGTCCATTGAAGTCCCAAATTCTTTTCCAATACTAACAGTTAGATTAAGACCTCTCCAGTGCCTCTGCTGTGACACTGGTTTGCACCTTAATATCTTTTGGAACGTCAAGAGCAAAAGTATACTTGAGAATAATTTAGAAACTAGGAAAGGCTTGGCTACCCTAATTGTTAATGAGACTACAGGGGGCTCAGCTGGAGAATCCTCGTTATTGCACTTATACAGAGCTTGCCAGTGCCTCTAATTTATTGCAGAAGGAAATTCAGAATCAGATAAGAGAGGAAATGACTAGCAAGGACATATTTATTTGAAGTAAGCAATCATTGTTGCTATGGTTATGAAAGAAGTGACTGATGTCTTGAAAGGAAGAAACCATCAAATTTTATTTTTCTCTGTATGCCCTGTGTGCATCCCCATCATCTTGCCTTCCTGTTCCTTTGCACTAAAACCACAGCCAGGGAGTGGGGCTGAGAAATAAATGTTTGAGCCTTCTTTCAATAGGATGGAATGGCTCTACTCCCTCTCTCCCTATAAGAAAAGCAAACATACAATTCTATCTTCATGTCTATGGGCAATAGATGTGACTTTAGGGAAAGAAAATTAAGCATGAGGTGATTTATCACAGCATGTATTTATTATGTACTTACAGAACTCATAAGAATAAGGCAAACCTACAAGTGCCTACCTTTGTGAGATAAGGATGGGACTGCAATTACTATGCAGTGTGCATGTGGAAGAGTGCTTTTCTTACCACTGACTCTTGCAACAAATTCACTTGTGTGGAAGTTCCATCCATTCTTATTTTGTTTTAAAGAGGTAAGCTGGTTAGATCTTTGCTTATATCAAGTGGTATGCATAAAACCACAAAAAATTTTGGAGTCCTTGAAAATCCACTGAAAAGTAGATTACAGCTTTTCAATGAAGAAATACAAGCTGGGTAGCCTTGTGTCTGCTGGAGGGATGCTTTGAACTTGCTTAATATCTGCTCCCCTGTGGCAGAATGACAGCAGTGACCTTCCAGAGAACCAGAGAACTCCCAAACAGACTAAATAGATCACAGTCGTTGATAATTCACTGTTTCTCTGCTAGTAATTTCATTAGGTAATTCATTCAATTAATTTGCATATATTTCTAGAGACAGAAAAACTTCATGAAATAGGTGAACAGATAACTTCATAGGGCTTGAGAAATAGCAGCCTAAGCTAATGCCTCAATACAGCTATTATGTTTCACATGTTACTATTCCCTCCCACAATAAAGATTCCTAAACCATCATGAAGTGGGAAGAGGAAACTGCTTGCCACACTCAGAGTGGAATACAAAAACTGCAGCAAAGAATTTCACTTCCAACAGAAGCTCCTGAAATATAGTGGCAGTCATTGCTCTTTAGTAACACTGAACTGTTTGAAAAGAAAAGAAAAAAAAAAAAAAAAAAAAAAAAAAGAGGGGAAGGGCATCTTTTATTTGTTTTTGTGGTTTTTTTAATTTTTTAAGATTTTGTGAAATAAGTTAGGTCAGGATGTTATAAAAACACTTTTTTCTTCTGTTCTGGATCAAAATTTGGTATTAACATGAGCCTGGTCTATACTCAGGAGAGACCTCTTCACAGTTTTGTACTAAATCCCACCCAGTTTGCTTTCATACTATTATAGAATGTATACAACAAGAAGGGGTCCTTACACATACTGTAACATGACGATAATTGTGTTACGCACCAACTTCCACTCACATAAGTAGTCAAACAAATATCCTATGGCAGAAGATATGCAGTTAATGTTCAGTATTCTCAACTCAAGCTCCAGGTCATAAGTAACCACAGGCCAAACTTGGAGTGCACTCAGCTGTCTGCCAAAAGTTACAAGCATTCATGAACCTCAACAGCAACTGAGAAGCATTTCTGATAGCTTCCCTCAGCCTAATATCATTCTTTGAAAGAGGCATTACTGCCAACTCCAATGAATCATCAAATAGCTTCTTACCTTCCTCCTTCTGATGTCCTACTGCAGTGAATCAGTTTGATGCAAAAACTTACACATGAGAGAGACACCTTTGTGAATGGCACTAGATGTGTTTCTCAGGGAAATGTGTTTCTTGTTTAACTTGAGTTGATAACCTCATTTCTCCAGGCATTAGAGTGTTACATGTACATCTTTCCAGATCTTGCCATGACAAGCCTGCTGCCCTTGTTCATGTGGATAATAGTGGTGCAATGTGCTAAGTGCTGTAATTGTGAGGATGCTAGATCCCTTTACTACTCACAGATGTACATCAAACTGATTCAAAGCTTCATGGATCTCTTTGTATCCTTCCTGATGGATTCAATCTCAAAGTGTTACAAGCAAATCTTTGTAATAAACAGAAGACTAGACAGAAAAGAAACAAAACTTACCAAAACAACATAAAAGCTTTATTAATTCATAGTCATTTATTTCATACATTTAGGTGAACAGATGACACTGTTTAAGTTCTGCTCACATCCTTTGCAGAAATAAAACAACCAGATCATTTCAGAGGACGAGATGCACTCATATGTAACAATGCTTCTGATGCACAGAAAAGAGAGCTATCACAAATAAAACAAGTATAAACATCAAGCTCAAGATGAAACCTATAGCATGCCTAAACTGATGTAAATTTCCAGTCTAATGTACTTTACAGGAAAAAGACATTTTTATTCACTGTAAGAATGTTCTTACAGTCTCATAGTTTGATTAGGTTTTCACTTAGCATCCTCTTGAAGACACTACACAATGAGTCATACTGGACATTAAAAGATGCTTCTCACAATTAGGCATAATAATCCCCATACTTACACTTAGGAGGCCATATGTGTAGTTTCCACAATTAGGTTTTGTTTGGTTTCGCACATGAGCTGACAGGCTGATAGATAGATGGGTTTATATTAATAACAGAGAAACAAGAAACATAAATACTTTTGGCAACTCTACTAATCTTAACAAAAACACATTGAAACTTCCATTTTGACCAAAGGCCAAAGACCAAATTGTCTTGAAAAGAGTGAGTTGTGATAGTCATTTTCAGTATTCATGAGCCAGAAAAATAAGAATACAAAATTTCTGGAAGCAATTACTTTGACCTCCACTACAATGGTACAGGACCTGTTCCTGCTGAGTAACATAAATAATTCAAGAAAAAAATCCTTGAGGACATCTGCTGATGTTTATTACCTGACCCTGCATAGTTATCCTTAGAGAGATGAGGTTTTTTATTAAAGCTGTTAAATCTTATTGAATGTTGAAGACTGTTTTCCATCACAGGCTGTAGCATTGCTGCTCTGCATATACAAATAGAAACACTCAAGGAATCAGAATGTGAATGGTCAGTAGAAACCACTAGGGTGAGTCTGAGGATGAAGGTTACAAAAAACTTTTTTTGGCTTACATTAGAATCAATCCTACATGTGGGAAGATGATATGAAAAAAGCAAGAGTGGAAATAGATGGACGAAATAGGAATCAGAGACCAGGAAAAGCAGTGACTGGTGGTGCACAAAAGAAGTGGGAAAAATAAACAAACAGAATATATGTAACTAGTAGTTTGTACTGGCTTTAAAATACTGTGATGCATAGCTTTGAATATAAACTCCTAGGAAGATAAGAATTTTCACAGAAGTAGAACATCAGTAGAGGTGTTTGGAAAGATGAGATTCTGAGCTGGCAGAGTACAAAACATAATTATAATTAAGATGTTTACTGCCAAAACCTCTGCTAAATTTTAACCAGAAGATGAATGTATAAACTGACTGGTGATACAGTCAAGAAAGAACAAATTTTCAATGATTTTTGTGCTTTGTTACACTAGTGAACTATCAATTATATGCATATGTTCTTGGACCCTGATCACCAGAAACTACAACTGGCAACAGGTAAATTATTATTTCTCTGCTCTACATTTGTTTTCCAGCTTTTCTGGCAATTATTAATTCATTTATTTTTGTTAGAAGGAAATGAAGATAGGTGGAATAACTGTTGTATTTTATCCAAACCTGAAGGTAAATTAAGGTCTAAAAGGAAAATGATATATAGGATATCCCAGATAATTGATTGTCATAATTGAAAAACTCCTATGATCCATAACACATACAAACTACCTGACATTTGCTCTGAATTCCAAGATGTGTATCACTATGCTTCAAGCATTTATTACATGCAAAGAATTCATAAGGAAGCAACTAAGCAAGATGATTATAACGTATGCCAACTTCTCAACAGGGCTAAAAATGAAAGCTTCTTTAAATGGTTCATCTATGTTCTCAGGGAATTGCCAGGGGAATTTTAATGGCCATTAAGAGTCCCAGCTACAATGGAAAAGTTGGTCTAGTGCATTGGTCCTAATACAGTAACTCTTCCCATCACAGCAGATTTGACTCTTACTGTTATACATGGATTATGTCTATTTTTTCCCTCTTCTACAAAATGTAAGTCTGTTATGTTCTCATCGAGGGAAATGATGATAGGGTTACAAAGGTCTGTGATTAAATTTGCTAAGCAGCAACTTGTAAATAACCTGCAGCACTCATTCCATTTTTTGTTTTCATTCTGTATCCCGCAGTGAATGTTGACTTCCTAGTACTGTTCAGCAAAAAGGAAAAGCACACAGCCAACTGATTGGTCCTCATTTTCTGAAATGAGAAATGATGAACAGAAAGTCATCACAAAAGGCTCCAGAAAAGAAACCAATTTTGAACCAGTATGTCTCCCATACATTTTTACCTGACTACTGTGAATAGCTTTTGCACTGTGCCTTGTCCTCATCATAGGTCAACAAGGACAACTGCCTTGTATTTAAGAGAAAGCTGATGAACTCAGTGATCTCTGCAGAGTGAGGAGGCACAATGAAATGGCTGTCTGTTCATGGGTGATTAGAGTCAATAACTCCAGAGCCTTGTGTTGTCTTTATCTATCTTCATCTTGTCAATAAAATGAAGTGAGTTTTGCACTGGGCTTTAACAGAAGAGAGAGAGAGGTGATTCTTCTGAACCCCTCTGCTTCAGTGTTGACAGAGGACTCAAAAGCGTGCTTCTGGGCCAGAGGACAGCCTTGACAGTAATGGGATAATCTAGGGACACTCTAAATGAAAGAAATTCTGTAAAGGTCTCCATCTAGGTGTTGCCAGACCACACACAGGATATTTATTTTCTTCAACATTCTTCCAAGAACTGAAGAGGTTCTTCTCAATGCAGTCTGGAAGTGCTTGGAAATCTTTCCCATCAGATTCTGGCAGTATTTCATTTCTCTGATCTTTGTGCATTTGTATTCATGGAATTTGTTATTGTTGCTTAACTTCCCAGAGAATCATTGGACTGAAGCACCTCTTTTCATTTCTCTAACTAGTGCCATTTGACCCATTATACAATTTAATCCAGCCTCCACTTTTGAATGGATTTTCTCACAAGTGGCAATCTCTAACAGGGTCACATTGAGAGGCAACTCCATTGCATGTTACCTTGCACCATAATGAGGGCAATTTCAAAAGCATTCAATCAAAAGAATTGGTGTTTTCTGCAAGAGGCTTGTGTCATAGGCTTTTGTCTGTCCATATGGCGGGCAGTAGCTTTTGAAACAGCTCAGTCTGTGTCTTGCAATTGTGTCAGTTTTGTGTTTCACAGTGGTAGGAGTTGCAGTACTACAAAAGTATTCTTAACGGCCACTGGAAAATTTGCAAGACTTTGTAGAGCTGAACTGCTCCTTAGGAAAATTGGATGATTCCAGTCTTTTCAGGTGGAACTTTTCAGAAGATTTCTATTTACTTGGCCGTTAAGACACAAACAAATGAGAAGGTTTGGAGGGAGACAGAAAGCAAGGAAGCTGTCATTATGCTATTCATACTACACTGTTTTCCAAGTTACTACAAAACCATGTTTTGTACTGTATATTAGATATTAAAATTTTTCCACTACTGTAAAGGAACACATTAGTGTAATATTTGCTAACCCATGCTCTTTGACATCCATGCTATAACACCTTGTGTCTTTCCTCTGTATGCCTTTGCTTCTCTTCCTTTATCATTTAAAACTAATGAAGGGGTCTGTGCTGGGTCCTGTCTTCTTCAACATCTTCATCAATGACCTTCATGAGGTAAAAGTGGCCAGCCTCAGCAAGTTTGCTGATGATATGAAGTTGGGAGGTTTCGCTGACACGCCTGAAGGCCGTGCTGCCATTCAGCAAGACCTGGACAGGCTGGAGAGCTGCGCAGTGAGAAACCGGATGAGGTTCAACAAAGAGAGCACCGGCTCTCGTACGGCACGGTGTGCGTAGGGTGTGTGCG
>NW_024884833.1:10298594-10430013 GCF_019232065.1 Centrocercus urophasianus | reverse complement strand
CCCCCCAGCCGAGCGCTTCCTGCGCCGGCCGCGAGCGGAGGGGCCGCTGCTGCGGCCGCGGCGCTGAGCTGAGGGACCGGCTTCTTCGGGACCCGGCTCCTCGCCAGGACCTGTGCCGACGGCCCCGCTGGACGTGCCGGGGAGCTCCTCTGCGTCGGGACCCGCGGAGCTGCCGGAGGGCGCGGCGCTGCGATCGACGGCGTCTTGCGGGGAGGCGGCGGGACCGGACGGGGCCGCGGGGCCGTCCTGCTGCTCCTGGGCAGCGCTGGCATCTTCGACGCCCAGCAGCCTGCGGGCCCCCTGGCCGCACCGGCTCTCGATAGCGGTGATGAGGCCGTCGACGAGCGGCGCGGAGCTGGGTCCCAGGGCGTGCTCTGTGCACTCCACCAGGACGTCCCGGTCCGGCCCCACCTGGCACAGGAATGCCAAGATCATGCCTTTGAGCCAGTTGATCTTCCACCAACGCAGCTCCCCGTTGCGGCGCAATTCTTCCTCCAGCCAGGGCAGCACCGGGTCCAGGATGTCTCGTCGGTCCCTGAAAAGTGCCGCCCACTGCTCCGGCAGGAGGCCGCCCACTCGCTCCAGCTCCTCGGCCGTGGGCTCAGGGGACGGCGGTGGAAGGGGTGGCAGAAGTTCCTCCTCGCCGTCAGGGTCAGTGGCAGCGGTGGCGCCGAAGCCGGCGGGCACCGGCAGTGCGGGCGGGGAGACGATGCAATCCACGAACTGATTGTCTCCCCGCACAGAGACCCGGATGGTCTGCATGGCCGAGCGGCAGAGCGGGCAGCTGTCCCTCAGCCTCGCCCAGCGCTGGATGCAGCCAAGGCAGAAAGTGTGATTGCACGGAATCACACAGGCCGTGTCCCGCCGCACGTCGCGGCACACGGGACACGTCCATGCCTCTTCTGCAGCCATGGTCTTCTCGCTGCAGGGGCTGGGAGAACCGAGGATGACCAGCTGTTCTCCCTCAACGCAGCCGCAGAGGTGCTGTCTGCCCTGCAAGAGGAAGGAAGGTCACAGTCACTCGCTGTGCCAGGCTGTGCGAGTCCTCTGCACAAAGCCCTCCCAAGGCCACGACTGGGCCTTCTCGTGCTCCCCGCTGGCACAGGGCCAGGCTCCCCACGGCTGCCCTGAGGGACCCAGGTGTCCCCGCACCACTCACCTCCGCTGCTGCGGGTGCGCTCCGTAGGGTCCCGGCTGCCTGCACGAGGCAGGGCCGGGGAAACAGACGCGATGCTGCGGGGTCAGGCACTGAGATGCTGCGAGCAGCCCCAGGCACGACCCAGCACAGCACAGCCAAAACCTTGCTCGACCTCCAAGCCTCGCAGAGCTGCTCAGCACGGTCCAGGAACGAGCCAGACTGAGCCAGGCGCGGCCGGCACCCCACTATGAGCAGTGAGGGCAAGGCTGTCACAATCCGCCACCCGGCGACGTCACAGCCTGTTGCTCGGTGACATCACAGACTCATCCCGATTGGCAAAGACCTCCAAGATCATCAAGTCCAAACTGTAACCTAGCACTTCCAAATCTACCGCTGAACTGTGTCCCTAAAGACCACATCTACACGTCCTTCAAGGTTGGGGACTCATTTTCTTACCCGTCCAGGAAGAAGAGACACAGTAAAATACCTTCTCCTGGAAGGCAAGCAAACTGTCATAGGCACGAATTGGCCTACAGCAGTCACCAGCACTGAGAGGAGAAATACGGAATGTCGTTTTAAAACAGACTTACAGGGCATGGTCTCCTACTGCATAATGCCAGCTCGATGTCAGTGTAGTCCCACTGTCCAGTCTCACAGCAGCTTTATTCCTGCACATACAAACTGTCTTACACATTTTGTACATTACAGTTTCTTGACGATAGATGATGATACATATTAGTGTAAGTGTTCAAGGAGCACAGTGGTGAAATGCTTTACACAGCCATTTTGACGGAGCACTGGAACAGGCTGCCCAGGGGGGTTGTGGAGTCTCCTTCTCTGGGGATACTCAAGTCTCGCCTGGACGCCTAGCTGTGCAACCTGCTGTAGGGAACCTGCTTTGGCAGGGGGGTTGGTCTCGATGATCTCTAGAGGTCCCTTCCAACCCCTACAATTCTGTGATTCTGTGATTCTGTGAAAGTGACTGAATGGATAGACTGTGAAACTTGCTGTCAATAGAAAAGGTATAGCATGTGTGTCTGCATTTCCTGCCTTCTATATGAGCAGCAAATCTGCTTTTAAGGAAAGCAACTTAGTACTCAGCCTCAGCACTGATGCAAGGAAAGCATACCCAGTACAGGGACTGACAACTCAGTCTCAAAAAGTGAGCTTTCTACAGGAGTAAACAGAGTACCAAGTCTTACTCAGGCTGGAGAATACTTGCTGGGAAATACCTGGTCTGTGGCTTCTTAAGCTCTTGCTTGTGTTTCTACGTACAATTATAGATTTCTTAGTAATCATTAAGCTGAATGAGGACCACTGGAGTTCCCTGTCCTCATCACCATTTATTTCAGAGGCCAAACACTTAAGGCAAGAATCTGGGATATATTTCCCTAAAGAAGTGGGCTATAAACATGATGAAGTAGATTCTTACTAAATTGAGGTGGCACTTTAATTCTTTTCTTTGTAATTAGGGGTGGAGAGACATTATTTTAAACTTCTTTATGTTTTCTAACACAAAATAAATTTCAAAGACAATTGAAGCAATGCAAAAATGGAATCGCTGGTTTAGTACTTATACACTGTCTGCATCTAATTTATTCTATTTCTCCATAGAAAACAAATTTGTACTTTTTCCATGCCAAATGTGGTAACACTTGTGAGCTCATCATTACATAACGGTTCTGAAGATACGCAATTAAAAACTTAGTATATTTTTTAAAAATCTTTTCAAAGATGCTTCAGAAAGAGATTTAAAAAAAAAAAAAAAAAAGAAAGAAAAAAAAAAAGAAAAAGGGAATGAATAAAATTTACTTCAGGACATGAAAAGGGAATTTCTCAGTACTGCAAGAAATTATCATACTTTCAGTAGAAAAAATGATCAGCAATTTCAACACTATATCAGATTCCATTTAGTTACTGCACACCTTCTTCTTGTTTCATTTATTCAAAAGAACACACTTTTCCTATTGCTCTGTAACGAAGATAGGTACACAGAATGACAGTTGCAGAGAAAGACGCCCACCCATACACTAAGACTGAGAAAGAATGACATTTGTCTAGAGATACAGGGCTCTCATGTTTCATCTAGCACTAGGAAGCTGACACAGTAATAAAGGTTCAATCCAACAGATTTCAATTGTCAGCAGCATCACTGTACAGGTTGCAGTGAGGAAAAGACAAAGAATCAGCGAAGCACAGAATTTACTTCTCTCTTACAAACTTCTGGTGCAGACCAGAAGCAACATAATTATCCCTTATGTTCCTTTGACTGAATCAGGGAAGGAAAGCTGAGGAGAGCTGAACCAACTAACAACTTCACTTCAACAGAACAAGACTCTTCTTAGAGATACACAGTGAAAGATAAGAGGCCACTGACACAATTTGTAACGAGTGAAATTCTGAGTAGATGTAAGAAAAATAAGAAAATAAGAAAAATAAAAGTCACATGAAGCTGAACATAGGAACAGATTGTTCAAAGCAGCCATGGAATGTCCCTAGGGCTACTCCAAAGTAGATTGGTCAAGCAGAGCAATCTGAACTGACCTCAAAGTTGGTTCCTCTTTGAGCAGAAAATTAGGTAACATTGTATATTCCATAATTATGGCATCACAAAAGCTACGCAGTCTTGAGTAGATCGATCATAGGACATAATGGCTTGAGTTGGAAGGGACCTTCAGGATGGTCTAGTTCCAATTCTATGCCATGGGGCAGGGTTGCAACCCACTAGATCAGTTTGCTCTAAATTTTTTACATTTTGACCTGCGTTGTACGACCTTTCAGTGTTCTTGGTGAATAAAATATGTATTTCATATATTTTAGTGTGTATAAAATATGTATTTATATATATGAACGTATATGTAAAATATATACATTATATACTGTTATGACAAGCTGTCTGGAGCTCTAGCTGTGTATAAAAGAAAAATAATGCAGTAACTGTTTTCAATCTGTGCTAATGACCAGTGCAGGAATTTGTCTTCCTGTTCATCACTCCCTCCCTGTGCACAGCTGTTGAAAGCAGTCCTATTAGCTATTGATGACTTCATTCTGCAATGTTGTTTCCAGGCAGCAGCATCATTCACTTTGCCATTGTTTTTGTTGGATTTGCAAGGAATCTTCAAATGACATTTGTTAATCAATATGAGTGAAGGTCCGTAACTGACAAAAGTATGTGATTTACTTCCTAGCTTGTCTCACCACCGAGTTTCACTCACTGAGGATGTTCCTCTTTAGGCCTCCTTCCTGAAACATTGCTGCCTGCCATGATGGAATATTTTCATACACTAAGCATACACGAAATTGGGTATTTGGATAACAAATACCGTTTTATTATTCTCATGCTAATTTTTTTGTCCATAATCATATGCATGTCATGAATTAGTCATGCTGACACCTCTCTGATACCTTTTTGCCCTTTTGATAAAGTTGGATTTAACTGCTGCTGCCAGAGTTTGTTTATTCTCTTCCTATCAATGGTGGCAGTGGGAGTAAAAGTTGTTAGCAGAGATTATTTGACTTTGTTGTCTAAGCAAGGATTAATGTTCTAAGTCTCCATTTCCTTCTTCCTGTGACTCTTCTGTTGGAGGTACAAGATTCTCTTCAACACTAAATGGGAAATACGAGAACAGAGTAGAAGAAATAGAAAACAGTGCTGTCATATTTGACATTTTCAGCAAAAGAAATAGTATGCAACTATTTTGGCTACTTCTTTTCCTTTTTTCAACCTGGTTTTATTAGCTGCAATGTCCATAATCATCAAGTATTAAAAGGAGGTATTTAAAGTATGATGTTATCAAAGCTGCTAACGGGGACTTTTCAATCTGCACATTCTGTAAACAAAGAATAAGCAAGATGGAGTGAAAAGGAGAGTGCTTAGAAACCCAACTACCAGTCCTACCACATAAAACAAAAAGAAGTAGCACTCACAACAGCAGTCTGTACAGGATAATTAGTTGTATTTTCATCTTAGATGTACCACTGCAGCTTCTTACCCACGGCCGACATAGCACTCAGATATATCTACCAGGAAACAGCAGGCTGATGGCTCTTAAATGCCTAATACGCCTTCCTCATACAATCTAAGTGCTTGCTGGTTTGGGGTTTTTGTTTGTTTGTTTGTTTTTGTTTTTGTTTTTGTAATAGCACAGGGTTGATCTGGCCCACTGCCTTTTATTCTGGTGGTGGCTTAAAACTCATCACTATGTGGTCAATGAAGAATTCATTACCCTAGGGCAGTAAGGAATTAATTCAAAAATTTTAGCCCACATAGCTTTTTGTCTGACTAGAGGAAGACAAAGCCGTTGTGGATAACCTGCTCCAAAACCTTGTCCAAGATGCAGTCTGCTTCATAAGCTGAGCACAACAAAATCCTGCACTACCTGTAGACATATCTGAAATGTGGTAAGAAATCATTAAAAGAGTTCAACAGTTAACTGGCATTTGAAAATTGACAGTCAATTGCACTGCATTCTATTTTCCTCCAGGACGCCTTCAGTCAGAAAACGTTAGTTCTCCATCCAACGGAAATATTTTTGTCTTCTGTTTTGTGAAGACACGAGACAAGGGATATTTTAGGAAGATCACCATTTTGCTTTTCTCACTCTTCTCCTTTTCCAGCAGCTGGCCACCAGGAAACTATTTGCAGAAGGGCTCTCATCTCACAGTGGGAAAGTGAGTGCCTATTTTCTATACTACAGTGCTCAGTTGCATGACTGCCTAAACCTCTTGGTTCATCCTAGTCTGAAGCAGTACTGCAGGAACAAGTAGAGAAGTCTGATAATCTTTTCTCCCCCAAGTACCAAGATACAGCTTAAAAAATTCAAAATACACTTTTAGTGCAATTGGGAATAATTTTAACAGCTCATATCATCTGTAAAGCAAGCCACTCCCAATATTACTTGTCAAATTATGCATTTACATAATGAACTAATAAGCAGTAGTTGATTAGTAATCTTGCAGTATGAAACTCCTTCCCTTGGCATTTCTCCAGTAGAAATACACATGAATGACTGAAAATTCAAAGTGTAAAATTTGATTGCATCTTTCTATTTATAACCTCATATGCATTAAAATGATTCCCTGGTAATCCCAAAAGGTGTGAAGCTACCACTGATAGCCACTGGCAGCTCCACACCAAAACAATATAATTTGCTCTCCCCCTGGACAGTTATAACATTTAATTACGTGACCTCAATTAACCAGTCTTTCACTGTCCTATACTTCAGGATTATCTGCATAAAACCTAATTTTCTATACTTTTGCATCATGGCTATTTGATCTTCCTTTCTAATTCTTGAATTTTATTATGGCTGCCTGAAGTTATCTTTATTCAGCTCTTAGATATAAGAACATTTTCATTCTACAACTATCAATCTGACTGTTTTTGGAGGAAAAAACAAAGGTTAGAAGAAGTAACAACCAGCTAAATGAAGTCAAAAGGAGTATTCACAGACAGATCCCTCTTCCTGCTACACAAGACAACACAGAAACAAGATAGCAGCAAGAATTAAAGCTTTTCTCATAGTCTCTTTGTTAAGCATAATTCTCTCCAGCTGAGCCCAGCCACACTTCCAAGGGCAAGGAAATGGCACTAATTATTTTGCTCAGACTTTCAGCATTAACCCTTAAAAGGTGAATCTATAAAATTTCTCACCTATCTTTATTAGGTACTTGGATCCAATTTACTTTACGCTGTATTTACAACACAGGAAAAAGAAAAAAAAAGAAAAAAAAAGAAAAAAATTAAGAAGTTTAGACATTCAATAAATGAAAATATAATTGCCATAATGAAGAGATATGATATTCTTACTGTCTGGAAAATTCCTCCGATATATCTTCATTAAGTTTTATGAACTGTAGTGTAGTTTTGCTGACAGCCATTTCTGTCAGTACTGAAATAAGGAGTTAAAGGAACTAAAGGTCACCCAAAGATTAATATTATGACATTCAGTTAGCAAGTTATGCTTTCACAATGTCCAAAGTTTAAAATAGTAATAAATAATAATAATTGTTAGAAACTTCAGAGTCACTGAGATTACATGTTTTAAAAAATGTGCGGATAAAATTAAATTATTGTTACAGATCTTTGTTTCTATGTAGTTGATGAAAAAACAATTGAGTACGATCGCTCTAAATTGTCCCTACAGTTCACCAAATGTAAGTCACCTTTCAATTCTTTAACCAACATACTTCAACACATCTGTATTTTCCATCTGAATGCCTGTCTCACCACAAAGCCTTACACTTTAAAGATATAGCAGGGCCCACGTGTTTCCCTGATTATAGATCAAGGTTTGCAGCCTGGTTACTAACCCTGGGTTAAGATTTAAAAAATAAATACAAGATTCTCAGCTTGAAAGTTTGGAAGGAGTCACTTATCAAAAGTATGTGTGAATGTGAGGATGACACATAACATCCCAAGAGTCTTCATAAATGTGACTGTGTACTTTTCAGCTGTAGATGCCATAGAGGTATGCTGGATCACTTATTATCACTTCTTCTCTTCTTCTTCTTTTTTTTTTTTTTTTTTTTAATTATTGTTGTATCTTTTCTTGAGAGCAACATTCCCAATTCCTTGTTTTTGTGTACTCTAGTCCTGTGTTTTCCAGCTAGCACATAATTCACTCTGATTCAGCCTTGCTCTGTAATTATCTTCATCTCTGTATCCTACTAAAAGAGATGTTTTGTAAAAAATGTGGTTTCCTATCACAGCAAACTGCTAATTTAATAAATTCAGCAAATACAGTTTGGAGGCTGTCACAGCTGTAAATCTCCAAGAGAATGGGATTCTAAAACTGCAGTCATTCTAGCACAACTTACACTGAAGAAAAAAGTCCAAACTAGGATTCAGTATGCTGGGACACAATGTTGTTTTCCTTCAGTTCATTGCTTTCCATCATTCTCCCTATAAATATTGAGATGAGGAATTGGAACCTGTTCCATGCGTTTTTCAGATGTATGCAAAAAAAGACGTCAAAAATCATTTGGTGCTTTTCTTGTTTTTTTTTAGAAACATTTATCCCAATTATTTTAGCCTTTGAATGCATATTATTGTATTTTTAAAGCCCCATGGAGAATATGAACTTATTTCAAATTAGAATTATATAAGCAAAGCTTATCTGTAAATATTAATAATTTAACTGTCAGAGGTTTTGAAAGGCCCAATTCTGATTCCAATCAAGTACTCCTTTCTGCTGGCATGTCGAATGGTTTTTCCTCATTTCAGTAATGTTTTCAGTTGATGCTATACTTATGGGGAGGAATAATAATACAGAATCGTGCAATTGTGTGCCGTTATGACAGGCTTTATAATATGTCATTCAAAGCACAAAATTTTATAGATTTTCATTAACTGGACTTAGTTGCTACAATTATATTTCTCTGTGTGAACATGTACACGTAGGGAAATGTGCTTATATAGACACACACGTATGTGTATTACACTCCAGAAATATGTATCAGGGCAAAGGAGACATAGTCACTACAACATTTTGTTTTAAATCTTGATTTTTATTACCACTACAATCCTAGATAGCACTGCCATTTTCTGCCATAGCAGAAGCACTTTATGTTTCTCATGCTTAAAGCATGACTAGGGGTATAGCGAGACACTCACTTCATGATTGGTACACATAGTGAAATAAATGTTTAAGGCTCATTGTAGGGCTACATTTGACTCCAGCAACTTATGTTATTTCTTTTCTTAGTCTTTCTGTCTTCGGCAGTTTCCTGCAAGCATCAGTTTCTTGACTTTTGTGGGTATTTGAGAATGTATATTTCTGCCTCAGTGCAAAAGAATCAAGCTCCTTGGGTTGTACAGGCCATAGGAGCACTGCGAGACTAGCAGCTGTAACTACTTTCATAACATCCAAGAAAACAGTTCAAAGCAGAAGTTTTACAGAAGTGCAAATCAGGATCATTTTCATTGTCCCAGCTGGTAGCTCAGCACAAAATAGTCATTCACTCACCTCCTGTCTCTCAGAGGGCTGGGAGAGAGAACAGTAAAAAAAAATTTAAAAAAAAAAGAAAAAAAAAAAAAAGTAAAAACAAAGTAAAACTTGTGAGTTGAGACAAGAACTATTTACTAAGACAGTAAGACAGAGAAAGAATTAGAACATGAAGATAATATTAATGATGCACATAATATACAGAACAAGTGAGGCAGGAGTGCCTTCTCACCTCCCATATGCCATATGATATGGAATATACCTGTGGCCAGTTTGAATCAACTGTCCTGGTTCTGCCCCTTCCAGCTCTTTGTGCCCCCCCCAGCTCCATTATTGGCAGGGCAATAGGAGAAGCTAAGGAACAAAATATCCTTACTTCTCTATAGCACTTCTCAGCAACATCTACAGCATTAGTGTGCTGTCAGCACTGTTTATCTCCATAGACAAATCATAGTATAAACACTATGAATTAAAAATCCAGCTGAAACCAAGACACATAATTCCTCCTTTGCTGAACACTACCTCTCAAGACTCAGACATGTCTCTGTGAAGCCACTTAAAAAAATTCACTTGCACTGTTTTAAATATCCAGGTACCAATCAATGACAAGATATGAGATTTTCATTGTAAGGCCTGCTTTCAGAAAGGCCACTTATGAGCAAAGTGCTGCTTTTGGAGTTTGGGTTGACAAAGTCTTAAAGATATAAACATGCAAACAGAGATCTTCCACGCGGGCAAGTTTAAGATCACAGTGTCATTGCTTGGCAAGCTGGAACTGCCAGCACACAGCCATTAGATTCATGTCAGTGTTGTGAATGTGAACTTAAACAAGCACATTAACAACATTATGCAAGAGTGGGCACCATGGTTCTAGGGTGAAAGATGCTGGATTATTTCCAGCTTGGATATATTCCCCCCTTTTTAATTTTCTCTCATAGAGGACAAATGGTGAATTTTTTTTAAGTTTTTCAGCTGCTGAAGAGTAAGCTGATAAGCTTGACACAAAAATATGCTCTTAGTTTTACCACTTTTGTACTGTACTTCAAACTACTGACTTTCATTATCCCAAACATTATAATGTAAAAACTGCTGACACTCTTTCAAAAAAAAAACAGAAAAAAAAAAAAAAGAAAAAGAAAAAAAAAAGAAGAACAAAAAAAGAAGAACAAAAAGAAGAAATGGTAATGGCTAAAATTCTGATAAATTACAGTGGGCGTTATTTTTAATAATTTAGCATAATGGCTGCAGCCTTTTCACTAAAGTAGCAATTAAGTCATCACAGTTGCCTGGCCTACACATATTTATTGTGTCTGTTTTTATTGCTCATACCCTCAGAAGCGTTTTGCTATACAATCTGACACTAAAGTCAGAAATCATGCAGAGAAAACTGCTAGAACAAGAAAGGTCACTAATTGAAACTCTTATTCTTTATTATGTTCCACTAATATTAACACAGTTGTAAGTGTCACTGCATCTCAAACATCAAGTTTCCCCATGTAATCATCATTGCTGCAAGTGTATATCTGTTTGAATACATTTCTAACTCTAAACCAGGAATTTGAACAGAAATAGATTATCAGAGTCATCTACTTTTGAAGTGTGGCATAGCTCACCTTTTAATTCTTGGTTTGTTTATAGGCAACATCTATAAAAGATTCTCACATTTCTGCTATGCAGATCTATTATTTTCCCATAGCTGTCACTATACTGAAACATAATTTTCCCTATGAATTATTTTTATACCACCCCATGTTTCTTTTTTCCTTTTATTTCCACTGCTGCGGTTACTGCTGCCCATACTTAGGCAAAGTTCTTCTCAGTACTTTACAGCAGTCAACTAGAAGTCATAATATGGTTTTTAGCACAAACCTCATATTTAATATGCACAGCAGTCAGATTATTTCCTCTAAGTATACTTAACAATTATAAGATTCCATTATTTCTTTTCAATATTTCTAATGTTGATCAGGAAAGGAAGTCGGCAATAGGTCCATGACAATCTCTTTTATGAACTCCTGTGTAGCCTTAGGCAAAATGCCGAATGTTCCTGAAGCTTGTTTTCCCTGTCTGTTTTAGCTGTATACTAACAACAAGCAAAGCTCTGAGTATTTTGGCCCTGACTTAACAAGACATCTGCAAGCCATGACTTCCATAGTGCCTTCCCAGTGATTAGAAATTAAGCAGAAGTGAAGCTCTTGTTAATATCTCTAAAAGTTTTGAGTTGTCTCAAGAAAGTTATGGCAGTCACCTGATTTTGAAGGACCTCCAAAATGGCACTCTAGATTGTAGGAGTGTTTGGAAAACAGATGTTACTGTGCCATTCACGGCACGACAACAATGAGCAGATATAGGAAAATTACCTCTAAGTGCAACCAAAGTGTTTCAATGTATTTGATAAATCAACTCTCCTCCATTCATAGAGGAATTGCAAGGGAGATACAGTCACAATTCTGAAGGGCCAGGATCCATTCTGCCTCAGCAGTTTCTAATCATTCACTGGAGATCTGCATGAGCACAAATGCAGCTCAGGCTTCCAGCTACAGCTAACAGCATGGACACAGGCAAGGACCATGGGGGAGCCAGCATGTACGCATCAGTTTACATTATTCGTGCAACTATGGTCCAAGATACCACTAGAATAAACCACCTAGTAATAAATTACTAATAGAAATCGGGTGCCTGATTATGTAGTCCTAGTAAAACTGGCCTTCATTTTCATTTGAAAAATCAAAATTTTGAAAACTCTAGCTGAAGGTTTTAAAAAAACATCAAAACCTAATCACATCTGGGGTATCCTAGTCTTTGGTATAACACTAGACCCAAGGAGGACTGATCAGTTTAGAAAGGGAAACTAGTCTGCCCCAGGCAAAAAAAAATAATGCAAAGCAAAGTTAATTCACACTATCAAATGGAATAAGGCAGCAAGCTTTCCACTCTGCCACTCTTTCTCCACTCTTTCTCACTCTTTCTTCAGCCTCACTCCCTCCCAAGAACAAAAAAACGAAACAAAAGAAAGAGATAAACCTACCTCACCAGCTCCCGCAACTTCAGGGGATTGTTATTATTTCCCTAAACACCAGTTTGTCAGAATATTGCTACTAGCACAAAAAAATATTACACGCGTACGCTACGTAAATACGAATGTATCACGGGAATGCTGCAATATTAGTTGCCTCTGTCACAGGTGTGCTATCCGTCATTTCTAACTGCAAGAGGTGCTGTCCCCGCTGCTTATTAAAGGGATTAAACGCGTTGCTGTGATTCCTCTAGACCCAGTGACAGGGACTCCATATGCATGTGTGTTCCGTTTGTCCTATGATATTACCAGTTTTGGCACCAAGGAAGCCTCATTCCTGCAGTGAAACCACATCGTTATGCTGGGTGCTTGGTTTTCTCCCCTCTCCCCCACCTCCTCTTCCCTGGCTGCAATCAACAGCTAAATTGATCCAGCAATTCATCCCTACGGTAAGTTTCCCGGGGAGAGGGTGTGCACACGGCATGTGGAGTGCATCGGGGAGGAGAGAACCTGGAGAGGAGCAGGGAGGGGGGCAGATAAAGGGTTCAAAAGTGAAGTCATCAAAAATAATGAGGCTGTTCCGCCCAGCTTCCACTGCAGCAAAGGAGCAAAGTGCCCTTTCAAATTGGGTGTCCTGGCTCCACGGCAGAAATAACTGGTCATAGAAAGCTGCAAGAAAATTGCTTTGACAAGTCTGTTACTGTTGTAAGAGTTCAAAGGTTTTGGGCACTAGGTCAGCAGCTGCCAATCAGGCAAACAGAAAAAGCTACTCATTGAGCCAGTGATTTCTACCTAGGCCACAATTATCCCTCACTATTCCTGTACCTCAGCAGCTCCTCTGATTAAACCAGCCTCCCTTTTACATCTCTTTCAGAGTGCGATTCACACACTAATTAGTTGCCTGCTCTCCACTGAGATGTCAGACCCTCAGTCAATTTATCTCTATTTCAGCCTGCTCAGAGTGACTTCCCCAGTTATCAAAATTTAATCATGCCTTCAAAAATGTTGAAAAGTGGTCATTAGAGGCAAAAGGCCACAGGATACAATATTCATTTTTCTCTATCTTCCAGTCATCCAGCTGGCATCTATAATGGATATCCTGGGGGCTGTGAGAACACGTTGATTTATGCAACCTTGCTTTTGCTCTCACTGTGGTGCACCAGCCTGCTTTAAAGAACAGGTTTTAACAAGGTCTGAGGTGGGAGGACATTAATCATGGTAGCATTGTATGTGAAAAAGGGTTCTGTGTAGTCAGAAGAACCCCCTACAGCAGGGCAGTTAGATTTTTTTACCACCTTCTCAGGGATAAAGCAGAGTTTGACAATTGATTAGACCTTTCTGTAACCTTGCAGTCCTGTGAAATGATGAGTGAAAGGGAGGGGAAAGAATGGTAAGAGGGGGAGGGAAAGTGAGACAGAGAATGATTCTCATACTGACTGTCTTAAATGTGCAATAACTTTATGATTCTTGACTGAAACTGGCTATCAAAATCAGTCCCAACTCAATACAGTCTAAAAAAGAAGATCATTCCTGGAATAAGAGTCCTTTCAGCAGTACATGTCAGAGGCAATCACAGGCACCAGCAGCCTGCAGTGACTCCCCTGAATACTCTGCTTTGCAGAGTGAAACCCTGATAAAAATGGCATTGGATAACATCACTCCCAGCTGTAACGTTCCAAAGCAGGTTTCAGCAAAATCAACAGTGATGAATTGAAATTTGTTGACAATAGGCTGGGCTGGGGGTGATTATTATTCTTCTTTTTCTTCCTTGAAACCAAAGGACTGATTTCCAAACCTGGGTGCATGCAACTAAGTGCATACATTTGCATGCAATGAGTCAGTGCAGAATGTGAAGGCAAAATCTGAGTGTGCAAATCAAATACTTTCCTTCGCCCATGGAGGGCTCCCTGGTGAGCGATGCTTATGCAAAGAAGTGTTGATAACTTGGCTTGCCTCATTTTTTAATATACTCTGAAGTTGATAGTTTTGCCCTTGTCCAGCATACAAATGGTCACAACATAGAGCGGCCAGAACCAGGTACAGTGAGACTAAGCGCTGCACTGTGCTTCCCCCATACATCTCTGGCAACGTGACTTAACCCTGAACTGTGATCCCTCTACTATTTCATCTCTGAACTTTTCTCTCTAGCATATGCAATAATTGCCATTTTCCATTCTCCTGTCCTGGGATGTCTCAAGCTGAAGAAGTCTCCTGATCTCTCGCTCTCCCTCCTCACTGATACTTGGGACCCTGGGGGTAAACGTTCAGCACAGTATGCAGGCATTGAGCTGAACAACTCATTACTGATATGAGGAGTAGAATGCAACTAAATCCTTATATGACGCTAGAAACTTAACCCTGGTTGTCATAAGAGACTGTTCTTCTCCACAGACAGAATCAAAATGAGCTAAAGAGAACGTTAAAAATAAAACAAGATAAAAATCAAAAACATCCTCCAATTCCCCCCTCTTTGCACGGGTGCACTGAAATCCCTTACCCGGCCAAGGCCAGCCTGACTAGCTCGGTTTTCTCTTTCTAATACAGGTCACTGCCAGCTGCATGAGAAGGTGCAGACAGCCTGTCAAGAGCGATCTTTACTGATGTCTGATTCTGGTTAAGTTATTACAGCTCAGTAAAGGAAATCGCACTATATATTTGAAAGCTTTGGAGACACAAGATCCGGAGCCAGTTGCTATCTTTTTTTTTTTTTTTTTTTTTTTTGACTATACCAACACACCCCCCATACCAGCTTCTCCAGGAGAGGATGTCTTCTGGGTTATGACTCAGTACATGTTTCTTTTGTGCTTCTAGTAATAAATATATTCTGCAAGTAGGACATAAGATAGACGTTTGTCAGAAGAGAGGCAAATAAAATGAACCAAAATGAATCCCGAATGTAGAAAAAAAGGAGGTGCAGGTATCTTTACCTCAGTGAAAAACGTATGGATGTTTCTTTGTCTCATTCAATATTATCCAAAGAATATTCATGAGGAAAAATACCATCTATTCTCCTGGATGAAAGAAACCAAAGGATCTTGGGGAAGATTAACTATGCCTGATAACCTGTTAGTTGTGAGTGCTTTGGACAGCAGGTATTTTGCATCAACATCTTCCCATCCCGTCTGTCAACCACATAGAAATAGAGGCATTACACGTGCTCTCTGTTTGGTGGAAATGAGTGGAAGTACAGTGCTAAATTATGGTTTTGCTCCAACTGCTCTGTCTTCCTGGCACTGTGGGCAAGCATGAAAGCTATAATTTTCATTAAAAGACTCATCAGATATTTGGCAGCAATTATATGATTCCTAGAACCACTCAGTCACAAACAGACAATTAACTCATAAAGCAGTGCTCATATTATATTTATTTTCATTTTTATTACAGACCAGTGGTACCCAGAGAGGGAAGAAGCTGCAGAGATGTTTAAAGGAAAAAAAAAAAAACAACAAAAAAACAAAAACATTCCAAAGAAACAAGGTAGTACAGAATATGGAGTTTAGCAGTTCAATTTCTCTTTGTTTATTTCAATAATGTAGCAGGATGGAATCAAATTATAATTTATAGACAAAAACTATTTTAAAATAAAATAGAAAAAATACATGGATAAGATGAAGGAAGAGTAAATAAAGCCTGGTGAAAAACTCCATCAGATATATCAGATGATGAAATTATAGGAATTAATCAAGGCCTAAGCATCTCTTTTCCTGTGTGCATACATATAAGCCTGTATATATGTTTATGTAAACATAAGAGTATATAACACTGGAACTGAAAAGTATCAACTAAAATTGTGATGTATCTAAATCACTACCATACAGTCAGCTATTCAGCCCCTATTTTTCCTACTTAAGGATCCAAACTGACATAAAGCAAGTACTTTAAGAGACTCTGTTTTTCAAATTGGAGATTCTTAGTAACGGACTATTAGTCAGATCCAATAAATAACAATAATAGTCATTTGCACCCTGTGGCAACTCAATTGACACCAAAAGAAAAAAAAAGGGGGGAGGGGAGGGGAAACACTGAAACATCATACTTTCCAAAAGACTTCGATCAAAGTTAAAGTCATCGCAAGTCATGTAAACCTGAGCCACTCCATTCCACCAGAATTTCACTTCCACACCTTCGGAATTTCATTCTGAAACAATATTCAAGTAAATCCCTAACATAAACTGCTTAACAGAAAACGATGTTTTTCAACCAAGAAACTGTTAAAAACAAGGTCCTGGCACAAATTTTGTAGAGTTTGGGGGCTGGATTTCTGTTTTTACGTTTCATTCTGAACATTATCAAATTATAGATTATAGCAGAGATCAACCCTGATATCTGTAAAAAGATAATTTGTCAATGTAGTTCAAAATAAAAGAGTTTAAAAGGAAATCGCCATTTTTTCAAAGATAGCAGTAACTAAAAGGAAACGGAAGATTTAAAATCTTGGGTATGGTCCATTACACACACAACAACAAATATTTTAACAAAAAGAAGTGTTTGTGAATATGAATTTTGAGGTGATTCCTCGGATATGGGTTGTAAAATGGAAATAATGACATTTTACTTTTTTCCCCTGCGCAAAGTAGCTGAAGTACAGTTGTAGAATCATGGAATGGGCTGGATTGGAAGAGACCTGAAGGGCCACCAAGTTGCAACCCTACTGTCCCAGGCATGGTTGCCAGCCTCTAGATCAAGTACTAGATCAGATTGCCCAGGGCCTCATCCAACACAATGTTAGAAGCCATTTCCAAATCCCAGGAAATAACTGGATAACATGAATATTACTTGCCACAACAAAATATACACTTTAAAGATATATAGATAAAATAAGCCACACATTCTATAGTAACCCACAAACAGCAAAATTATGACCCCACTATATTTATACACACGGGTGCAGTTTTCATATACTATTATAGTCTCATATTATATATCTTTAAATCATGCTGCAAAAATTTCTGCCTTCCCCTAATGCGGGCTCTAATTTAGGATGAACAACTACTCTCATAAAGAAAAACTGCTGCTGCTGCTGTTTATTAGGCTGCAGAAAGGTCTCACTGACTAATGTCCCAGGATTAAATGAATGTGGAATAATAAGAGCTGATTTATTTGCGCTCTGGTAGGATAAAGCTGCCACTGATTTTACAAGAAACTATTCATCTGAGGGCTACTATAGCTAGTAAATTGTGACTGTTGCTGAAATTAGTCTCCAGGCCTTCATGCAATCTACAGAGTGAAGTAGCAATGTGGTAATAAAGCTATTGTGGGTACTTGGTGTATTTAAAAGGTCCCACTTTTATCCATGTCTTAAGGGATTCTAAAAGTCAGTTTTCAAAGATTCCCATTGGAAATTCTACCAGATTGTGCTTACAATTTAAGTTTCTGCCCTGGGAATGTATGAAAATTAAAAACATATATGTGGTGATAAAACAGAAGAAATCTCATGTGTGGGAGTTATTGGTTCACTGGCTTTTCTTTCCCTTTATACTTCCCATAGTATTGTTTCCATTTCAGTAGTACAGTGGGCACAGACATTTCTGTCCATCCCAGAAATTTTAATGACAAGAATAGTAAAGTGAATCCCCAGCAAGACAAATCATAAAAAGAAACATTTAAGATTTCCTTAAAATTTTCCAACATTTGTGCTTTGATAAAAGTAAAGAAAAAAGGAACAAAGTTATTTTAAAAGATAAAAAGTGAAACTGACTGAACAGAAAGGTCCTTAAACTAATTAACTGATCCCTATTGCTAAACAAACCTGCCTGTATTAATCAGAGTAGAAGGATATCATCACAGACAAGTGGGAACCGGTCAGTAAGTTTAGCCTTTTTCTCACGTTCTCATAGGGATGCCTATTGGGTAAGATTCACATGCTCAGTTATACCAAGTGTCTCCCTCTGGAAGCACAGAAATTTCTTTAGAGTTATTCCATAATTTAATGTGAGTGGTCAGTCATATTATTCATATTCTTGGTCAACTTCCCATGTTTTGCAGACAGTGCGTTTATCACTGGCAATCCAAAAAAAATCTGTAATCTGCCGTTTTAATAAATGTCATTTTTCACTAGTCTAGCCAAGAGAGTTCTCATTAAGTACAGCCAGACTCCTTAAGGGTCATCATGAGAGTTGGTTCAAATATGACTAGATGAATCGGGCAGTGCGCTGTTTGGGAATCCATAATTGTGTTTCTTCATATATTGAACATGAACAGACTTACAGCACTGAATTGGACACTACGCAGTACTTAAAAGCCCAGCCACCCTCAGCCCCTCTGATGATTGAATACAAGCTGGAAGGTTTTTTCTACCAAACTTCTCCACTCTTCTCACAAAACAGCATGCAAATTTTAATATTAGCTATACCTTTGTCTGGCAAGATTATTTCTTCCATGCTAAAGATTGTGCTATATTTCTAGAAGTTCTATTTTTCATCCTGTACCTATTCTCTGAATAAACACAGAGAACATCACCCTGTGACAGTTCTTTGTTGCTAAATCCACTTCAACTAGAATAAATTGACACACATGTTCTACATAAATTTGTACATTAGAGTGTAGCAGCCCCTATTTACTTCATGAGAAGACTCTTTTGGTAATACTGCTACAGTACTTTTGGCACTCATCACTGGAAACTCATGACATTAATGCTCAAAACTTATTCTGAAATAAAAATACAGCAGTTAAGAAGTGCATCCCCACACACAAAAAACCTAAGGCATGAATACAATCCTAAAATTTTACATTTGAGAGATGACACCTCGAGTGAAGAATTCTGGCAGTTCATTTTACTCTTTTTATATTTTCATTGTTTTCTTTTAAAGAGAGGAGGATGCATTTAGGCTTGCCTTGAAAATTCAGTCTTGAATTTTCACAGGTGGTCAGTGAATCAAAATCTGGATGAAGATCAGTGATGAGAGGTGTCACCCATGGGTCAGTGCTGGGATTGATACTCTTTAATATCTTCATCAGTGACATTGGCAGTGGGGTCAAGTGCATTCTCAGCAAGTTTGTGGATCACAACAAGCTATGGAGTACAGTTGACACACATGAGAGACTGGATGCCATCCAGGGGACATAGAAAGGTTTGAGAAACACAAATGCAAGGTCTTGAACCTGGGTTGAGACAACATGCACTATCCCTATAGGCTGGAGGATGAAAGGATAGAGAGCAGCCCTGTTGAAAAAGACCTGGGGATACTGGTGGACAGAAAGCTAGACATGAGCAAGCAGGGGGCCCTCACAGCCCAGAAGGCCAACCATATCATTGGCTGCATCAAAAGAAGCATGGCCAGCAAGGGAGGTGATCCTGCCCCTCTATTCTGCACTGATGAGGCCTTGCCTGGAGTACTGCATCCAGATGTGAAGTCCTCAGTATAAGAGAGACATAATCTGTTGGAGCTCAACCAGAGGAGGGACATAAAAATGATCCAAGGGATGGAATGCCTCTCCTACAAGGACAGCTTTAAAGAGCTGAGGCTGTGCAGCCCAGAGAAGAAAGGTCTGCAGGGTCACCTGATATTGGACTTTCAGTATCTATAGGGGAGCTACAGGAAAGAAGGAGACATACTCTTTAGCAGGGTTTGTTATGATGGAAAAAGGAAAATGATTTCAAGCATAAGGAGGGTAGATTTAGGTTGAATATAAGGAAAAAGTCTTTTTTCAGTGACAGTGGTGAGGCACTGGAGCAGGATACCCAGAACTGTGACTGGTGTCCCATCCCTGGAGACTTTCAAGATGAGGCTGGATCAGGCCCTGGGTAACCTGATCTAGTTGTGGATGTTCCTGTTCATTGCCGGTTACTTGGACTACATGGCCTGTAGGGGGCCCTTCCAACTGTTAGTATTCTATCATTCTATGAATGAATAAATACAACAAGCACACTAAGAAGTGCACAGGTTAAACATCAAAGTGTCTCAGCATAGGGAAACAAAGTTTGCACACTAGCTTTGTTTAACTCAAAGTGAAATAAATCCTGAGTCGTACAGAAATAACTTCTTTTACATCAGAGTTACTAAAGCTGGATAATTTTTTTCTACGTGTTTTCCTATCTTCCTCTGCTACAACAACTGTCAACCTGACAACTCTTTTCTTTTAACTTCCTAGTGCCAGAGTGGTCCTTGCTGTAGTGCACATCAGAATATTATTGCCATTTCAATGGGGATTTCAATGCACATATTACATCAAAAAAGCATGATGACTGCTGTTTAGAAACCAAAATATATGAAGTTAGCATACCTACTACGGTTTTAAATGTGCTAGCATGCTTTTTTTTTTTTTTTTTTTTTTTTTTCTGCTTGCCTTCAATCATATTCTTAAATTGAAAATTCTTCAATCTTTATGGATGAACTTCTTCCAGAGAAACTTAGTGATTTTGAATCAATGCCCAGATACACCAGCAAAAAATGCTTTAAAAAAATAAATAAATTGAAAAAAAAAAAAAAAAGGCGTATTTATTGTTGTTTTAAAAAGGCAGCAAACAACAAAAAGTATGAATGTTTCTTCACTGGATTTCCACAACAAATTGTCATCATAGTAAAGACATTTATTTTCTCTATTATTCATAAGTTGCATTGCTGTTCAATGATCATCCTTGTCAGCACAATGAAATTACTATTTAGTTAGATTATGCTCTTTTGTTAAAACTGAAAGGATATGTTCATTTCTTAAAGCTCATTTGTAACTCTGTTACTAAAGTAGCAGTAAAAATCCACATTAATGCATGTTTTGTTGTTCTATCAACTATGGTCATATTTGGGTCCAAATATATTTGAGTCACGTCCCATCTTAGTCTAGATCTGAGAAAATCTGTCTTCATGTATGGATTAATTTTTTTAACTAAAAAGTTCTGTTTCTTGAATCACCAATAATTTCAGCAAGCAAAACTTACTTTTTCCAAATTTTTTCAACCATCACAGAGTCTAAAAACATCCATGCAGTTTTTCTTAAACAAATCTCTCAATTAGATTTCTAGCTGCTATTAGTTCTTAATTTTCTGTTCTCTCTTTCTATTTTCCTGTGGTGTTTCTTTGCTCGCCTTCTCATTTTTTTGTGTTCCTCCTTATAAATACTTTTTGGCTATTCAATAAAAATAAACATGGTGAACAGTGAAAAAAATCACAAATACAATTCAAATGACTTTGTGGAACTATGAGAATGGTGACAGATGTCAATGTTGTGACTGTAAGCTACTTTCATTTCCCTAAGAGTTTTGACACTTTATATATTTGCATTTATACTGTCTTATGTTTATAATCCTATTAAAATGTCAGGACAGTTTGTTGTGCTTATTATGCAAGACTCAACTTCAAAAATGAGGATTATTACAATTAACCTGATTTTATTTCTTGTAAAGTACTGAAGAAAATCTAAGGAGTTTAAGCTACAGATGTGATGTAAGAAGGTAATTCAAGCCGCAGCTGTGATGTAGCAGGGTGTCAGAATTGTGCTTGCACATTCTCTCTCATCAGATTCACCAGGAATACCTCAAACAGGTTCTGCATAGGAGTCAGAGGCTGACATGAGGTGTGATGATTGATTTCATATTTAATCATTTTTGTCACAAAACTTTTGACTAGCTGCTGCAGGACTCTCTAGGAGAATTTTTGAGAGTCCAGAGGATGCCCCAGTGCAGGTCATGCTATGCAAAGACCAGCTTTGATGAGAGCTATTTGTGTATTTACAGGTATTGATTACTATACTGAGCAGAGAATTTGGCAAACCTAGAGATGATCCCAGGCAGTCTCAGCTGCAATTCTGGCCAAATTACACATAAATTAGGCTCTAGAATACTGCAGGAACTAGTACTGCAGATGCAGGAGTAACCATAGAGAACAGCTTTCTGTACCTCCTAGGTCTGTATGCTAGTAATGTAATCAGCTGAAGGGAATCAATATCTCATGATACTGATGGATCATGAACATGTGGGAGTGCACACAGCACCTCTGACAAGGTGAATTATAAGTATTCAGTAGAACAACATTTCAGTGATTCTAAACTGTTTTCTGCAAATATTTGACTAAGATTTTAGATATATCTACTAATTAGTTTGAGTTCTATGTTGCAATTATGTATTTTTGGTTTGGTTTTGTTTGCTAAATTAGTGGCAAAATTCCAGACAATAACTTTTGAAGAAGACATCAGCAACACATTTGTAATACAAATCTGAATACTTTCTTCTTTATTTTAAAAAGCTGCAATTATCAGTGATACTTTGTTAATTGTCTGCTGTTTCAGTCAATATGACAAACTGATGAATGCAATCTGGAAAAAAAATTCAATCTAACAAGGAAGAAAATAACAAGAAGACACTGTATTTTGTAGATATACAACAGACCAAAGAAAACTCAAATTCTTACAGCTCTGACCAAGGTCAGAGATGAAGATGGAAAAAAGACAAAAAGTAGCAATATGGGCAATGTGAAACTACAGTATGATTAAAATCTCATCTTACATCAAGGAAATTGCTTGAGCACAAATAGAACATCCAGTTAACTTTTTATTCTGTAAACCTTTCTGATGTTCTAGGAATGTTTGATGAATTTTCTTCCCCTGTACAATAGTCTTTTGTACTTTTATTATTAGTGTGGACCTGCAGCCTCACAGCATTAAACATTAATCCTCTGCATAATGAAACTATGAGAATGGATTTCTATGAAATTTCATACATTTTTTAGTCTGTTGAGGAAGATGCTCATTTTCATGTGTGATATTTCAAAGTTTTCTGATTAAAAAAGAAAAGGCACCTCTAGATTCTTGATTGGTTGGAAGTTGAAAATATTAGTTTTGTTCTAATTAGTGTTAATGTTTCAATTTGATTCTTAATAGAAAATGCTCAGAAATGCTCAGTGGGAAATATTTGGGTTCATCTGAAGCATATATTATGTAGCAGAGTTATGCGTAACTCACATTAGGCATGGAAATACCATATGCTCGTCACTATCTTGGTATGCCAGGAGATAATTCACAAGGAGTACATCATAGTTTATACTTGCTTTGTATCACACCTTCTGGCAATTCTTGGCACTTCTACAAATCCAGCTAGTTTAGGTATTAAAACTAACTAGGTCCATATGACTAGAGTTTCCAGGTTCAAAAAGACTGTTTCTTTTTCTCCAGATTTTAAGTTCTAGAGTATGTTAGTAAAGTAGATACGGCAGAATGTTTTCCTGGGAATAAACACTGGATAAGAAAACAGGTGAAACAGTGGAATAGGTGAAACCGTATAAGGGCAAAATGGAGACAGGAGGATAAAAACTCCTTTTGCAGACTGTACTCATGAATGGAGAGGCCATCATGAATCTGTGGTCAAATGTAGGCAGGGTGGTACTCTTGGTTTGTCTTCTAAATGGCGCTATTCGCTATCTTGGTAAACAGTTAAAGCCATTTCTGTCAGAAGGACTTTTTTTCTTAGTTGAACATCTTTCATGAGTCAAAGAACTATTGCAGAAAAGGAAAAGAAACTGCATGTTTATTTATAATAGAGCACCTGGGTAATTACCAGCACTTCCACTAACCTCTCCAGTATGGTTCTGAAGGTAGTCATGACATTTGACATAACTAAGGGAAATAGAGATTAGCATTAGGACACATGAATCAACATTTTCTCTAGCTGGTCTTCAAGCACATATTTAAAAATTTATACATGCAGCATCTAGTAGCAGCACACTCTCCCAGAGTATATAAGTTGTAAACATAAACAAATACACAACCTAAACTTTACTAAAGGAGTTTTCGAAATGTTAGTCCTGGAATAACCTCTTTGAGCGAGAGAGTTGCTTTCACAAGTTATTTCAGAAGCCCGTAGGATAGAACTTATCAAAGTAAAACTATTCAAATGTCTAAAAAAGATCGTATAAGAATGAATGTACAAATGTTGTCATAAACTGAGAAGTAAAACAAACGCCCATGATGTTATCTTTCTGCTGTGATGGTAATTCTGTCAGAGGAGGGAATACAGCAAGAAATGCTTTTCTTTTCAGAATCTGGGGGAAACTACCGATCACAGTTTGTTTCCCACTTCTTACCAACCCTTATGCAGGGAACTTAAACAAAAATAAAACTTCTGGATTTTCAAAACCAGCCAAAGATCCCTTCTCTTGAACACTAAAAAGCAGTCACAGTTTACACAGTACACTGTGAGATGAAGTCTAGGAGAACGCAGGCTTTGAACAAGCAGCTGAAAGGCTGGTGCCACCACAGAACATCTGTGTTCTTTGAGCATGGGTCGGTTTACTCAGCATCTGGCTTGATGGCTGCAGATGAGTCTCGCCCCCAAGGGGAAAGCAGATCCTAGCCCAGAATCACAGAATCACAGAATCACAGAATCACCCGGGTTGGAAGGGACCTCAAGGATCATGTAGTTCCAACCCCCCTGCCTAGCAGGGCCACCAAACACACACAAGCCCAGGAGCTTGAAATGCTTGTTGAGAGAGCTTTAAATTAGGTATGAAGGGAGATGTGAATAAAATGACATTTGTCAAGGTAGAACAAGTAGTTCAGAAATTTCATCTAGATTTGCTGAGGAAAGAAGGGTGGGGGTCAGTGGGACAGAGAAGGGCTTGGAGATGTTGTCGTCGAAGGACATAGTGGGGATAAGCCTCTGAACTGTCCTGTAGGATTTTCTGGGAGATAATATTGCTGATCCCCTGTCCAAAATCTTCTCATGTCCTTCTAGGAAGCAGTGGGGGAAAACTTCAGAATTATTTTGGAGGTTTGAGGGAGAGCCCCTCTAGAAAGGTAGTGTGTCAGAAAATCCAGCTGAAGTGCCCTTACACGTGCATGCATGGAAATAAGCAGGGGGAGTTGGAAACCAGAATGTGCTTGGAAAAGTGGATAAGTATTAAAGGGAGAGGCTTTCTACAGATATAAAACGTCAGATTGTTATTTTGCCAATATGTTGGATATGTTCTATAAAATTGCCTTTCTTACAAAAAATAAATATAGATAGCTAACCCATACCAGCACTGGGGGCACAGGAAACATTGCTATTTCAATAAGAAAGTATACGGGCATTTCAAAATTATATAATAGGAGATTAAAAAAGCAGAACAGAATCATTTTTTTCTTAGTTTGCTGAATCTCTATAAAATTATTTGCACATCGAGATAGAGAAATTAGAAAACAGAAAATACAAACCTAATGGGTAAAACAGAGAATAAAAACGATGCAATATGGTATGGCGTATCTAGAAAAATGCATCAAAAAATACAAACTAAAATTGTTCTCTTGAGTACAGTAGAGAAAAACAATATGTTAAGCATATCAGTGGTGTACAGTTCATATTGTTACCAGAAAGGGTAACTCACTTACATGAATGCTGCAGATTACATAAGACAGGACCAATATTCAGCTCATCAACCACTTCAAGTATACATCTAATCATCGTATTTGAAGAAATGATGTATGCCAAAGAAAACATTTAGGTTAGGATGGGAATTTTTCTCTAAAGACCCAGGGTAAAACTGTCTAATGAACTTTAAATATTTAGTTTTTTCACACACACACACACACACAAATAAATGAAGAAGGAAGGGAGAAGGGTGGAAGGGAGGAAGGGAGGAAGGGAGGAAGGGAGGAAGGGAGAAAGGGAGGAAGGGAGGAAGGACTTCAGTTTCATAAGACAAGATTTACAAGGCTATCAGGATGCAAGAAATGTCAATAAACTCAGGTCTGCATTCCTCATGCAGCAGCCATAGGACGCTTCTACAACCCAATCTAGAAGCATACTTGCATATCTCCCATGGTAAATAACTCCCCTTCACTTCTAGATGTATTAAAAATCATGTAACAAAAGGTAGTGTAAAGATACTTCCTCTGAACAAGTGTAGATTTCTGCACAGCACAGTGAAGGGCTATTCAAAGGCATTTCTATGTATCTCAGAAGCAGGATAGTGTTATTAATTAGAAAGTTAAGTAGACTCAGAAGTAATTAAAGCAGTGCAAATACTGCTGGACTACTTTTGGTCCAAAGCTCCTTTACTACCTCCTCTTACAGCACTGTGCAGAAGTACTTTAATTTCTTACTTACTCTTGCAGCTTACTTGAACTTCATACCTGTCTACTGTCATAAATCTCACCTGCAAGTTTTAAAGTCTCATTTATTTTTAAACTATTCCTCCTTCAAAGGAAAGAGTACTGCAAATTTATTATTTGTTGGCATGCAAATAATAGCCACAGCAAAGACCTGTTTTTTTACCTTATTCCAGGTCACTGAGGTATCCCCTTAAAAATTCTGTCACTAAGTAGGGTTTTCCTATTTTGAAAAAGGCTATTAAATGCGGTTAAGTCTACTTTCAGCAGGTTGATGACAATCTACAGTAGCCAAGAGTCCAGCCTATCACATATGTTATCCCACTAGAGCTTTGATGTTACCTTAAACTCCCGTGAGCTTCTTTCTCATGGTCAGTGACTACACAGTAACTGCAAAGGCAAAATGGCCCAGTTTCTGCTATCAGCTTTGTCAGTTACATAGCAAACAGAGCCTATATTTGTATAGCTCTCCTGCTTCGAATGACTTATGTAGCATCTTCTCACACTGAATTAAACAGTACCCTCGAAGACTAATCCTTATTTATGATAAGATCCTTTTCACTTCTGTTAATAAAGTATGTACTCATTTAAATGTCCCTCTACTCGCTGTCAGAGTATATAGGAGACTTAGCACAAATGAAAATCTATTCCTAAATACGCAAAGAGATGAAGCAAGTAGGTAATGTACTGAAATCGTTTCCTGAGCACTACAGAGCATATGCACATGTGTATCCTCCTCCTTAGGTGTCTATTTCTACACATACTTGAGCATTTATTTGAATGCAATTCTTCTTCACAGGGCTTCCTGCACGCTTATCATAAAGATTATAATTAATTGCTGTAGGAGCCTACTAACACTATTTGTCCTCATACACCTACACAAATAAGGACAACAGTGGAAAGTCAGCGACATTAGGTCCAGGGCACCTGGTAGTGTAGAGTTAAAAAAACTGCTGCTTGCCCACATTTACACAGGATAACTGGGGACAAAAGAGAAATTCTGAGAACTATGATTTCTGTTCATGTGAAAATCCTGAGCCTTCATGACTATAAATGTCACTGTGCAGTATACACTTCTACAGTCATAGTTCTGTCAGTGTGTTTAAATTATGAGGTGTTGTTGCAGACGATTTGGCTATTATGGGAGGAAAATGACCTGTAAAGCTGTTATGAGTAGCTAAGAATTTTGCATTCATTATGGCAAAGTGAGACATAAAGAAAAGTAGAAAGAAGGAGGTTTAGTTAAGTTGATACAAACTGGTTTACTTTCCATAACGCTGCAAAGACTTTATAATCTTCTAAAATAAAGGCAAACAGGTCTGTCAAGATAAACACTCACAGAATCTGGGATTTGCAGGATCAGTTGGAAAACATTTCCCACCTCCAAAAAAAACATATACACTTTTATAATTACACTTTTATAATTACAAAGTCAAATAACACAAGATATTAGACCTCCCTTCAGTGTTACCAAGCAAAGAATATACGTGTGAAGAGAAGAGGTCCCCATTTCCCGTAAACACCTGGGCTGTTAATGCAGTAATTTTCCCAAGGACTGTGATAATGCCAGAGAGCAGACAATAGACACAGGACTTTTTTCATTGTGCTATTACAGATTGGGGCTTATCAAGAGGAACACAGCCCTCTTATATAACTTCTGGAGATGGACATTTCCTAGATTAACACTTTCAGCTTCTGTATTTGTTCATGATCTTACGTATCTGTACTCCTTTGCTGTTTTTCAAAGGGGATGAATTCCCAGATAAAATCAGCTTCTGTTGGATTTCATGAAATTCATTTATGAAATTCCTGTATGAAAACTACTTGAATTTTCAATCCTATACACAAGGGAAGCACTCAGCTTACCCAAGAATAGCTCCCCCTTCAGCTGATGCTGTCAAATTGTACTGACAGTATGTTGTGGTGAGCAAAGCCATTCTCAGAGAGCTCCATGATGTCAGTTAAAGGTCCCACAGTTTTTGCTTCAGGCACTTCAGCAAGCTAAGGTAATATACAGGTCAAGGAATAAGCAATCATGCCAGGCAATTAACTATTTTGATACTGAATGAAAAAAAGTAGTTAAGACATTAAGAAGCCTTTTTCCAGTTACAATAGTCGAAAATCAAATCAATGTTTTGCTTTCTATGTTTATTGAGTTTTATATTTTATTCGTGTAATTGCAGCTGCTACCCTATGCTCAACATCACTCCTGGAGGACAGAAAAGCACAAACAATTTTCAAGAGTTAAATGGATTTATGTTGTTATTTTTATTTTAGTAGCTCTCATGAACACCACTACAGCTGAAAGGCTGTCCGTATTTCCATCAAAAACACAACAAAACAAAACAGAACAAAAAAACAGGTTTTCAGCAGTTTATTCCTCAACTGTAAAAATTCAGTCCATCCTGCAACTGGGCAAAAAAAAATTCCCAATTGAAGAATTGGGACTTCTTTTGGGTGGTGGTGTTTGCGGTTATTTTTGTTCTTATTTATTTCATGCATTTAAAAGGACTTTGGGTTATCTGAAAGTTAAGTAGACACAACTCTAGAAATAAAGACATAAGCAATTTAAGCTGCATAAAAGGGCTTTCATTTCCAAAGGAATTTTTGCAAACAAGCCAAAGTAAACCACAGCTTCCATGCCCTGGAACCTTAAAAGCAAAATAAAACAGACTAATAATTCAATTTTAAACAGCTTTCTTCTGGCGTCAAACCTTTATAAACACATTTCCACATCAAGGTACATGGTTGAACAACAGGCTAATTACTTGCTCATAAAGTATGGCTAGTTAACTTTTTCAGGTCTTGAATTAAAGCAATGTGTTAGGTCAGCTTCCAGCTTTTCTTCATCCTATCTTTTGTTTTGCTTAAAAATTGTAAAAAGCGCATCAAGTACAGAAAAGGTAAGTGTCCATTAAATTGGAAATTATGCCCAGAGCTTTCAAAAGGATAAACTTATTGCGTATTATTTGTATTTACAAGATGTCATGCATGCAACAGTTGCAGGCATATCTGCCAGCTCTCTGTAGTAACTCTGGTTACATTTGATAGAAACTTAACTTTTTCCAGTGAATGTGCTTTTCAGAATGTACAGGCAGAGTGACAGAAAAAAGCAACATGACCTTAAGAGCCTTCTGTTTTCTTCAGAGAAATGTGGGATCCAGAAAAAAACGCTACAAGGCTGAAGTCTGAAACAATGCTTAAAAAAACACTCAGGCAAGAAAGAAAAGCACAGTATGATAGCAGAAACTTGTGGAGGGTAGCAGGGAGGTTAAGTGGAAGGAAAGTTTTTCTGTGATACAGACTGAACATCAAGAGTAGATGTATGAACAACCTACTGTTAGGAGGTGACTACTGCAGGCCTTCTGACCAGGAGACTTTCTAATGAAAAGGGTAAGAGTGCCAACTGCTGAAGTAGAAGCACTGAGATTTGCAAGCAGTACAAGAGGATGTTAGTGGACAGCATTTAAGAAAGCCCAAAAATTCCCTACACAAGGCTGATGGATATGCAACACATGCTGTTTCATCTATAGCATAGAATACTATAAAAATAATTCCCCAAATAACAGAGCTGTGTCCTGATAGTCATTTAGTTAATTAAATACCACTAGACTTTGCAAACAAGGGTACCTTTATACACATATACCTACATGCATACATGTGCACATGCACATAACATCACTTATCCTGTATATATGTAGTGTCTGCCTGAAATGCAGTATTTCAGAAAAATGTACTTCACTCTCATGTACTTTCACCATCAAATGAGGTTTATCATTGAAACTGGCATCCAAATAGAAAGCTCAACAAACAATAGGAATATTTCAAAGTATGCTGAAAAACTTCTATCTCTTTCTTTTCTCAGCTGAAATACCTTCAGAATAAAAGTCTGAAGAAAGTCTTCACATCACGTCACATATGGGGAGATATTTAATACAGTCAAAGGAATGAAAGAGAAAGTGCTCCTTGAACTGGTGAGGAGTCTCTACTGGTGAGGTAAGGTTTGCTAGTGATAGTTAATTCTGCCTTCTGCCGTCAGTGTAAGAACATTCTTAATAGTGCTGAGCTAATATACTTTCATAACTTTGCATTTAATTCACTGCATACCAAGTGTATCTTTGATTCATTAGCAATATTGCTATATATTTTATCTCATGAACTTAGACAATGATTTTATTGTGTTCTTTACATTGTAGTGAACTGCAAATCAGGATAATTCAACACAGAATCTAAAATTTCAGTTTTTGATAGTCACACAGTCATGTTCAAAACCCCCAGGAACTTAGCTTGGATTTATTTCAAGTCTTGGATACTGTAGTCCAATCTGATAATATGTGCAGACAGTAGACATCAGAAAATATGTCCTTGTGTAAACACAATATAGCTGAACCTGTTTGTCAGGATGGAAAGGTGTATGAAAGGACACTGCGCTTGGTGCCCCAAAGGAAAAATATGATGTACTATCCAAGGCAGAGTATTAATCATAGCTGATATTTCTGGACAATAAAGTAGAGTAATCCCTGTGAACAATCTCTCTTCAAGGATAAAAAGGGAAAATAAGGAACTGACAGTATTATATGAAATAACATAAGGTGGAAGCGTCTCAAAAATCTCATTTGTAAGGCAGCTTAATAATTACTACATGGTTTATAGCGGCTAGGGTAATTTTTTCTCCTGTGGCATCAGGGTCATTTTCTTGCTTGCACCACAGACAGCTGGGCTCCCTGTAAAGTTGGCAAACCTGTAGTAAGTGAAAACACTTGTCCATTTAAACTTGCAGAGTTCACAAGGTTAGACCATTTCTTCTGCAGAAGAGAAAATGTTAGTACAATTTCAAAACCCCTAGGAACTAAATGTGCAGACAGTGATATTGTTACCCACTCCTACAAGACACTTCAGCTGTTAGATGTCTGATATGTACCAGTATCATGTGATGAAACACAAATTACACAATGAGGCACAGCAAGTTCAGTTAAAGACACATTTCTCTTCACAGTGAGTGTGCTGAACAAACCTATGGCCACTGTACAACTTCAGGGCAGCAACACTGGGAATAAATGCAGGGGGGGAGTTTACTCAAGTTCTGACTTGTGCAGTGTGAAGAGCACATTAAACCTCCTCTGACCTTTCAGAGCAGCTAAGCTCCTTCAATTATATACTATACACAGTAAGTATGACACTTTTTCTAAAAGCAAACAACTATATGTTCAAACAGAACTGAGATGCTTTCTAACACAGTGGATGTGTAAGTCTCAACTGAAACCAGCAAAGAAAAAGAAACAGAAGAAATTCATTAAATTACATCTAAAAACACCCTGAAAATTGCTTACTTCTGAAAGCCAAAATTAACCACTCAGCAACCATTTGCTGTTCCTGTGAAAAGATTACCAGGTTCTTGAGCTAGAAACTCCAGGCTTTAACTCACCTGGGAGAAATGTGGCTAAAATTCACAAAAGCCAAAGAAATAGTCTTATTCATCATCCTGACAAGAAAGAACCAGGTTAGCCCACATCTTTTCAAATGCTTTATGTCTAATGTATAGTTTCAAGCTCAAGATATAATAGATTGTTTCTTTCTTTGGGAAGTTGCCAGGCTGAATTGCCTAGCTGCTAGACTAGGAGGAAGGCTGGGAAATGCCTTTGATTCTAACTGCCTGGTATCATGCCATGGATTTGCAGCCATTCTGCTACTGCTGCTGATCATTAAAGAACACTGGGTAGCACTGGGCTTTCCCTGTCCCTCTTGATCCCTCTTGCTTTCTCCATCATCAGCATTTTCTCAGACTTCTCCAACCTCACCCCGACTTTTTCATTCCAGTTTCTCCAACAAGGCTCCCCACACACCAGCAGGACACGCTGTACTGCACAAATAGAAGAAGATCCCAGATAAAAGCAAAAGGAAGTAGCTTTTGCCTTCATTGGTACTAGAGGGAATGGCTTCAAGCTGCACCAGGGGAGATTTAGGCTGGATGTTTGGAAATACTACTTTTCTGAAAGAGCAGTCAGGCACTGGAATGGGCTGCCCAAGGAGGTGGCAGAGTCACCGACCCTGGAGGTGTTCAAGGAACGTTAGGATTTTGTGTTGAGGAACATGGTTCAGTGAGAGCTATTGGTGATAGATGGATGGTTGGACTGGATGATCTTGAAGGTCTTTTCCAACCTTGGTGATTCTGTGATTCTGTGATCCTGTGGCTCCTGTTGTTCTTCACAGATGGCTAGGGTTTGTCAGGTTCAAGAACCACAGTATAGATTAATATGTACTCTACCCCATCACACCGTGAAAGAAAGGTCATCAGAATGCAGCTGACCTAATTATTAGCCTCCCTTCCCTCCTTAGTAAAAAACACACTCAAATTGCAGATTTGAGCCTGCCTCATGTAAGTAGGTTCTTTACCAAAGCTCAGCAAAACCAGAAGGAGAACAGATCATCTTCAAGGAAAAGGTGCTACTTCCTCTTCCATTGGGCAGCACAGTCTGTGCTGAGGATGTACCAAATCATGTGTCTGCAGTTATGGGTGGAATCTAAGCCGTATGAATAGGGCCATATTCTCTCACATCCATTTCCTGACAGAAAAGCTTCCTCTCCCTCTATCCCCCATCATGCTCTAAACTTTGTGTCCCATTTCTATATTCTAAGGGGTGGACAACCCGCCGTATTATATCATATCTGATAAGTGAACAGCATGATGTCAGTTGTCCCCTTTCAAGTACTCTGTTAATGTAATTTATTTTAAAATATTTGTTTGGATTTAAATCTTTCATATAAAATACAAAATTAATGTGGTAGACAGTGAGAGAGAAATATTTTATAAACAGATTTACAAAGAAAAAAGAAAGAGCTTTGTGCTGCTAACGGGGGAGTGTTCTAAGAATGCTTCCTTAGCACTGTCTTTGTTGTGTGATCCAGAGCATACTGAAGTAGGATTTAATTTTAGTGTCACCGTGAAATGCAGCGTGCAGCACATGAAATGTTAATGCAATACATAAATGTACACTTCAAAAAACAAGGTGATGTAAACAAATAAGTACTGAGTTGCTGAAATACTCCAGTTTGCAAGTGCCATTAGGCACAAAAATAATGGATTACATTTCCCATTTAAACACTGATTTGTTTCTCTTCACTCATTTCCATTCTTCTAGCCTCTGGACTTAAGTCTTCACCCTGAACCGAGAGGAAACAAACGTTCATTAAGCCAAAAATAGTACTAAAATAATTCATGCAAAGGGCGTTGGAGTTTCTACAGATATGAAAGAGTTTAATCCCACTAACATCAGAGAAGCTACACACTTTACACCAGCTGAAGATGAATTTCATTTGGCAAGAACAAGCAATTAGTGGTACTACAGAGGAACTGCTCCAGAAGGGTTAAACATCCCTGTATGCCTTTCCAAAGTTTAAAGTATGGGGGAGTTATTTTGTTTGACATTCAACATTCTCCAATTTGAAGTTTTTCCACAATGTTCTCTAAACCTGGATTCAAATGACTGAAATACACCCAGAAGAATCATGTGGTAACTCATACATTTCCTCCTGTCCTGAGTTTTACACATGAACCCTACTTTTTGCAAGATTTCAGCAAACTCCAAAAGCACATTTTCTCCCACAGTGAAATGAGGGGGAGAGAGTATTTTCCTGCCTTATAAAACTTCTATGAGGTTAAATATATTAAGTAGTACAGATTTAGAGATACTGAGATAATATGGATATTTAAAAATCTATTCTATAAGACAGAGGTATAAATATAGTACAAAATGATTTTGTACTGTGATAAATAAAGCAAATATTTCAGTAGCACAGTTAGAGTCATGGAATTACACAAACAGTACTTGTAAGTTTGAAAGTAACATCTGTGAAGTCTATAGTTACGAACTTAATTAAAAATGTTTTTCTGTATAAGAAAAACATATTGTCAGAATGTACAGCAATTTTTTTATTTTTTTTTTTCCATTCTAATTGAATAACAAAAACAAAATTTAGAAGTGGTCGGGTCTGGACATCTGGATTCCTCTACCGCAGGATATTATGTCTTCTTCCTAAGGAAAATGTAAGAAATGTTCTGGAGCTAAATCCTGTAGTTGGTGGTTAGGCCCACAGATTGCATGACCTTGGTCCAGTTCTCCTTTGTGCTTGGCTTATCAGAGTGTTCTTGTGCTCTTTATTCTTGTGCTCTTTATTATCAGAGACCAATAGGCAAGCCCTCTAACCCAGGACACAAACTGAGTTATCAGTTTGAACAAATGACAGTTAGAATGGAGCTTTATTGTTACCTATGCTTTGACCTGTCATATAATTTGGAAATTATCTAAATTTCTACTTTCTGAGTAGAAGTTGCAATATTTCACAGTGAATGGAACAACAGCATAAAGAGGTGCCTAATTTCTAAATTAGTGGGATTAGTAAACCCTTTACCATTGAAAGTTATTTCCCAAAACCAAGAATCTGTAAGTGCTGACAGGTAGTTAATACAAATCACTGTTTATTCAAGAAAATCCCTTTCAAAAGAACTTCTGTGCAAAAGGGTCCTTCTTGTTTGTTTGACAAGACTCAGAATGTGCCTTAAAAGATGCTCTCTGGCAATCTATCTACTACAGTTTTAAATGAATCAAGCAACAATAGTCCTACACCACATTTCACAGGACCTCATGCTTGTTAACATTTTTTTGAATCATGGCCTAAAATGGTCTCTCCAAGGTAGTTTTCACTCTGGCATTCCTACCCTGTCTTGCAGCATTACTAAAAAGCTACACTCAAATCTCAGATAAACGGGTGAAAATCTGATGGCAGAGGAGGTACAGTCAGCTCCACAGCATTTATAACATTTGGATTGTGAATGCACTTCTGTAAATGTAATGCACTGAAGCTAAAGAATGGATTGCAGGGATGACAGGACAACGCTCTCTAGGCTTTCTGTTCAGCACTGGAAAAAAAATAATAAAAAAAAAACAAACTTTAAAGTGAGGAGGCAAAATACGGCATCAGCTTTAACATCTGTAGTTGAAAATCAAAGCATTCAGCAAACAGGCAGGGATGCTTAGCCCACTATAAAGCCTGAATTAAGCTGGACCCAGGCCTGAAGAACTGTACATCCAAATTTTATTTGGATTTCCTAACCATAAATGTTACAGAGAAACTTACAAATACAAGAACGCTATCAAAATGGAGCATGATCTGGAAATCAATGAGAGGAATCTGAAAGGAAATCAAATACTGCTGATGTATATTTTGCACAAGTATTGAACATTTGTTGATGTTCTTATTAGAACCCTGAAATAGTTAGCTAGTTCTCCATCTCACCACAGCGTAGAGAATAGATAAACAAATAGTGGGCATATGCAATATATATTTAGATAGTGCATTAGACTTTAAAATCTCTGTCTAACTGAATGCATTAGCCTGTATTTTCTGTTTATGTCTCTGGGATGCCATGGAAACACACCATTGAATCCTAATGGGTCTCTCTTTGCAATAAATAAAAAAAAGTCTTTGTCTATTCATGTTTCAATTTTTTCTTTTTTTTCATGTAATTTACAGTTTCAGAAAGAAAACAGACTTTTCCCCACCCATTCTCTGGCTACAAAGTATGCTGAAGATAAATGCAAAATGCACCTTCTAGCGGCTGCTGTGGCTTTCTATACAGCTGCTGCTGCCATCAGTAAACAGCTGTGAATGCTACCTATTTGTGTTGAATCTCCACATCAGAAAAAATGGCCTATATAATTAAGCCATGTGTAGATGTTCTTTTAGTAATTTGCAGCCTAACCTAAGAAGCACTTAGTATATTTGCTGGAATTGAAAGCTGGTACATAAAAGAGCAGACACAAAAATCTGTTCTTTTCCTTACTGCAGCCAGTCCTTATATACAGACAGTAACAATGTTCATTGCCTTTAAACTTCTCCTACAAAGGAATGACACACTATCACTTCCCATGCTCCTGAGCTTATCAGAGCAGGCCGAAGCAATCATCTCCATCAAGCTAAAGCACAGGGGCAAGGTGAAACTCTAAACAGAAGTGATAGAAATACCGTGTATCACACAGCATTGGTTTGCAATCTGGCACCTGCTGTCCCCGCCTGCAATGAATAAAGTCATTGAGGGGGGATGTTGTCCAGTAATATGAGTAATAGAAAGACTGATAATTATCTATGTGGAGAAGTGGACAGATTTAATTAGACTACTCAAATCTGAAGAGTCAACTGAATCCAAAGGCAGTTACCTCAGCTGTGGAGAGCAGACATATGGTCGCACTCAAACTTTCAGGTCAGATTGAAATTCAACAGGGACCTTAGTAACTAATTTAAAAATGCAGTGCCAGGTGCTTGACTCTGCATCTGTAAAGCACTTTCTGGGCAAGAACACAGCAGTGTCACGCATGCAGGTTTTATGCAATGCACTCTATGGTCCCTGTTGATGGCTCCCCTGAGCCTTTTCAGCAGAGGCAGGAGATCAGCTCTGAGAAGATGGAAGCAGGAGGAAGGGGCAGAGAGGGCTTTCTGGGGTAAGAGTGAAACTAGGACATTTTGTAGTAGCCTTGAGCCTCTGAAATATTTAAGAGCAGGTCATGCGCTATAGCAGATTACCTGAGAAATGCAATTAACATTAGTAAGAATCCAATTCATATGATGATAAATTACTGTGCACAGAACCAGGTGGTGTAGAAGCAGCTTTGGAAACAGCAGGTGCAGCATGTGAGTCTTAAAAATCTTCTATACTCAAATCCAGTATATGCATCCAGAAGAAGACTTGCTGATTGCTTTCTACCCTTTCTTTAACTTCTTCTGCTTCCAGAGAAAGCAGTTGTTCATTAATAGTCAGACTATTATTTTTTCCAACTGATGAGTAGGATAGGATATATTCTTCAACTTCAGTACACTTATTATTTTTCTGTTTTTATTTGAAAAAATAAATAAGTTGTATAGAGAGCATACACAAAATACTAGGAGCAGTCAGATGTTACAGTATATACTCCAGTGAGAGACACTAACAAAAGAACTATTAAAGACAAGGAAATTAATTAGATAGGCAGGTTTAATTGAGAATATTTCCCCAGGATTTTCAAAGTCTGTAACTTGCACTTCTCTTTTGGACATGAAGTTACACCAGAAGACAATAGACTGTGAGGAATCTAACGTAAATTCCTGTTGTCTCTTTTGATTCTCATGTGTCATGAATTGCTGAGGCACAGTAGACTCCACTGCTCATGGCCAAGAAAGAGAAGGAGCAGATGCTCATCAAGGAATAAAGTTGTTAGTGAAAGAGAATTTGTGGAATTGAACTTGTGTCAGAGACTGATAGGGAGGGCTTAGTAGGTACTGTAACATGAACTACATCTTAAAAAGCTATGACTTCCAGTTTTGTACTAGAAGACAACCCAGTTAAGCAGTGCTTTCTACACTGTAATGCTCTAGGATAGACAAAAAAAAAAAACAGAAACGAAGAAACTGCACAAGCAAATTAAAACTTGGTACTTGGCTACTCACACCTCCTGTTTTCTACCCCTATTAGATCAACATTTCACAGTAGTGATATGTCTGAAAGATGGGGTCAAGGGACTGCTGTTTAAGGCATTTGTTTTCAACTAGTAGAGATTAAGCATAAATTTCTAGCGTCATAGGAATTGCTCAGAAATCACTCAGGCATGTATCAAAGTCTGCTTTGCTCAAAAACTGTGTTGCACTAAATTACATGAACCTCTATATGACAGTATACCAGTATTATGCTTTTTCAAATGGCTTTTAAATGTAGAGTTATTCACACATTATAAAAGTGGTGAATATCAACACAGTGAAGCTAAAACAACAGAAGATTCCAGGCATTTTTGTCTGGAGCTATCTGCAAATGTACAAGTCTCTTGACTTAATCTTACCTTCATGGACACAAGGATCCAAATAGTAACTTCATGAGCTGAGGTTAACAGGAATTAAAATATTCACATCTATAACTTTTTGAGGAGGAAAGTGAGAGAAAAGAGAAAGCAAAAGAGGGATCCATGATGCTGTTGCACTGCATCAAACATTAGTCCAAATTTGCATGCACCTCCAATGTGTTGTAGAGAATGTCAAATTTTGCCCACGTCATTTTTATGAATACGTCCAGGCCAGACTTTTAAATACTTTCACATAGGGGCAGCAAATATAATTGTGACTACTGCTAAAATTCAATGTGTAGCACGACAAAACTGTATGATTTAATAGTTCTGATGACAAATGCTGCAGAAGAATATTAACAATTTACGTTTACTTGTATACGGCAATTTTCACTAATAGGTTTCTGGATACTTTTCAGCTCTTAATTACAAATATTTAAATACTGAAAATCTGAACTGAAATCTGATTTTTACACATAGTCTCTTGAGACATAACAAACTCCTGGACTATTTAAAATGCAATCTTCAGCTCAGTTCTGTGACTTTTGTGTTTCCTGAAGACAACAGAATTACAGAATTACTCTCATCTTTCTGCAGGGCATTATGTCTTGTAACTCAGCATCTTCTGAAAAACAGACAAAACCTTCTTCCCTGCTACAGCATACACGAGTGAGTGTTATGTCATATGTATTCTTCTTGTAATCCCAATGGGTGTTCTTACATTTCACTGAAATATTCCCCTGATCTTCCTTGCCCTCAGCCATGCCTACTAAGACCTAGGCATATGGCATCCAAAAATTGTGTAAAACAATCCGTTCTTTTTATGCAAATATAAATAATTGCATCATTCACACATCCAGATCCATTTTTGTCCGTATTCGCTGGTTTCTCTACTGCTTCAGGTTCAGTCAGTTCTACCTTCATACCCCACCAAACATACACATAGCCCACAGGTTAATCTGCATGTTTTTTACGACAGAAAAATGTTTTAGATGAATGGTCCTTTCATTAACAGGATATTTTTCTCTCTTCTTTGAAAAAAAAATAGTGCGATTTTTCTGATGCTGTGTTTAACATCTCTGACACAGAGGTGCATATCAATCACCGAAGATCACAAGGATGTTATGAAGCTTATAGCTTCAGAATACATTCAGCTTGTCTGAACTTTCTGATGATTCATATGCAAACAGAGTAGAGGGGCAGAATTACCTCCCTTTACCCACGGGTCACACTTCTCTTGTTGCAACGCATGTTATAGTTGGCCTTCTGGGCTGCCGGCTCAAACTGACAGCTCACATTGAGTCTTTCATCAGCCAAAAATTAGTCTCCTTAGGGCTGCTCTCAAACCATTCTCTGCCCAACCTTTATTTGTGCTTGGGCTTCCCACAACCCAGGTATAGGAGCTTGTACTTGGCCTTGTTGAACTGCATGAGGTTGACATAAGTCCGTCTCACAAGACTGTCCAGATCCCAGTTAATAGCATCCCTCCCATCTAGTGAGTCAACTGCACCACTCAGCTTGTTGTTGTCTGCAAACTTGCTGAGGGTGGCACGTCATCCCACTGTCTATGTCTCCTACAAAGATGTTAAATAACACTGGTACCAGCCCTGATCTGAGGAACTCCAGGCTCCACTTGGACATTGGACTGTTGACCTCAACTCTCTGAGCATGACCATCCAGACAATTCCTTATCCAGCAAGTGGTCCATCCATCAAATCCATTTTTCTCCAATGAATAAGTGTATACAAGTGTATACTCCAAATTATACGTGTAAATTCATATAAACAAATTACTTAAAGTTATGGCCCCATTCTTAACACAAATTGTCTGTTCTCAAGCTGTACATTTCTGAATATACCCATATCTGTTCCTTTAAAAACTCTTCTGAGATTTAAACAATTGATGTCAAACTGAATGGTCTGATTTGCTGGTATTGCTTTAGATCCTTTCCAAAAGTAGTGGGAGTGCTAGTTATTGTTCTTGCCTCTGGAGACTTGTCTTATTTTTTAAGTTTTATTTTTCTGCTATGTTTCTCTGTGTGTATCTTGTACCTGATGCACGACCATTTAAAGGGTTCAAAACCCTTTAAGAAAACATCATCTTAGAGATCACACTGTCTACACGCTTTTCAATGCCTACTGTTACAAACAACACCAAAGGAATCTAGAATCAAAAGAGACTAGAGAAAATTATGCTTCCATTTTCTTTACATACTTGAAAGTATTCAGCTTTCTTAATCTTAAGCTAGTTTATGATTTTCATTATTTTTAACTTGCTTCACCTGTAGGGTTTTTTTGTGTGTGTGTTTTCTGTTTGATTGTTTGTTTTTATAGATCTCTCAACCAGCTGCAGAAAGCACAGATTAAAATGACAATTAAAAGTATAGAATATTTCTGGAGGATATCATAACAAATATAGTAGCATAAGGGTTTTAAATTGACTTTTAAGCAGACTAGATTTGAAATTATTGTCAGTTCTTCAAGTGGAAAGGTAATAGGTAACAGCAATGTCTACTGCCAAATAGAAATAGTGCTAAGACCTATGCAAGACAGATTTTAAAGGTTACTTGTAGACCTTTGCAAAGCAAGTGATAAAGGCATGACAACTTGCCTTCCTCTATGGTGTTACCGTTTGGACACATTACACCCTACCTTGCAGTCCAAACATCAGTGTAATCAATTGTCCCTTCCTATTTTTCTGACAATAACTCATTTGCAAATTACCCCATGTCAGAAACACCAAGTGAGCTGCAAAACTGAAGGAGCGCACCCCCATCCAACTTGGCAGGATAGAGCAGACACACCATCATGAGGGCTGGTACCCCAAAAATCACAGAGTTCCCACAAACTCCCAAGAACAAGAAGGGTGAATAACCTCTTCAATGCAGAGATGACTGTCATGAACACCAGACATCCCACCATATCACAGAGAAATTCATTGTGTTTCTTCCCAGGAAATGTGGCCTGTGTGGAAGGACTGGAGCTAGACTAGACTCACTCTCCTCAGGCAGGAGGACTGGTAGTCATTCATTCAGTTCATTCAATTTCACACCATGGATTTTCACAAGTAGGCTGTTTTCTCCTGCTTATAAAGACTAGACACTCACCACAGAAAAGGCCAGCAAGACTGGGGCATAGTTTCACTCACAAGTATCATTAGGAGCATTGCATGAAAAGTCTGGAAAAAATTTAATTGTGAAAGTGCAAGGTGATTAGTAGCAACAGTTTCTGCTGGTAACACTGGAATACAGAAAGAATAGAAATATCTATATTATGAACTTAGCACGACTTCATGGCATACTATTATCATCTGACTATGAAGGAAAGCAAATACGGTCCTACTTGTATTATTCTGTGTATTTCCAGTAGAGGCAGAAAGTATTATAATTCAAAACACAAAGGTGGTCTCATTATGTCTGACTTGCTGTTGCCTGTGTTTGAAAAACTGAAAATTCAAATCTATGATTTGATGTTGTTCTAAGGTAACAAAATAAGCTCTACTAATAGGAGCCTATGTAACAGAATTAGGTTTCCTGCATATCTAAATTTTTTTTTTTTTTGCCATTTTTTTAAAATCTTGATATATTTTAAAAGCCCTGGCATTTCCCAACAAAGAATTAACTCAAGTTTGTACATGCATTTTGTACGTTGGATTTTGGATTTTGTTACCAATTTACAACCACATTCTTTCCTGCACAGGGGAAGAAGATGTGAAATCTTCACACTGTACTGAGTTGCTTTTTCAGTTTGTGTTTACATTTTATGAAGTTTTACAACACTGCAATGAAACAACCATTGTTATGGCTCTTTGATTTGAGTCTTGGAATAAGAATATTGCAAATCTCCACACATCTCACAAAATCAGACTTTCATGCAAACTAAAAAATGTCCAAGTTTGGAACTCAAAAATATTTGAATGGGATTTACACAAATATACGAACAGCAGCAACTTGTGCTAAGTTTGAGATGTACGGAAAAAAAGTCATAAAAGCGATTTCTTTAGGAATGTTAACAGAAGATAAATAATGGCTGCTAGAAGAGAAATTGAATTTCAGTCTTCCCCATAACTGTCACAGCAACAACTTGAGCTCTTAACTCACTCACGTACTTCTGAAAAATAGTAATAACAGAAATACTATGTTGTCCTTTTCCTGACCTCTTTCTACTAAACTAAATTGCTTAGATCTTGAATATTCATATTTAATAAATGGAATAAAAAAACAGTATTTGTGGCAGTGTCTAATAATAGATGCATTTTGAGGAAATTGTGTAGTTTGGGAGGGAAAAGAGGCTAAATTTAACAAATTATTCACTGGAGATTACTCACTTTTCTCTGATGAGAGCAGGAAAATGTGACAGTATGAACAAAGTTTATAAGCTCATTGGTGTCAGCTGAGCATAGTTTTATGTCAAAAAGAATGAATGATAAAAGCCACAGAGCAGAATATTAAAATAAATTCCTTCAGGGGAAAAAGAAAGCAAAGACTATAACAAAAGAAAAAGACAGAATAGATAGAGCTTTTCCTGAAAGTAAAGAATCCATCACTTTACTTTGTATTTCTTATTAAGAGAAAAACAGAAAGGCACATGAATGTTGGTAGCATCCATCAATAACAATGTAATATTGTGTTCTCATAGCTCTCAGTCCATTAATGAAGGAGATGGCAAAAGTATGTGACACTATACCCACCTCTGATGCTATTTTTGGCCAAGAATGTTTTTTCATAGAGCAGCACCAAAATACAGTGCCCTAGTCACCAACTAGTTGAAGGGGCAACCCAGTATTTCATCACTGCAGGAAAGTGAAGTAGATTTTTGATTCCTTTAAAATCAAAGGTGAGCTTTGCCTTCACTGAAGTCAGGAGCTGAATCCTGATGCCACAATCAAAGGGCAGAAGGTTGAGCTTAAATTCTCCTGGTGTACCTTTGATAGATGAGTTTTTTTATTTCTACCAAAAACATAGTGATCATTCAGATTTAAGTGTCAAATGCTTAAAATTCTTCTCATTCACTTCAAGGTGATCTGAAGTTGCCCTTAATGGCCAATAATTTTTTTTTTTTTTTTCCTGACAGAAGTTATTCAGTGCATAACTTGCTTTTCTGACCAAGTCGGAAATTTTTCAGGCAACTAGGTTACAATCTGGTTGCCTATGGAAAACCTTTTTAGATGACTTTTTTGGTGGTTGCAGCTAAGAAAACAAAGATGACCCTACATGCATTCATTGACTTTACTGTATTTGCCTTTATGACCTCTCAAAACTCCACTCCCTTTCTGAGAAAACAAAGAGAAGTGGGGCAGAAAACAGAAGAAAACAAAATCTGTGATATGTAGTATATTTACATTGTCACTGTCATCCAGTTGTAATCCAGCCTGACAAGATGAGAAACGGCAAATTATATACTTGCTTAGAAGAAAAAGCAGAGATGTCACTCAGATGGTAGAATACAGAAATCGCTGTATGATCTGGCCAGATCCTTGGTTCTTAGGTGAAGGAGACAAACTCCAAAGGTGCAACAGAATGCTTCAAAGGTGCTGGTTAGTTTACTGTATCTCACTTTGAGAACCAGAGGAAAATGACAATAATACCTTCTCTAAAATTATGTCAGCAAGATATTTCAATACATAAAATAAAAGCTGTTATAAAAAGGGGGGGAAGGAAATCACAGGTTGTGGAATTGTTAAAATTGCCAGTATGAGTATGATCATAATTTCTCTTTCTCCTCCTCACTGCTGAAAGTTTCTCTGAGCCTGGAGTCTCAAATACAAGGTTTTTTTTCATTTGTAATTGAATTTTCACTGAAAAAGAAAAAATAAAATAAAAATTAAAAAATCTAACTGATATTTACCTGAGTGGTCCATGTGTACATATATATCAGAAAAGCTATCTCTTCTTGTAAGCATGAATATACTTTCCACTGCTTTTTCTGTTGAATCCATTAAGGATGTTTTGCCCACTTCTTTATGACATGTAAACACTTGCTGTTTTCTAACTTCTGAAATTTTTTATGGATAGAAATTTTAAAACAAGACAAATATTTATCTCTCAAATTCACCATATGCCATCTCTGGTACTTTTTACCAGTTACCATTAATTTCTTTTTTGATGACAGATGCCTGTTCAAAGGCAATGTCTTCTGACCTTAGATCATGCTGAGTTTGCACAGATCAAATACTATGTCCCAATATGACCAGCTTTCACTTCTTCCATCACTTGTTGTCTAAACACTCAAATCTTTGGAAGAGATAAGCAAGTAAAAGGAAATAAAAAAGGAATTAACAAACAATTTTTATTTTTTATTATTGGCCCAAAACAGTATGAAAGAGAAGTAGATAATCTTCAAAATAAAAGCAAACTGCATACTTTTTATCTTACTCTTTACTCTGCAAACATAACATGTAGGAAGGAACCTGCTAAGCACAGAAGAATCCAAATACCTGCTTTGCTAAGCATATAACTAAGTAAGGCCAGTATACACTGTAAGTATTGTTATATATGTATAAGTAAAATATGCAAATATACATGTATGCAAGGCCAGTGACAAGCCCACACAGTGCTCAGTAATACTCCTGGTTCAACCATTCCATGTTGCATGAGATTATAGAATCTGCAGTGTTAACTATGCCTGACAAGATTATCTGGCAGGAGCAGAGAGGGTGCTCAGCATTTTGTAATTGGTACCTTAATGGTAGAAACTACAATAGCTGCATAAGTTGAATCATATTTGTCTGGCATTTGCTCTGATAGTGGATATACTCTGACAGCAACAGACATTCTAGCACACATATTGGATCACTGTAGAAATCATACACGATACTACAGAGCTTACATAAAACGTTCATGTCTGGAAAGGTTGGAAAACATTAGCTTTATCTTAAACTGCTACCTTAGATCTGCTTCTGCTATTAGTTGAACTGACTCGGTTCAGTGTCCCTATCTTCAAAATGAAGCAAGTGTTTATAAAATTATTTTACAAGGAATTTGCTTTTACAGGAGATTACTAAATTTGAGTTAAGTCATGGTACTCCTTACTTGCCTACCTTTTCCCGTACATGGCAATTTTCCAGCTTGGATCTTAATGTGGAACAAATGAGAAGATGGGAAGGAAAGGATAGGTTTAGCCATGGCTCTTTTGCCTCGCTTTTCTGGCTAACAAGATAGAGAATAAGTTGTTCTGTGAATAGGACATAAGTAAATTACTCCATGATCTAGAGTATTATGGCATTCTCCTCGTTAATAGAGAAGTTAGGCCTCTGAAAGTCCCCGTTAATTTTCAGGTCTGATTCAGAGACAGTGAAGTCCTCTTCTCAACATGCATGGGCTGAACATTTTTTTTTCTGGGCTTTTGCTATTCTGCTTGCTATTATTTTATTATTCCTCAATTCTGGTAATGTGCAACTCATCTTAAAGGAAAATATTTTTAGGTTTCTGCTGCCTGTTCTCCATCATTTGAGCTCATCCTGGAGTAAGAGTCAAGATAAGCTGCACTTCAACTGTGAAACAAAGATATTAGTAGGCTAGACGAGGACAAGGATAAACCAAATACACCAAGGATTGTTCAGCTGTGAGGATGTGAAGCCTCAGTCAGTTTAGTGCATTGCTTATGTTTTTCACAACCAGTGCTGCAGTGAGTTACAGGTCACACAAATAATCAGGGTACTTCTTAGTTTAGAGCAGTAGTAAGATGTATCATGAAATTTCTTTCCTATGGATCTTCTGCCTCATCTTGGTCACTCTCTTCTCTCCAGAAAAGGGAATTTCTCTTAACTCATTTTCAAGTTATTGCAAATATTGGCAAGAGAATAATAGAATCATAGACTGGTTTGGGATGAATGAGCTTTTCATCATGGAACATTTACTGTTAGAGATGGCTGAACCATTTTGAATAAATTACAAATGAAAGTGATAACTCACCAAAACTTACAGTGCAGAAAATCTTTGTTAATTTTCTCGACAAAAATTGGATAATCTTTTTGTTTGCTTTTAAAATAAATCTAGTGTTAAATTTTGACCAAAATATTTAGCCTGAAAGATCAATCAGTTTTAAAGCCCATTTTCTAGACAAGAACAGGGGCCTAGATAATTTAATTTGTAACAGAAGTATTTTAAATTCTGTTTGCTTCTCTAAATCTTTCAATCCACCAAGTTTTTTTCTGATGATATCCCCTTCAGGGATATGGCATCCACAGCTTCCACAGCTTATTTGAATAATCTGTTCCATGGCCTCATCACCCTCTGAACAAAGAATTTCCTAATAATATCTAATTTAAAGCTCACATCTTTTAGTTTAAAAACATTCCTCCTTGTCCTATCACTATAAGATTATGTGAAAAGTCAGCCTTCCAGTTTTTGTATAAGCTCTCTGTAAAAAGTGAAAACCTGCTGTGAGGTTTCCTCCAGCCTTCTCTTCTCCAGGTTGAGCAAGACCATCGCCCTCAGCTTTCCTTCATAAGAGAGGTTCTCCATCCTTCTGATCATCTTTGTTCCCCTACTCTGGACCTACTCCAATAGCTCAGTATCTTCTTGTTCTGAAGGCACCAAACATGGATGCAGCCCTCCAGATGGGCCCAGAAAGGTCCAAGCAGAGGGGGACAATTTTCTCTCTTCTTTTGATCCAGACCAGGAAACAGTTGCCTTCCCCAGACCTCCTCTGTAGAACTGCTCTTAATTAGTTCTTCTCCAAGTCTGTACCGGTGTCTGAAATTTCTCTGAAATAAAAGCAACATACTGCACTTGGTCTTGCTGAAAGTCATTAGGTTCATGCAGGCTCATTCGACCAGGTCCGTTTGGATGACACTCCTTCCTTCTATTTTATCTACTGTGCCACTCAGTTTTGTGTCATCAACAAATTTGCTGAGGTTGCACTCAATCATATTATCTAGGTCAACTATAAAGGTGTTAAAAATCACTGGTCCTTGTATGGATACCTAAGAGACACCCCTCATGACTAGCCTCCACCTGGACATAGAGCTGTTAGTCACAGCCTCTGACTGCACAGCCAACAAACTATTTATCTACCGAATAGTCCAGCCTTCAAATCCGTGTGTCTCCAATTTAGAAATAAGGATGTGGTGTGGGACTGTGTCAAACATCTTGCACAAGCAGACAACATCAGTTGCCTTTCCGTTGTCCACTCATGCCATCACTCCATCATAGACAATTCTATTTCATGACAGCATTCAAGGTTTCCAATCTTTTTCTTTTTTTTGCAATGTAGTAAATAAAGTTTCAAAAGCTACCAGTAACCTGGATAATGTCAAACTGCCATTTTTAGACTGAAAAAGCTGTATGGTCGCTCACCCTTTATCTCTAAAAAGGTCACCTTGAACTTAAACTTCTTATGTAGGTTTAGTCAAATTATATGAGATTTCACCTAAAATAGCTGCAAGTTACAACTGCAGCAAAACACATATTCTTAGACAGGCTATCTGACTTCCTAACTGGAGGTTTCCTTAACTGAACAAGCCTTAGCAGAATAAGCCCAGCGTCTGAACACGGAGGTTCACATAGTTCTCAGTATAAACATATGAAAATCTCACTTTTTCCCCTATTCATTTTCTCCGTATAATTAAAGTATGTTAGACAGTAGTTGTTAACCCAGGTGTCACTATCTATAATTGTAAGACCATTATTTTCTTTGCTCATTTTCTTATTTGTGCAAATAAATTTATGCTGTTGCATACTCCATAAAGAAAATCCTTTTGCTATTAGCTTGCATTTGAATATTTTTCTTAAAAATGACCTAATGTCTTCTAAAACTGGATTTTATACAGCTTACAGTGGTCTGAAATGTGTTTCTAAGGACCAAATTTCTCTGTGGCTTCATGGCACTGCAGCTGCTGTTGTTAAAAAAAGAATTTGGGACAGCGCACAATTCTGAATCTTTCTTTGCCTCAGTTTTAGGAGGAAATAGACAGGACTTCTTGTGTTTAAAATCAAAGAGTCATGACATTGAAATATCCTGAGTTAGAAAGTACTCACAAGACTCATCAAGCCCAACTCCTTCTTCCACACAGGACCCTCATAATTTGAAACATTTGTCCAAACTATTCTTGAACTTCAGCAACTTGGAGCTTTGACCATTGCTCTGGGTAGTCTGTTGCAGGGCTTGACCATACTCTGGGGAAGAACACTAATCCTGACCCTTGACACAACTCCATGACATTCTCTCTGGACTTATTGCTAGAGAGCAAATCTCAGTGCTGCCCCTGTGCTCTCCTCATGAGGAGCTGCAGCTGCCATGAGGCCCCTCCTCAGCAACCTCTTCTCTGAGCTGAACCAACCAAGAGACTTCAGCTGCTCCTCATATGTCTTGCTCTCCAGACTCATCACTATCTTCATATGGACATACTGTAATAGTGTTATGTCTCTTCTATATTGTGGCACCCAAACCTGTACGCAGTGCTCAAGGTGAGGCTACATAATGCAAAGCAGAGCAAGACAACACTTTCCCTTGCCCTATGTCAGTATTGGGCCTGATACACCCCAGGTAATGACCAAGTGACCAACAAGGGCAGTGGTATCTTGGCTTGTATCAGAAACAGTGCTGCCAGCAGGACCAGGGAGGTGATCATCCCACTGCACTAAACTCCGGTGAGGCTGCGTCTTGAGTACTGTGTTCAGTTTTGGGTCCTTTGCTATAAGAAGTCGTTGAGGCCCAGGAGCATGTCCATGGAAAGAAAACAAAGCTGGTGAGTGTTCTGGAATGTAAGTTCTATAATGGGAGGCTGAATGGAACTGAGGTTTAGTCTGAGTTTAGTCGGGAGAAGAGGAGGCTCAAGGAAGATTCTTATCACAATCTACAACTACCTGAAAGGAGGTTAGGCAAAGTGAAGATCAGCACCTTTTTGTGCTTAACTAGCAATAAGACTAGAGGGAATGACCTCAAGTTGCACCAGAGGAGGTTAAGTTTGGATATTAGGAAAATTTCTTCTCTATATGAGTAGTTAGGTGCTAGAATGCCCTAGAATACCTCCCTGGAGAAGTTCAAGAAATGTTTAGATGTGCTACTAAGGAATACGATTTAGTGGGGAAATATTGGTGATAGGAGGATTGTTGGACTGGATGATTTAGAGTTCTTTTCCAACCTTGGTGATTCTATGATTGTATGATTCTGTATTTCTATGATTCCTGTTAGAAATCATACCATGATGATGGCAGCCAGATCAGTCAAAATCTCTCTGCAAGGCCTCATTTTATTCAAGGGACTCCACAGCTCCTTCCAATTTAGTGGCATCCACAAACTTAATATACCTTCAAGTCCTATATTCAAGTAATTGATGAAAACATTAAGAACTAGCCTTAAACCTGAGCTCTATGGAACCCTAAAACTGACTGGTCATTAGCCTGATGTAAGCTTATTTACTATAGCTCTTTGAGTCCAAACCTAAATTAGCCACATTAACGTTAGGCCATCATCAATCTTGTGTTAGTAGAACAAAACACTACAAATTTTCCCAAGATGAGCTTTGCTCTTTCAATCCAATTTCTGTACAGTTTATGTCTACTTGGGATAAATTGTGGATTAAGTCACATTGCATCCTTGGGGTTTGAATATTCAGCTCCTGTAGGCTGAATGGTTTTAACCAGAATAGCAGTAATGTCCTTTTATATGGGTAATGTGTAAATTTTCCTGACAGGATTGTATATTGTAATCTCCATGACAAAAGGATTTTTTCCCCTTTAACTTAAAATACAGAACTCAACCATTGTATTTACTGACAGTCTGAAGTTTGTAATCTCTTCCTTAAGGTAATATAACTGTATACTTCCAATTGAGCATATCTTCTTTTAAGTTATGGCAAAGCGCAATTACAGTTTAAAGGGAATATTTATGTACATTAGTTAACAACATCATTGCAACTTAGTGCTCACACATCAACACTTAATTAGTGTAAGCATAAGTGACATAATTGCTACAAGGCATGCATTACCCATAATGTGAGGTAATTTCATGCACTATGCACATTTTAAATATCTACTCTGTATTTTGCCAAGCTCGATTTTTAAATCAATAGGGGATGTTTGCATATAAAGACACCTCTACTTATTTTCCATTTCCCTTGAATGCAGATTGTTGTCCAGCAACAGAGTAAAAGCCATTTTTTCCAAGAATCTCCAAATATCTTTCAGACTCTGAACCTGAAATCTCAAAAATGTTTGAGTTTAAAACTGCACAGTTGTCTGCATGTAAATTATGGCAAGTTTTCTGTTTAATATAAACATCTTTTTTGCTACCTTTCCACAGAACATCTGGCCATAATATGCTGATATGTTCCGTATACCTAACAATCCTTTTGTCCAGTCTTCCTCTTTGCATGAAATGCCCTAGTTAGCTGATAGGCAAAGACAACATCCTCTTCAAAATTCAATGCGTCCTGAAACCCAGCTGCTACAATAACCACAAGAAGTCAGTGAACTAATGAGTAGACATGACATCTAAGGCTAAATTGCAGATGTATATAAGTAAGTAGGCTCATGTGTATAAATATAAATGCCTCCATTTGTTCCCTGCTTTATATTTTTTTCTATTTTATGGCAGGATTGTCTCTTGGACTTTATTTTTTGTTTGATAGAGAATGACTCTACCATATTCTATCAAGCACCAAATGTATTTTCTATATTCTAAGAAAAAAAAAAAAAAAGAAAAAAGAAAAAAAGAAAAAAATAGCTTTATATCCTGAAGACAGGTAGCAGAAAATACATGTTCCTTCCTTTAGGATAATTCTCAGAAGTTACATATGAATAAGTGGAGAGAAGAAGGAATCAAGCAGTTTTAGAGAGTTTAAATATTCCCTTGTCATATTATGTAAAAGGCTAGAAATCTTCAATAAGATGCTGCTTCTTGCCTAAAACCTAACATCACATGCAGCAATTAGTGCTTAATAGTCCTGTTGAAGGGATAATCTAAACTTAAGATCATCCTTTCCTCTCATTACCTATAACTTATTAAAAATATGATCTGAGATTTAAATAACTGGAAGAGATTAGGATCAGACATTTGTTTTTCTATACTTTGGGGGGAGGGGGAGAAGTGTGTAGTTAGCATAGTTGACAGAGTTTTATGTGCAACCATTTCACATTTACTTTTCCTTATTTAAAGCATTTTTAAATTGGAAGAAGTTTTACCAGGGGAATATTTTCCTGCTAGAAAATGTATTTTCTTATAATATAAATCATCTGCAAGAATACATCCATTTTGAAAATTTCTTTAAAAAATAAGAGAAAACTAAGGATTAGTCCACATTATGACTTTTTTTTTTTTTTTCTGTGTTTGTGACAGTCAGGTTTTTTTTGCTGCAAAAATTCTTTCATTTTGATAAGTAATACTATAAGACAAATAATTCAGCAAAGGTTGAAATTGGACATTTTTATAAAAAAAATACTCTTTGGGGGTGATAATTAAATTATTAATGCTATTTCAATTTGAAATTAAAGACAAAGTTTTATCACAAAAATAAATAAATAAATAAATAAATAAAAGATAAATCCAGCATCTGTGAAGGTCTATCTGTAAGCCTACTAAAATAATTTGTAAAATAAGAACAGAACTGAGACATTCAAATAGTTCTTTCTGTTTACAGTTTAATTCCAGTTTCTTAAGGTCATGATTTTCCAGGCTGTATTAACACAAGTACCCAGTGCTATAACTTGTTTTGTTGGAAAATATTTATGCATTACTTGCCTCAAGATTTTTTTTTTTTTTTAATTGTTACTGATGTGAACTTTAATCACACTTTAATCAAACAGTAACCAAAATTTAATAAGGTTTTGAAAGTATAAGGATCAGCTACCAGTGAATACTCAAGTGACAGTTAAAATAATGAATTTCTCTTCACACTTTGTTTTAAATCTCCAATCTGGAGGAAGCATGAGAAGTTTAACAAGACCTCTCAGAATGAAGTCTTTCCGTACATTTACTGAACTCAGACAAGTATGTCTCCCTTATTCCTATTCAGGAGCTATTACAAAATCTTATTTTTCTCTTGCTTGGAAGCATTCAAATTTGCTGAACTTTACTTGCTGCATTTATGTCTGTTCTCCAGTAGTTATAGTTATTTTAATAACTTTTTTTTTTCTTCTTTCTTTCCTCCCCCCCCACGCGCGGTTCGGCAAACCAGAACGCAGGTATGTAACTCAATAACAATTTCGAAGAATACAATTGTTTCTGTCTGGGCTTCATGTTGCCAGTCCTACCCACTAAACTTGTTAGGCCATTTGAATACTAAATGTCTCCTATTTCCTAAAGCTCCCAGCAGCCAGTTCCCTTATACTCCCTCAATTCCCAGTACCCTTTTGTGGGTGACTAGAATTGGACACAGTATTTTGGATAAGGTGTCACCAGTACCACCTCCAACATCATTAAACCTGTTGTTACTTTTACTGGAAACGGCTTCTTTGTTATATCCCAAATCAGATTAGTTTGGTTTTATTGACACGTCACACTAATGACTCATATTCATCCTAAGACCAATGAGCACATCCAAAGTCTTATCCTTCTATGTTGGGTCCAATGATGAGCCCATCAGTCTATAGCTTATTTTAATGTCAAAAGTATCTTATGGTTTATTTTAATCTGAGAAATACATTTACACAAATAAGAGCTGAAAGGTATGTAAAGATGAGACATTAGCTTAGAATATGCATTGGTATTTGCCGGAAAGGTTATACATATTTTCTTATATTAATATAAATGCATGTATCCATGCATTATTATATATATTCTAGCATGTAAAACTAGTCCTACAGTTTATCATACTGTTATTATTATTTATGTCATTAAATGCATCTTTCATACAGCTTCTTCCTCTAACCTACAATGTATTCCTGCAAACTCAGATCTCCTGCTTGACAAGATAATATATTGCTGTCACCCCTCTGAATATTAGTATAATTCTGATTTTAGTCTGCTAAAATGACAAGTGTAGCTACTTTATAGCTGCTTTGGACCATAAAACATTTTGAAAGTTATTTCGCCATTGAATCAGCACTGGAGCAGATATGCATGAAGATACGGCATTTAATAAGTGAGGTGGTTTTGACCCTTTTCTGTTGTGGGAAATTTGGTTATAAATTTTTCATGACATAGTTCTTTTGTCTGTCAGCACCTTTTACTTTGGGAAAAAAAACATCTGCTTGACAGCCACTTTGAGCCTGCTCCTCCAGAGCTTTTACTCATCACATAAAAAGTTTAGGAATAAAATACAATAAAATACAATAAAATTGATTAAATTGCATTAAATTTAGAAAAAAAATATAGATAAATACAGATATTTAAGAAATCATTCCATTTTTAAAGTGCAAGATATAGATAGCTATCATCAACACAAGGAAGCTCTTTATGGCCCTGAATATATTTAAATTGGAATATTTTCAATAACAGGTCAAATTCTACACTCCACACTGCATCCAGGCACAGAACTCTTTCCCTTTGGCAAATCACATTGAGAGATACAAAGACTTTATCCCATCGAAATCAGATAGCCATGCTTAATCTAACGAACAGCAGCAAGTTCCATTCATTTTGTGGAGCTCATTGTGAAACAGATAAAGCTAGGTGTATACAGAAATAGTCATTGATCAAAAACAGGATTTACAGTTGAGTTGAACTCAGTGTCTTCATGAAGAAAATGTGTGTACATGTTTCTCAATGCATATATGCATTAGAGGTGCACAGAAGTAGCTACCTATGCTAATCTTTAGACTCTCATGTTTCCTCAGAAAATACTTTCATAAGACCCATCTTTCAGTGCTAACCAACCAAAAAAAGGAGAAACGTCATTTATTAAGACATCTTAGGAGTAAGCTCTAGGGACACAAGTTAAGTGCATACATGTTGTATCTATGCAAGCTGGACAGCACCTCATGAGAAAACATAGTTTTCCTTTTGTAGATAACATACTTAACAACTTCTTTTGTTCAATGTAGGATGGGTTGTTATTAACAGTCATCTCTTGACAACTTGCCTGGCTGCCATTCCAAGGAAGACAGTACCTCCGTTCTCTTGAGGTAAACATGACAGCCTGCATACAGATCAATGCCACTGAGAAAGCTGCTCTCCTCCCTCCAGAGCAGTGCCATCAGCATTGCTGTCATTCTTCTCAACCCAAAAATTCCAGTTTCAGATGTATGCTGTGGAAAAGGAGTTGTTGTCTGGCACAGGAGTTGGGGGAGAAGGAATGGTATGTGCACGAAGACCACCACAAAAACATTGGTTACCCACATTTCCATTTTTTTATACTGATCTATGAATTGTTGTAGCTAGTACTGCAAAATTCTGTGTGTAACTCACACCTAACAACATCTAAGTCCCTGGTTTATCAACTACATGGTTCACCTTTCATTGTTGTTTTTGCATCACTGGCAGCTTTTTAGAATCCCAGTTAGTGGAAATGTGGATAATCAATATGCAAAAAAGAAAATCACATAACACAGTATTAGAGTTTGGGACAGACATAGTAGGTCTTTTCCTCAGAATTCAAACTTCAGCTGTGATACATTAAATCAGTTGTTTGGCCCAAAGAATGAGTTCTCTGCTGTGCCCATTTACGCATCTTTTTCACTGTTTTGAACTTGCAGGACCTTCCCATTAAAGTCCTTGTATATCCTGTTATCACTCCATATTCAACAAATTATCTCCATAATCAGCTCAAGTTTCCATGAATGGTGGTTTTTCCCTGTTAAAAAAATTATGTATGATTTTGACTGAAGTTCTCTTGTATGGTCAGGTCAGAGCAACTAGGTACAAGGATTTCACTTCTGGCTAGATTGTATCATTGAATGATTTATACTACTACAGCACTGCTCAGTGATTTTATTTGGCTTATAAATTCCACATACATAAAGAATTGCTGAGAAAACACCGTTGTTTCAGCTTTGACCCAGGCACTCATCTTTACACAAACATAGTTGTAAAAAGAGATCAGATGGAATCTTAGGCCCCTATATATCTGGAAAATTTAAGCGCTCCCTCAACAGGAAGGCCAAGTGCAAATCTCAGAGTTTTTGAAGACTTTGCTAGCTGCATTGGTGGGCCATAACCACATCCAGATGTCAAGACAAAAAGGAATACTTTTTCAGGGTAAAATCTTTTCTTGATGATATCAGAGTAGCCATTAAGAAGAATAACTTAGCCATCAAGACGAGCAACAGTGAAGTTCTCAGTTTCATGAAAACTCCTGGTACTTCTGATTTTTTTTTATTTAATTCTGAAAAAAAAAAAAAAAATAACAAATCCAAGAAAATTTAATATTTAATGGGAAATTATGTAAAGCATGTTTTTATTGCACAAGATATTTTTTTTTAACAGCAGCACATTTTATTGTTCCTTTAAAGGAGTAGTTTGAAATATGAAATTTGTAATTTGAAAGAAAAACCATAAATCAGGATATTTTCCTAAAAATCTCAATCAGAGATTTCTTTAGCATTTAAAATCACATCTTTCCAACGAATTTCTGATAGATCATTGGAAAGAGAATGTTCCAAATCCCCAGATTAAGAAATAGTATCAGGCTGTTTTTAGGGGGAATAGACATCTTGGCAGCTGAGAGACAGAGAGAGGAATTCCTCAGCTGCAGGACTATGCTATTTGCTTCCTTCCTCTGAAAGGACTCTGAATTAACAGGCTGAATCTCCTTCCACCAATTTAAAATCTCTATATAAAAGCAGCTCATCCTTCTAGTATTTTAACTGTGTATTTTACAGTGGTATTGACAGACTACAAAATGTTCTTGGCTGTCATCTTCAGCAAAGCGCATAAAGGATTCTAAAATCACTTTCCTGTAGAAATGGAAAGGAAGTTGGCATTAATTAGAAATACCCACAATACCTTGTAGATGTTCACTGCATTTTGTAGGTTGCATTTTCTATTTGATTAGATATTTCACTGCATTATAATTTTAGAGGATTTTTTACTTTTTTCTGACTTCCTTATTTCTTTTCTCTGTAAACAGATTTAAATATATATATATATATATGAACCTGGAGAAAACCACCAGAACGCTTTCAAATATCTAAATTTTATTTTGCCTTTTTGAAAAGAAAATTAGTGAAAGGAGATTATTATTCCCTTCTTTAGTTGAGTATTATGCAATCTAGATGTTTGTCTAGAATAACTATTGATCTTTTTCAGCTTTTTATTAGTGTCAAAGGTAAGCAGAGTGATTTCATAGAGGGCATTCCTTTTGAACACCTACTGGGCCCAAAACAGCACAATTATGTTTCAGTGACAATGTGAACATTGCCACAAAGGACATGCATTTACCAACATAAGAATGCCACAAGATGTTGGCATGTTTGTAGAGATTTCATTTCATAACATTTTGATCACATAAGAATCAAATAAATTAATCACTTCTGATTATAGCAGATACATCCGTGTTGTTGTCTCATTATACACTGAATTTCTGTTAAATCTTGGGAGAATTATATCTTCTCCTTCCTCAGTATGTCACTGTCTGATTAATCCTTCTAGCTATAACTACAGTAGAATTAATTCACATATTGAAAGAGAAATTTCAGCCAGTAATATTCTTCAGCTTATGTTTTTGCTGCCACTGGAACCGGGAGCAACCACTTACTAGAATCAACTTTTCAATAAATAACACAAAATAATTACTTTTGCCAAAAATGCTTTACTTTTCCAGAATTGTCTCTGTTTTCCTGGCCCTATGCAAACATTAGCACCCTGCAGCTGCAGTTCCGTGAACACACCCAGCTACTCACTGCTTTCCCTCTGCAGCACGAAGAACCCCCTCAGCTGTGAGTGACAGAGAATGCCAACACAAGAGAATTTCTGTCCCGACACAATTCTATTCTCTTCCCATCTCATTTAGTTTTATAGTGGCTCTAAAAACAATTGCCTTGTTCATCTGTTTTCTTTTCCACCTACAAACTGGAATAGTTTTTGATTTGCAAGTTTTTAATTTACAGATTTGGAAAGCGAAATACATGCCTGAATTGTGCTTTTAATTTCCCTTTTCCTTTTGTTCCCTCCAATGGAAAGCATTTTTTCACTGTTAAACATAACAGAAGACCAGTTATTATGTGAAAATAAGAATCAGAATTTTAAAGACAAAAGTCTTATGAGAAAAAATGGTTCATTCTTTCACAGTTTTTAATTACTATAGTCTGCAACAATAAAGAAATATGTGCAGTTCAATTGTGGCATGTATAAAACTAGTCAATTTTGCTTGTCTCAAAATCTTCTTAGCTTTCATTTCTGGGAGGATACATTAAAAAAAAAAAAAAAAGTGCAATTCTTTCACAGGTCTTTCGTGTCAATGGACTTGAGAAATTCTGGCATTACTTACACATCTTTCATTTTTTAAAAGGAAACACTAACCTCATTTAATAGAAAAAGTATGTGTGCTAAATCTTAAAATAGGTTTGCTTATTCCCGGTGTGAGATTTTTATGGATTACTCAGGACAGTATAATGTGTCTAAGCAAGAAATCCATAGGGAAGGCAAGCTGGGAAATGCTTCTTAGGGACCTCTGTTCTCTGGAGTAAAAATAATTTCTCCTTCTTCAATTTCCCTTGTGCTGTGGCATGTTTATGTTCTGTACTTTTTGTCACAAGGCTACAAATAAATCATTAGTGATCCGCCTTTCTTGTCAAGCTTTTTTTTTTTTTTTTTTTAAGTTGAACAGACACTTCTAATGCTGGTTGCAAGGCTCTCTCCTCCTCAAGATACAAATATTTGCATGCACACACACACAGAAGACAGCATCTTGCTTACTAGACAGAGATAAATTCCTCACCAGCACGGCCATCAGACACTAAGCCAGACTCATCTTCTCTTCCTTCATTTCCCTGCCCCCCCCCCCCCCACTCTGTTATTCATAGAGACCACAGGTGAACTGGGAGAAAATTATTACAGTGTGATGACTGCTGAAATGATAGAAGGTAAAGAAGATGGATTATCACAGTGCTGACATGATTTGTATGGATTTCCAGAATTAAGCTGTTCGCTTAAAGTGACCGTCTTCTTTGCACCTACGATATTGCAGCTGTCCTAGTAATAACCTTCATCTGCACTTGTGAGCCAAGTGAGCAGAGCACGTTTCCCATTACCTGTCAAGCGAGTATGTAGAGTTCTTCTGGCCCCGCAGTAATAGCAGGGCTGCTGGTGAACAGAGTAATAAACACCTACTGAGAGGGATGTAGCGTGAAAAGATCTCATCACCTGCCATTAGCACGCTGATGAATAATGCAGCATTTTCGGTGGCAGATGTCAGGGGTGGGAGGAAGAATCACTTCTGTAAATGCTCTGGTGAGCACTTCAGCACAAAGTGAGAGGTGATAGCAACAGATGCATGTGACAAAATTACACTTGCTATTGTATTTTAAAAGAAATGGGAACATTTACTTCACAAATAGCTGGCAGGCTTTCTCCCCCTCTCTCTCTCCCTCTCTGTCTCTCTCAGTCCCCTCCCCCCACCCTTGTCTCCCCTTATTTTTTTTCCATTAGAGTTAAAAATGCAGCAAACCAGTAAACTTATTTGTATACTGCTAAGAATTTACAGCTCCTAGCTTAACAGCGGTGTAAGGTCCAGTGAGGTACAGATGTCCAGACATTTAAATGCCTTTTCTTGCAGACTCAAACTGGCAAATTGATTGCATAGTAGAGATCCAGAAATAAAAGAATCCTATTTCTATTTAAATTCCCCTCCCCCTGCATATTTCATTTTTCTCTTTCAAATAATCCACAAGCCACTGGCTAAGTGACAGTTCCTGGATTTCATGCAGTTAAACCCCTCAGAGGCTCTGGCAACAGGAAAAAGGTCTCACTAACATTAAAGTTACAAAGAAACCTCCTATTACAGCTCCGTTTGACCTACCCATTTGCTACAGCAAATGATGCAGAGAAGGGATATAGCTGTAATGGGGCTGGTCTCTGGCTGTGATTTTATGTGTGACAATTGCTTTCAGCTAACCTGAATTAATGCAGGTATTATCGATTGTTGACAATTTTTTTAAATTGAAAGAAATCACAAACCTGGACCAAGTCCAAGTTAATAGTGACAAGCGTTGCATGAGGGAGGATGTACAAGACTTCAGAGCTGCCAGAGTGGCTTAACTTCTTTGTACCTACAAGAAACAGCTCTCAGGGAGAGCCCAGCTGAATTTTACGCAAGCTGGATACTATTCCTCTCTTGCGTAGAGTTCCTCAGCAACATTTAAGAATAAAGCTCAAAATCTGTCTTATCTGACACTTACAAATACTGAAGAAAAAAAGTCTACAACAAATAACGATATTACATGGTTGAAACATTGCTCTTGGAATATGCAGTGATCTTGTCTGGGGAATCACAGATTCAGATATTTTAAAGCAACCAGCCCCAAAGTGGAAATGTCTGATTATGTTTATATTCAGACTTCAGTTTCCAGTGGACTTTTAAGCCAAAAACTCTTTTTTGGTCAATTGCTGCCACTCTGCCCAGTCAATTACTAATATCAGAAGTTCTACGTTATAGAAGGCTTGATGCCATAGTTTGAGGTATTTTAATTAACAAAAAGACTGGAGCTCCCAGACACCTGCACTCTCAAGGCCATGAGGACTGTGTGTCCACAGTGACAGTCATGTTTCTGATGTCTATAGGACAGCCAAAAAGAAAAATGAAGAAATGTTAAAAAATAGAGAATGAGAATTCTGAGGAACCTTTCCATAGCAAGCAAGTTGCAATATGGCATAGACGCTGCCATTGCGCATATTCATACTCATATGCACTGTCTCAAAGAAGGAAATTACATTGGGTGTCACTGTTTCCATCCCTCTGCAAACCAACCGTGCATTTAGATACTCATAATTGTCTAAATACAAAAGCCTTTTGAAGAACAGTGGACTGGAATTAAGGACCTCTAGAAGAGTGAAAAAATTCTTCACTATTAAGTAGGATTGTGAAAAATATGCAGCAGGACAGAATCTTTCTTCTGATCAGCTTTTTGTTACAGTTGTTACTGCCTGAGTTCCTCCTGTAGTGCCTGTTCTTACACACGTTTGAAAGGTCAGTGTTCTCCTGTTAGCCAGTGTTCTCCTGTTAGTCAGAAAGAGATGGTGTGACTTAGAGAAGGATGCATCATTTTAGGAAGAGCTGTCTGATGAGAAATACAATGGGTTTGGGACACATCTGTATAACTGCAGCAAATGAAAAAAACGAGATGAATGAACTACATGACAGAATAAAAAAAAATTAAAAGCTGGGTAAGAAGGCAATTTTTGCTTTCCTTTAAATGATAAGTGCTATTATTAGAAGCAGAATAGGATAAGCAGTGCATATATCCTAAAACAGAAAGGGACTATTATTTAAGAAAAATAGACCTATAATCAGCATGTAGAAGAGATAACCAAGACAAGGAAAATACTTGTAAAATCCTACATCTATTCAGGTCTTATTGGAAGAGACTTACTTTGAACTGTGATTCAAACTCAGGGTAGGATTAAGAGGAAAAGAGATGAAGCTAAAAGTGTTTGACACAAGGGAGATCTTCCTCCTAATCGAAATTTCAAAGGATTTGTATAAGCATGGACAGTACCCTTTGGGTGAGAGTCAAGAATATGCTGGGGAAATATCACTCCTTTCTGTTCATCAAATCCAAGACACAATTAGACACTCTAATTTCTTTGAGATTTCTCTTTTCAGCAGGCTATGTATAGCATAGAAGTGGAGCCACAAGCAGTAGTCTGCAATGTTGTGGATAGAATGGGAGAGTTGATGAAGTAGACTGAAATCTCTTCAAGATTTAGGCCCAGTTCTTCTGGAGATATTTCCCGGATTAACAAGTTTTGCATTTCAAACCTGAAGTGAAAAATATATCACAGAGAAAAATGGATGAAGAACAAGTAGTAATTTGCATAGTACCTTTTTTTCCATGGGGAAACAGCTTGAGATTCTTCAAAAATTGTTCCAACTCTTTTGCAAAGTATATAACTGCAAGGAACACTGAAGTATTATATGACATATCATAATACTTCTTTTTAATTCTAACTGCATAGCTTTTTAGGAAGAAAGTATGCCTTGCCTTCAATTTGCTACAGGCCATCTGATCAGGGTGAGCATCTTGACAAGGTCTTCTTGCTTCACTGCAGGAAGTGTCGCATGCACAGCTCTTGTCCTGATAGGGGATTTCAACCACCCACATATCTGCTGGGATAGTGGTATGGCATGTGGCACACAATTCAGGAGATTCCTGGAGTCTGTAGAGGACAACTTCCTGATCCAGGTATTAGACTGACCAACCCGAGGTGAAGCCTTAGTTGACCTTGTGCTGACCAATGTGGAGAGAACATTGGAGAGGTTAAGACTGAAGGCAGCCTGGGCTATAGTGACCATGCGCTGATGGAGTCTGTGATCCCGAAGAATGCAGGCCTGGCAAAAAGTAGAATCAGGAGCCTGAGCTTCAGAAGAGTGAAATTCTGGCTGCTCAAGGAATTGCTGAATGGGATCCCCTGGGAAAGTGTCATTAGGGACATGGGTACAGAACAAAGCTGACAGCTCTTTAAGGACACCTTCTGAAAGCACAATGGCACTTCGTCCCAAAGTAGAAGTCAAGCACAAGAGGCAGGCAATTGATGTGGCTGAACAAGGACCTGCAGCTTAAACTGAGGGAAAAGAGGGAAGTGTACAGGGAGTGGAAGCTGGGTTGTGTAAGCTGGGAAGAATACAGGGCTGTTGACCATGTGTGTAGAGTTAGGATTAGGAAAATCAAGGCACAGATGGAGCTGAACTTGGTGAGGGATATGAAAGATAACAAGAAGGGGTTCTACAGGTTCATAGGCAGGAGTAGACAGGCCGAGGAGAGTGTTCCTGCTCTGAAAAAAGTTAATGGAGAGCTGGTTTCTTCAGACATAGAAAAAACTGAGGTACTCAATGATTGCTTTGCCTCAGTCTTCACTGGTGGTCAGGCTTTCCATGTCTGCCAGGACCCTGAAACTCTAGGTTAGGATGTGGGGAACAGATTCTGTAACAGTGAAACATATCTGAGGCCTCCTCATGCAATTGAATTTCTGTTAGTCCATGGGACCAGATAGAGATGGCCGTTGTGGTTGCTGAGCCACTCTCTACCAGATTTGAAAAATCGTGGCTGTCTGATGTAGTCCCCCAGTGACTGGAAAAAGGGAAACATTACTCACAGTTTTAAGAAAGGAAGAAAGGAAGACCCAGGAAACTATGGGTCTGTGAGCCTCACTTCTGTGGCTGGGAAGATCATGGAACAGATCCTCCTAAAACCTATGTTAAGGCACATACAAGACAAAGAGGTTATCCAAGACAATCAGCACAGCTTCCCCAAGGGCAGATCTTGCCTGACCAATCTGGTGGTCTTTTATAATGGAGTGATGGCACTGGTGGATGAGGGAAGGGCAATGGACGTCATCTTCCTGGACTTCTGCAAAGCCTTTGACATTATACCTCACCACATCTCTTTAAGTTGGTGAGGTATGGATTTGAAGGATGGACTGTTTGATGGATTAGGAATTTGCTGGCTGGACTCAGCCAAAGGGTAGCGATTAATGGTTCTGTGTCAGGGTGGAGACTGGCCACAAGCAGTGTCCCTCAGGGTCGGTCTTGGGACTGGTGATCTTCGACGTCTTTATCAATGACATAGATGATGGCATTGAGCGCATGCACAGCAAGTCTGCAGATGACACCAAGCTGAGCAGTGCTGCTGATACATTGAAGAGAAGGCAAGCCAATCAAAGGAACCAGGACAATCTGAAGAAGTGAGCCCCTGAGAACTTAATGAGGTTCAACAAGGCCAAGTACAAGGTACAGCACTTGGGTTGGGGCAATCTCAAGACTTTATACAAACTGGGAGAAGATCTTTTTGAGAGCAGCCCTGTGAAGAAGGACTCAGGAGTCCTGGTGAATGAGAAGCTGGACATGAGCCAGCAGTGTGCGCTTGCAGCCCGGAAGGCCAAACGTATTCTGGGTTGCATTAAAAAACGAATGGCCAGCAGGGAAAAGGAGATGACTGTCCCCCTCTACTCAGCTCTTGTGAGGCCCCATCTGCAGTACTGCATCCAGGCCTGGAGCCCCCAGTGCAAGAAGGACACGGAGCTCTTGGAGAGGGTGCACAGGAGGGCCACTAAAATGATCAAAGGTCTGGAGCACCTCTACTAGGTGCTTAGCTTGGAGAAGAGAAGGCTCTGGGGAGACCTCAATGTGGCCTTCCAATACTTGAAGGGAGCATATAAACAGGAGGAGGAACGGCTGTTTATGAGGGTGGATAGCGATAGACAAGGGGAAATGGTTTTAAACTGAGACAGGGGAGGTTTAGGTTAGATATTAGGAGGAAGTTTTTCACAAAGGGTGGTGAAGCACTGGAACAGGTTGCCCAAGGAGGTTGTGGATGCCCCATCCCTGGAGGCATTCAAGGTCAGGCTGGATGTGGCTCTGGGCAGCCTGGGCTAATTGTTGGTAATCCTGCCTGTGGCACGTGGGTTAAAACCAGATGATTTTTGACGTTCTTTTCCACCCAGGCCATTCTATGATTCTGTGATTCTATGATTCTAAGATACAATTTAATTCTTCGTTGTTGCATTTCTAGTTCCGCATATGTATCGAGAGATGATATTCACAGATGTTGCGTAAATATAATTTTAATCCAGAAGTCAATTCTGGAAAGGCATTAAGAGCTAAAAAATTTTTATAAAAAGCAACGTTTGCCTTGTATTTTGTGCCTTGGTATTATTCCCACAAATGTATAAGGCTAAAAAAGGGCCACTTATTACTGTAGAGATGTATCTAAAAAATCTCTCAAGTTGCCTGTAATAATCTCCATTATGTATAATGACCATTTTGATAATAGTCTTTAGAAAAGGTAATGGCCCTGCTGAATGGTTATTACCTGTCTGTTCATGCTGGAAACAAGATGCAGAAGCCAAAGGGGACAGTGAAATGGTCCTTGTAGTGCCATCTGAAGCAATAAGAAATATTTAACAGAATGCAGGAAACAGACAAGCAAGCACCTTTAGTTGTAAAACTATCTGCACTGGTGCAGTGAGCCATTGTGATTTTCATGAAATACTAAAGATATAAAATCTTAATTAATAATAATAATAGGCAAACTATCACTGTGAAAGCTAATTTAATTTTGAGTATCACAAAGTCTGCTAGAGAAGATATCTGAATATTAAATAAAGTTTGGTGTGTTACAGAATGTTAAATGTTGTTATACTTCAGTTCTATACAATACCATATAAGCAGTATCACTGCTCTCCAGAGAGATTTCAGCACAAATCTGAGGTCAAAAGTGTTTACATCTGCACAAGCACTACAGAAGCATGCCCATATACAAAAATATGGGGTTATAAAAACAGCAAGTCATGTAAAAGCAATAAGGATTCAGGCTTTCCTTTAAAATAGACAAGCCTGTCCAACACTGTCTTGCAAATGAAAGCTGAGCACAAGCAATCCACTTTCACAAAAACACTGTGGCCTGAAAAACATATAGTAACTTTTCCCAGATTAGAAGATCATGTCTAGAAGTTAGCTCATAATTTGTATCCATGAGAATGGTTTCTCTAAGTGAAGACTGCACTTAAAAATGCGCTACACTTGGTAAAATTTGGCCCTGATTTCAATTTACAGATTGGGATTTTCCGTAGATTAAAAAAGCATGTAATTTATAATTCCCAAATTATAGAACAGTGAAATTATGAGCTATCTTATTCACGCCTCATGCTTAGAAGTTAATTAAGAAGGTATTTCACTCAGTAAAATTGGGTTAATGACACACAAGGAAAAATATTGAGTTCAGCTTAGAAATTAGAAATAACAACCCAGAGTTTGACAAAAAAAAGCAAATTCCTGATTCCAAATGCATGCATTATGGGTGGATATTTTACTTTGTATACGTTATCTATAACCTGAACAGTGATATTTCAAGAACACGGTGCAAATGTGTGGATTTACCTATTTACAAGTAGCACACTTGCCTGAAGGATTGCATTGCATCCATGCCTATATAACTCTACGTGGTAAATGCAATCATTAAGAAGAAGAAAAAAAAATTGTAAAAAAAATTGAAACAAAGAATGCCTTAAGCAAAGTTTTGTCAGCTAACTTTGAGTTCTGGACAACCTAGAAGTTTCAGTAAGAGGTCTCACATGCTCTGAAACAACTTTACTGCCTCATCCTCCAAGATGATTGAGTAGGGGTGAAGTGCATGTCATATGAGCACTCTTCTTGTAGCTTGTTTGTATTTATGTCAGTGGGAAAACTTAATCACCCAATGAAAAAGAATGAGTAGAGCAGACCTATAGGCACTGACAGTCCTGGATCCAGCTGCCTCCTCTGTATTGACTTACACAGAGATTTAAAATAAACAGACTAGTCTTCATTGATAGCGATCACATCACCGGACTTGTTTTTTCTCTTTATTTTTACCCTAACTAACTGTTGGATTAGAAAAGTAATCTCTCACTTTTAAAATAGCTTTCTTAACTTCAGTTTTAGAAGATGCTGATCTTCGATCACACAGATCCAGTAAGAATCTTTCTTCATTCTTGCTAGCTGTGAGAAAGCAAAGTTTTTCCATCCGGTACCTCCTTACTTAAGCTGGTGAATCCATAACCATTGAATGGATCTAAAAGTGTAACTTAGAAAGTCTCAAAAACTGATTAATTGGAGACATTTCAACAAAACCTGAAAAATAAATAAATAAATAAATAGATAGATAAATAAATAAATGAATAAATAAGTGCTTTCAGTTGGAACCTGCGTCAAGAGGTTATGTGTGAGGAAATAACAATATCAAAAATAGAAATTGTACATTCATAGCTTCTATCTCATAAAAGAGTTCACAATGAGAAATTACTTTAAAAAACAAAACAAAACAAAATCAAAAACAAAAGCAAACACTCAGTTATCGAAAGAGGCAGCTGCATGTATCAGTAAGAGAAAAAGGTCTTCCCTAGCGTTTCTTCAATTAGCACTTGCTGGCCAATCTACCTGAATTTAATCATAGTGAGCATCCTACTGGCTTACACATAGGTGCACAGTAAGGCACTATAAAAACAAATGACTAGATAACACCTGAAAAACCTACTGCTGATGAACACCAGTAACTTAATTCAATTACAAAGCAGAAAAATTGCAATGAGGCAACCCAGCTTGAAATTGTACAGTCTTGCACATAATTAGTGTCACTAAATAGAAAATGAAGTCCCTGTTACTTGTAGTTCTGCATCTCCAAAAAAAGTTTCCTCATAAAAATTTCCAAGGAAATAAAGAAGCAAGAAAAATTCCAGATTGTCAGTATCTCATCCAGAAACACATTTTTACAGAAGTAGTAGATGGTGTATCAAGGAAAAATAGAAAACCATGTAAAATTATTTCTGAAGGTTACCTCTCAGTTGTTACCTAATTCCTAGGGGTTACAAACTATTCATCTATTCATTTTTTTCCAAAAGAGATCAGATACTATATGACAAATATGAAAATTCATTTGTGCTTATCTGAAAAGTAGATTCAGAGATCATTTTTCTTAAAATCCCTGAAATATTTGCTTTAGGTTAGCCTCTGGTATTGACTTCTACTGAATGATCAGTTAATGTCTGGAAGAAAAAAAGAAAGAAAGAAAGAAAGAGAGAAAAGAAAGAGAGAAAGAGAGAAAAAAAAGAGAGAAAGATAGAAAGAAAGAGAGAAAGAAAAAGAGAAAGGGAGAAAGGGAGGAAGGGAGGAAGGGAGGAAGGGAGGAAGGAAGGAAGGAAGGGAGGAAGGGAGGAAGGAAAGAAAGGTATTTCCTCTACAATTTATAAATATATCAAATCTTTGGCCATAATTTGAATCTCCATTTGATACTAGCATTCAAGTTGATTCAGATGTCTCATCAGGAATAACCATCCTTGCGGAAAATGTGAAGCCCTCAAAAATGTCTTTCTAAATTCCCATTCAATCTGGAAGAATGACAAATCTGAGATAATTTGAGAAAGATATGGCTGTGAAAGTACAAACAACAAAAACAACAAATATCCAAAACGAGTTTTCCAAAACTAGTTTTAAGTTACAGACCTCTGTTCTCCTCACTTGCCCTCTCCTTGTCAAAAGAAAAAAAAAAAAAGTTGCTCTATGCTCTGACATCATCAGCTGCTGATGCAGAATTCTTCCAGAATTTCCAAAATATCCAAGAGATTTGGATTCATACCCCTGCACAGCCAGAGACCTCTTTGGACAGGTTGTACATAGCTTCAGAGTTTAACAGACTTATGTGTTGCAGATTCATGAGGAAGACTGCAGTGTCTCCTACGTTCTACCAAAGGCAGCTGGACACCTACCACCCCCAGCACTTAGGATTCCCACTTGCATCCAGATTCCATGAAGACTATTCATGTTATCCATGAAGACTAAGAATTTCTCACTCCAGTTTACTGGAAAGAAAACCATATATGCTCCTGGGGAGTGAAACTGGAGTAAGGGGTGTCTGGTGACTCCACACCTTGCTCACAAAGGTCTCCTGTATACCAGTGGTCCACCTCCCCCTCTCTGCTAGCTCCAACACCCACCAAAATGCCAGGCATGCTTAGCAGCCAGCAACTAAATGCTTGGAAAACACTGGACCTCTTACCGTTCTTTATTTTTTGCAGTGAAAAACAACAGATTATTATCAGGCAGCAGAGAACTAAATGTTCCAGAAATATACTTGGTTCACACACGGTATATGAGTCATGTGCAAGATGACAGCAGGGCCTGCTCCAAGTTCTGTCCCTCCTCTCCTGTCACTGCCTGCTATTTATTGCTATTTATTTTATTTTCACATTTATGTTTTGTTTCTATTAACTGTCTTGGAGATTCGTTCACAGTAAACAAGTATTAAAATCACAGAATCACAGAACAGTTGAGGTTGGAAGGGCTCTCTGGAGGCCACCTTGTCCAACTCCTTGCTCAAGCCAGGACACCTATAGTAGGTTGCTCAGGATCATGTCCAGATGGCTTTAGAATAACATTAAATAAAATGGTACCCAAATGTGCAGACATTTATATCCTAGACATAAAACTAGTGGAATATGTGACTTTATTTTTGTGAAACTAATGCATCTGCCTGGTTCAATGGCAGTGGTTGCAATTCTCAGTAGCTCTCAAGGTGTGCATTAGAGATTTTTGATGAAATTTTACTCTTCCTGTGCTTCACCCTTGAAAACAGTTATTCACAAAAAAGCTTACTATCCAAAAGTGATGACACGAGTAAGGTGCAATTGTGAAGAGGATGAAATCTTTCTCTGGTGAGGGAGAGTTTATGAAAGTCTGGTAAAAAAAGACAGGATCTAGTTATTGTTTGCAACTGTATACACTACATTTGAAAATTGGCAGGAAATATATTTATATCAACTGAAAATGGAGTCACTAAATATAAAAAAAAAGACGATTTTTTTTTTTTTTGCAATCTTTAAACTTTTCCCATATTCCTTTATCATAATGGAAAGCACAGCTACATATTTTTCAATGTTTACAGGACTGAGTTTAACCAGTGTATCAAAATGTGTGAAATTATTTCCATAACTTGAATTAGTACTGAATTGTGCTCTCGCTGTGCCCTTGTTTCACCCCAGATAGGATTAAAGCACACTGGTGTTGCTGGTGTTAAGTGACCACTGTGTGCCCAGGGCTTGAACTGGGCCACCACACTGCAAGCTGTGCCTGTGCAACCTGCTGTAGGGAAATTTCTTTAATAGTGGGGTTGAACTCTCTGACTTCTTGAGGTCCCTTCAACTCCTACAATTCTGCGTTTCTGTGTGATTCTGTGCTGGGCCACATGTGACCTGTGAGCCATGGGCTGGAAATGCCTGAATTATAATTATACCAGATACAGCTGTAACACTATATGTGCTCATGGATGTAAAAACTGTTAGTGATGTGTAAAAACTTCAAAGTTCACGTGCAGTTAGTGAAACAAACAAATGAAATTCCTCTCTGCAAAATTTTAAAACTGCTAATGAAATTCAAATAAGTTTGCATTTTAGAAAAAAATTATAATTTCTAGGAATACAATATTGAGCAGGCATGCAAATGAGGAAACAGAATCATAGTAACTACCTAATGAGAGATGGAGTAGATTTTCTGGGCCTAAATATTTGCATTTGGACAGATTTTATGCCAGAGTTTTCATCTTCAAGTGACAAAAGCAGTGTTTTGATGTGCAGTTATAAATCTTAAATTATATCTGAAGAGTATCAAGAATAGAAAGAATAGATGTTGGTAAATTCAGAATTAAGAGTTGTGCTTGATTTTAACAAATAATTGTCAAAAGCTTATTCTGCAAAAAAGGCATTATCAGTTCTCTCAATTTTATAAGGTCATTGATAAAAAGGGTAAAAAGTATCAGTGAAATAACAAAACCAGTGTTTAACCCAGAAAAACTAACATACTTTTTTTCTGTGTTCAAAGAATTCTCTTTCCTTTTCTCTTCCTTTTTAAATTACCAAGCATACAAGATTTTAATTCAGGCTGACCAATATAACACATCAATATGTCCCTTGCCTATAGTTTCCTCTTTTTGGCAACAACTCTACTGTAATGAAATGATTTCTGGCTGGCATGGTGCCCATCAAACCTGGGGAACTGTTGAGTCTGGTTTGCATTCATTTCTCACAAAAGCCATTGGAATACAGAGTTCTGGGATGATAATCTATTTCTCTTGAAGATTTATAGCATTTCAATGGCTTTAAATATCTACTTGGTGGCAATTTGTATCATTATGTGTCCACCGTAAATGATGCAAATTGCCATAAAACACTGCGAAAATCCTACATCACAAATTTATTAGAATTTCTTAATGATGACATTTGGGCTTGTTTCAGATAATTTTATTCTTTTTTTTAGAAAAATCTTTCTTATCAGGTATTACTGGACAACACATTTGGCTTTTTAGTGACTATTAAATGGGGCAAACTAGGAAAAATCTGTGTATATTAATCAGTGACTTGTAAAAAGAAAATCACATCAATTCTGAAAAATTTTACACTGTCTAAAGAGAACCAAATACAGTTTCTTTTTTTTTTCCCTGTGTAATCCCAATTACAGCAATCCCAAAAACAACACTGATCCTCATCCATACTACTATTCCTAGACAAAAGTCACTTCATTTAAATCTTACTACAGAAGTAGTCATCTTCAATTTCATCTAAACTGGACATTATTCATCCAAGCAGAGTTCCTATTTTCAGAGCAATGCACACTAGTGTGAACATATAGTAATTCCTTTGAAATCAGTGGCATAGTCCTGGATATTTATCAGTGTTGTAGGGCTAAGTTGCTCATTGAGGCTTTTGAAGCAAGATAAAACAAACATCTTATATATGCAGATCAGTAGAACTCATGAGTCTGCTATCCTGATCCTAAATATAACTTTGTGATCACCATGAGATATGACTTTGGGGTGCAATCCCAATTTCTCTTTGACTGGATAAAACTGAACTTCTGGAATCCATTCTAAGAGGATAAAAAAGAGTGACCTTCTTCCTGGGCCAAGCATTCACATATCACCCACTCGCAAAGAGGCAAGTGTGTAGAGACTTACTCACTTCTGAAAACAACTCAAGGATCTAAATAGCATGTTTCTTCTTTAGAAGGACAAGAAATAGACTTAATATTCATATTATTACAAATGTGGAAGATGTTTAAATAATTGGAAGATCCCATATGTAGAAAGGGAAGCAGCAAGTGGATTGAGATTTGAGACTCTAATTTCAGTCAGAGAATAACAGTAGAAATTTCTGCACTTACTACAGTATTATACATATTTAAGAGCTACTCATTCTCAATTCTACTGACCTAAAAGCTCTAAATGTGGTAAAAACGTAGACACTGTATAAGCACTTAGCACATTCCCAGAACAGATTGCCTTTTGCTGAGGTTCTCAAATTTCCTCTTTCACTTCACTGTGGCTCCATTGTCTACATTGTCTATTTCTGTACTAGCATGGATCCATTATTCTGAAGATCTCACTTGCAAGACATATAGGTATCTCTGTTCTAACACATGCTTGAGAGATAATCTGCTGGTAGATCAAATTGACTTTTTAGGCACTATACAAATTCCATTCCAGATTTGGATGCTCTTTAACATCTTTCCTTTTCATTATGCAGAGAATATTCATTTTGCTCTGACTTCATGAATTCTCAACATTTTATTCACACAGCAAGAAAGAGATATAAAATTGAAAACTTGTTCCAATTCTCTAGTGTGTGTATTTGTTTCAGAGCTTATATATAATTTATTAGTGTTCTTATTTTATTTCTAGACATAAAAATATTAATAAAAATATAAAATATTTAAAAATAAGCTAACATACTACAGTCAAGCATCATTCTGAAATGTATCTGTCAATGTCATAATTGTCCTCAGTTTGAGTAACTTTGCCAGCTGGGTTTCAGTAGTGTGATTAAACTAATATCCAGTTGAACAGTTATTTAAGAAATGCCAGGTACTGAGCTAATACTGATTATCAAAGCATAAGTCTATCTAGATATCTAGAGATGTCAATGTCTCTACATTCTTTATCTGATAACACACTATTGTGGAATTGCAGTAGACCATCTTGGCATATTTTTCCATCACTTTTCATAGTGTTGTTGACATTTCCTCATAGAGTAGAAATGTTCAGGCATTTTTGTCAGTCATTAACTTACTTGCCAAAAGGTCTAATTTTATGAGTCATCATCCCTATTCACTGAAATAATTTCAGCAGCATTTCATTAAAATTCTTGACAGTTAAACCAATGTTAACTTCAGATTTCCATCACAGGTAAATGCAACAAATTTACTTTTGCAAAGGAATATCATGTATGCTTCTGGCTTATAGTCCAAGCCACACATGAAAAATGACAATACTAGCAGAAGGAAAGAAAAGATCATGATCCAACACAAAGCTGACAGAGGGAATGACAGACCTCTCATTTCCCAGCAGAGAACTCACATGATAATCCATAAGGAACAAAGATTCACAGTTGTGTCCTCATTGTCCTGCATATAATTCATCCAGCACACACATATGCTGTAAAATGCTGATTACAAGTTTGTAAAATGCTGATTATAACACCTGTTGTTCAGGATTAGGTCTGTTTTGTAAGTAATTATCAGAATGAAGCTCCTTTTTTTTTTTTTTTTTTTTTTTTTTTCCAATTCCTCCTACTACAAGTATCAGACAACACAGCCAGAAAGAGCTTTGGAGATAGAGTCTATGTGGATTACTGCAAGCAGTGATCTCAATCTTGTTACGAACACCAAAGAATGTAAGCAGTAAACTAGATTCTGGGACAAACATAAGCAGAACACAGAATGGTAGAACACAGAATTCCTTCTATATCTTTGTATTTTTTATTTCAAGGTAGCTTTAACTGTAGCAATGACATCCAAGGAAATAACACAGACAAGCAAAATTTTTGTATGTAATGATGACAGAGATTATAGCAGGAAAGTGCTGAAAAGTTGTTCTACACTATTTAACCGTAATTTCACATCATAGGCTAACTCCACAAGAATTTCCTGTTTCTGCTGTCTAATTTCTTTATAATCACAAGTGAGAATTACCTACTAAGTATTCCCTTGCTGTCTTGTAAAATCAGGAAAAGACTCAGTGCCAGACCTCCTGAAGGCTTAGCAAGGAGACCCAAGGGAGTATTCCATAGTCATACTCGAAGCATGTAATCATTTCCCATTTGGAGCATGATCTTTATCTAGGGGTAGACTAAAAAGCTCAGGAAAAGCTAGAGAATAAGGAATATATGAATAAGTTTCCTTTTTATCATTATGTCATTCTCTGAGGGGCTTTTAAGAATAAAAAGTGCCACTGAGAGAACTTCCCAAAGAGAAGTGAAAGGAAATTCACAGGAATGCTTTGAAGGAGATCTCTAAAGACCCCACCAAGTGGAAACATGTCTCTGGGGTGCAATATGAGTGAGAACTCACAGGGACTGAAAGTCCAGTCCCAGCAACTCCTGATGGTGTGAACAGAGAGCTTGCCAAAGTGTGGGCTTAGAATTGAAGGTATCATACAGAAATTGTGAAGCAGAATGTGACCTACAGCTAAGTGGTGAAACATCTTGCTGATCATCCCCAACTCTGCTGCGGGAAGCTTCCAGGATTGGGGTGAGGTAGAGCTTCTCCAATTTGCACATAGCAAAACTGATCTGCAGAATACCTAAGGGCCACAAGATCAGGTGTAGAGAAGATGAGGTGGTTGAAATTAATCACAGTGTCTACAGGCTTCTTACTGTATGGGCAACAAGTTTTCAGTTGCAGTCCTCAGATGAGCAGCACATGATTTACCAGTTATTGCACTAGCTCCTCCTACAAATGTTGCAGATATTCCTTCAACAAGATGCAACTCAACTTCTCCTTGTAGTATTCAGATAATAAAAAAAAATAAAATATAGCAATCACTAGTACTAAAAAACTAGCACTAAAAAACTAAAAACTTGTGTTTTTTAGTGCACAAAATAAAATACACTCACTATCTACACACTTCTCTCAAAGCCAACAGATTTTCTTCTCCTGTTCACAAGAAGAGTTTCTAAACTGAACTGTATGAAATCTCTTAAAAGCCCCAGCCACCACTTCCTCACACTCTTTCTGACCATTATCATGTCTGAAGAAAATGAGGATAATTACATTCTTAAAATTAAGTCAGTTTTGAGGCATTTGAAGGAGGGTAAGAGATCAATATAAACACAAAAAATATCTTGTATGCCTGGATCTGCTTGGAAAGTAATCACTGTGATAGCATCTGTTCATCTTTGTATTTTGCACTACACAAATTTTCCTACTTCTGATTAACAAGCAATAAATAATTATTATGTTATTTAATGCTATAAATTAGCACATTAATAACTGTAATGGCAATGCTAGGACTGATTTCAAGAATTAATAGTAATTTATGGCCTCTTCTCCAATTCCTTTGCCAAATGAAATGAAAAACAATCTGTATTTGGGAAAGAATTACAAGAAACAGGATAAAAAATACTTGAAATAGGACACAGAAAGCTGCTTCCCACACCAATCTTTTCCTTATGCTTGTTGTTTCTTTGTTTTTCTTTAGTTGGCTGAAGATGAACAAGCCAGGAGGAATAAACAATGAGAGAGGGAGAAAGAAAAAGATGGAAATTATCAGTGTGCATTGAGGGGGAAGGCTGCCTGTGGGGAGCATGTGTGTTTATAATAACTGAGGCACCATTCCAGTCAGCAGAACCTGAATTTCAGCCTAAACTTTGGGTATCAGATGATCATCATAATGATTCCTACTGCCTCTTTGCACTCCGTGGCAAAGCATGCGACACATCTGCAGCTGTGCTGAAATTAGCCCTATCCTGATATCCCTCTCTAAATGTTTCCCTGTTATCTCCCACTCGTCTTGATAGCTAATACTCTTCCTACAGCTGCTATATCATATTAGGTCAGAGCGATGAAAACGAATGCCATTTTCTTGATGGCTTATGCAGAATTGTTGTAATTTGAATCAAGTCTTTCCTAGCCTCTCTCTTTCTTTCTCTCGTATTTTTTCTGCCCCTCATACTGAATACATTGGGGCCCTGGCGAGCTGCCATTCTAACTGCACATTAGAAATGGTAGAGTTTTCCTCTATCTGATTCTCTAAAATGAGTTCACCAAAAGGTGCAGACCCAGCACATTTGTGGTTTTCCCTATAAATTACTTTAACACTGTGTCCAATCATATATATAATTTCAGATTTTCAATTTCAACTCACTGCTGTGTCAGCACAGACTCCACTGATATGTCTAACGTATTTAGCTTAAAATGAAACGGATGGCATTTCATTACCAGGAAGATAATATTTTTGAATATGTTTGCTGCATGGCGGGATCCATCATTATTCTGCCATTTTATGTTCGGAGTGTGTAATAGCTTTTTAATGCTTTGATGTATTTTATTTATATATGTAATATTTTTCTAATACCATGGGGCAGTTTAACTCATTGGACACATTATAAAATCTTAATTGAATGCTTTTAAATATTAGTTGGGGGGACTAAGGGGGTGGAAGGCTGAACAATTTGCCAATATTTTGTTTGAAATTTAATGGAGAGTAGCTAAAACGCCCAAAAAAATCTATTATCACTCCTTCCCATTGCTCCTCAGCTTCATCTGACACTCAAAACACTTTGAAATGAAAAAAAAAGGAAAAAGAAATCCCACAGTCCCCTGAGATGCTCTAGCTGTCAACATGAAGGTAAGTAACACAGGAAATCTTGAACGTGCCCAACTGTGAATGACAGAAGCCCTCTTATTGGTGGAGGCTTCTGACAGGCCTGAAATCTTTAATACCTGGTTTTTCAGTCCTTTGACCAAAGTCATGGAATTTTAAAACTACTAAGAATTTCCTTAAAGTGAGTGGGTATTTTTCGCTTGCAAGGAAATGATACATTACTATAATGTCACAGCTAAAAGCATTCTAAGCGAACAGTTAAGTATCAAAGGGCATTTCTTGATATTAGCAGCAACTGCTAAAATGAGCCATGCTAACTGCTGCTTACGCTGGACTTGTCCTGTTGTTACGCTCTGCATGCGATTGAATAACAATATTCTTTGCTGAAATGGAAGTTGGCTTATGACAGTGAATGAGGCAAACCACATGTCCTTCCGCAACCAACTATTTCAATTACATTACGTTTTTGATTTTCATTTTAAAATTCTTATTGCCAGTCAGTACAGGCTTAATTTTCGAATACTTCGATTAACTCCCAAGAGGACAAATTTTATACTGTGGAAAATGTCACTTTCCCTAAGATACTTGAAGTACAATCTTCAGAGAGGAAACAGTATATTAATGCCCTTCCTAGTGCAGGGAAAGATACAAAAAAGTTGGTCAGTGTTCACAAGTGGGGCTGCTTAAAATTAACAACTTGAACCTTGTGTAAGTTAATCATTTTCAGAGGTACAAAACATACCCTAATCCTCTTAATTCTGGCTATATATTCTATATATATGGCTATATATATTCCTGAAAATCAAGTTGCTGGAGACAAGACAAGGGTTTTGTATTTGCATTTTGTAGCCAACAAGACTAGTCATCAAAGATAATCAGGTATTAATATTTTGTTTAAACATGAAAGCACTAAAGCCCAAATATTTTGTGAGATCTGATTACAGCCATGTTGTGATTGTTAGCAGACATCATAGAATCATAAAATAACAGAATTGATTGGGTTGGAAGAAACTTTAAAGATCGTTTCAATCTAAAAACCCTGCTGTGTATGTCCATGTATCTCCTCTACTGAGGACTCCACATCTGACCTCAGTACACTACACAAGGTCTCCAGAGCAGATCAGAGGAGCAGGATTGCCTCCTTCGACCTTCTGGCCATGCTTCTTTTGATGCAGTTCAAGGTACAGTTGCTTTCTGGGTGGCACACTGCTCGCTCACATCCAACTTGCCATCCACCGGTACCTCCAAGTATTTTTTCGGAAGAATTGCGTTCTAGCCTTTTGTACCCCAGTTTTTATTGATAGTAGAGGTTGCCATGACCCAGGTGTAAGACTCTGCACTTGGCTTTGTCGAATCACATGAGGTTCTTCTGGACCCACTTCTCAAGCCTGTCTAAGACTCTCTGGATGGCATCCCAACTATCAGGCATGTCATCCACAAATTCACTGAGGGTGAACTCAATCTCACTGTCAATGTCATTGATGAAGATATTAAAGAGCACTGGTCTCAGTACTGACCCCTGTAGACACCACTCATCTTTGGTCTCCATCTGGACATTGAGCCATTGACAACCACTTGGTCAGTCTTGCAACCAACTCTTCATCCATCAAACACTCTACCGACAAAATCAATATCCAACATGGAGAGAAGCATGCCATGGGACACTGTGTCCAAGCCTTTACAGAAGTCCAAATAAATTACATCAGTGACTCATCCCTTTCCTATTGATAGTTGTGCCATCATAGAAAGCCATTAGGTTAAGGGATTTCACCTAACTGCTATGACTTTATGACTTTTGAAATATCATTGAAAGTGACTTGGTGTCTACACAAGCCAATTCCCTCTAGGGAATCTTATCAGGACCCAGGGACTTACAGATGTTAAAATTCATGAGGTAGTTACAAACCTGATACAGTGGAAGGGACATTGCTCCTCCAGCCCCTATCTTCCGACCCATCCAATTGAGGGGTCCTTCAATCACAGTTCTCATTAAGTAATTTAATCTTTATAGAGCTTGTTTTTAACAGCCTAGTGCACATTTTCACAAAGACTTCAACTTCATTTTCTCCACTACAAGCTAATGGAAAAAATGCTTACTCACTGGAAATGTGAGTCATGTGGACTCCAACATTAGTTCTCTTAAGACCCTTCAAGTCAATTAAACCTGCAGCACTTCCATCTATGAACACAAAGCAGAGCCTCATACAATTAATCCAGCCCTAAACCTAATGTATTCAACAAGTATCTTTGCTTAGAAACTACCCTCAATTAGAAGCTGCTGTACTTTAGTAGCTGTACTATTACCCTGCAAAGCCCCCAGGGAAACTAATTAAATAGAATAGAAGCTGCACTCCATTTGAAGATGAAGAGAAAATTAATTAAATATTGTGGAAACTCTGAATTGAAATGAAGATGTATGGCAAATACAAATCAGTCCTCACATCGCAGTATCTTTCCCAAGTCATAGTGTTGTCTCATACACCTATGCCATATGGTAACTCCTCGTGTTCTTTAGATTGGAACATTATATAAAGACAACATTTTAAGCTGACTCATCAAAAGGCACTGTAAATATCATAAAATAAAATAGACACTCACTTAACTTTTTGTTTAATTATATGAGGATAAGTACATATTTTGTCTCACATTCTGAAAGAGATTTGGTAGAAGTTGCAGTCTTCCATACCTTGGATTCTCTGTGTCCATTCATGGAAAGGAGTTTAAATGTCTGACTTACATTTACAAGTCAGAGATCAGGATTTTCTTCAGTGTCTACACACTGAGAATGACAACATAATGAAGATCCTAAGATGGGTAAGTGGAACGATGTGTGCAACAGTGTCCAGTCTCATAGTTATTTAAGAGCATGTTTTGATGGATGGCTTTCGTACAAATAGCTCGAAGTTATTATTATGACATAGCATTATTATGACATAATCTTCATTTAAATTTCATCACAGGACTGAGCTGAGTCAATGAGAGGGGCACCCAGGGTAACAAACTGGTTTGCCAACCCATCCCTAGTCACTCAGTTCCTGAAGTAAAATTGTGTAATTTCATAATATCTGTGCAACATAGCTACCTTGAAGAAACAAATCTAAGCACTTACAGGTCTGAGACCATCTAAAGAACCTGAAGGTGCACAAGTCTATGGGACCCAATGAGATCCATCCATGGGTTCTGAAGGAACTTGCAGATAAGTAGCCAAGATGCAATCCATAATATTTGAAAGGTCATGGCAGCCTGGTGAAGCGAGGAAAAGGGAAAACCTAACTCCCACTTTCAAGAAGGGAAATAAAGATACCAGGCAACCGGAGGCCAGTCAGTCTTACCTCTGTGCCTGGCAAGATCATGGAGCATATTCTCCTGAAGGCCATACTAATGCACATAGAAAATAAAGATAAGATGATCAGTGGTTATCAACAAAGCTTCACCACAGGCAAGTTATGCCCGAAAAACTTGGAGGCCTTTTATGATGGAGATGCAGTGGATAAAGGAAGAAAAACTGACATCATCTACTTGGCCTTGTGCAAAGCATTTACCATTGTCCTGCTGACATCCTGCTGGCCAAATTGGAGAAAAATTGATTTGATGAATGGACCACTCACTGGATAAGGAATTGACTGGATGGTCTCACTCAGAGAGTTGTAGTCAACAGCTCAGTGTTCAAGTGGAGATCAGTGACAAGTATTGTTTCTCAGGGATCATTGTTGGGACCAGTGACATGGACAGTGGAATCATGTTCACCCTCAGATAGTTTGAAGATTATACCAAGCTGTGGTTCAGTTGGCACACCATAGAGAATGAATGCTATCCAGAGGGACCTGGACAGGCTTAAAAGGTGGGCCCATGCCAACTTCATGAATTTCAACAAGGTCATATGCAAGTTCCTGCAGGGTCAGGGCAATCCTAAGCACAGATACAGGTTGGGTAGAGAATGGCTTGACAGCAGCCCTGAGGAGATGGATCTGGAGATGTCAATTGATGAAAGATTCAACATGAGCCAGCAATGTGCGCTTGCAGCTGAGAAGGCCAGCTGTATCCTGGGTTGCATCAAGAGAATCATAGAATCATGGAATGGCTTGGGTTGGAAGGGACTTCAAGGATCATCAATTTCCAACCGCTCTGTCACAGGCAGCACCACCAACCTCCGTATCTAATATTAGACCAGGCTGCCTAAGGCCCCATCCAATCTGGCCTTGAACACCTCCAGGGACAGAGCATCCACAACCTCTCTGAGTAGCCTGTTCCAGTACCTCACTACTCTCACAGTAAAGAAATTCTTCCTGATATCCAACCTAAATCTTCCCTCTTTCAAACCACTTCCCCTTGTCTTGCCATTATCTACCCTTTCAAAGAGTTGGTTCCCCTTCTGCTTGTAGGCTCCTTTTAGATATTGGAAGGCTGCAATGAAGTCACCTCTCCAGCCTTCTCTTCTCCAGGATGAACAAGCCCAGCTCCCTCAGCCTGTCTTCACTGGAGAGGTGCTCCAGCCCTTTGATCATCTAGTAGCCTCTCTAATGGCTCCCTGTCTTTCTTGTACTGGGGGCCCCAGACCTGGACACAGTACTCCAGATGGGGCCTTGGGGGGGTAGAGTAGAGAGAGATGATCAGCTCCATGTTCCTGCGAGCTACTCCTCTTCTGATGGAGTCCAGGATGCTTTCTGGGCTAAAAAAGCAAACTGCTGGCTAATTTTTAGTTTTTCGTTCAATCAGGACCTCCAGGTGCTTCTCTGCAGGGCTACTCTCAATGATTACTTCTTCCAGTCTGTATATACTCCTGGGATTCCTCTGGCCTAAGTGCAGAACCTTGCACTTTGCTGTGTTGAGCCTCATTACGTTCACCCAGGCCCACCTTTTTACTCTTCTGAAATCCCTCTGACACCCCTTCCTTCCATTGCGTCAACTGCTCCGCTCAGCTTGGTGTTATCAGCAAACTTACTGAGAGCACACTTAGTTCCATCATCAGTGTAATTGATAAAGATGTTAAGGATCACCCATCCCAAGACTGTTCCCTGATTTAGATTCAACATCAGGAAGAAATTCTTTACTGTGAGAGGGGAGATACACTGGACAGTTTGCCCAGTGAGGTTCTGGATTCCCCCCTCCCTGGAAGCATCCAAGGCTAGGCTGGATGGGACTTTGAGCTGCCTGCACTAGTGAGAGGTGTCCCTGCGTATAACAGGGGGGTTGGAACTAGATGATCTTAGAGGTCTGTTCCAACCCAAAGCATTGTATGATTCTATGATTACCTAGAGAATAATATATTTGTAGCATCTGTGATACTTCTGGTGGTCTCTAAGGTGACTATCCAGCGGACTGGTGAAACAAGAGCCTGATTACTCCAGGAACTAGGATAATCTGAAAGCTGCTAATTCTCCAGTCTCTTGCTGAGTAAATTCTAGAAAGGTATATCAGACATAAAACACAGTGACAGCTTTGCAGTGCAACCAGTACATATAGCTTTGATTTTTTATGTACATTACACAAGATTCTGAATGTTAGACCCTTGCTTCTGAGAAAAGTTAGGAAGCTGTAACTTCATCAAAGGTTAGCAGAAACTGCAGGAGCTGTGTCAGTGCCTAGTTTTTCCCATAAAATCTATGTCCAGTTTTTCCCATAAAATCTAATTTCTTCTGAGGTAGCTTATCATCTGAAGACACTCTGAATAGATTAGGCAGACACAAAAGTTAAGCAGCACTATATCCTTGAACTAACAGAAGTTTTAAATGGGAATAAATTAGTTCTTTCTTCCAAGCTTAGGTTTACTTCTCTTTTGCTTGTTATTTTTGTTTTCTTGACTTACTAAATCAGAATTCATGTAAAAATCTGAGCTACATGTATCCAGAATCTTGACCTGTCAACATTACAACTCACAGTATGACAGAAATAATGCTGTTTCTTGCTATGCTTTAATTCTGAGATATCAACAGCTGTGTGCTTGTAAGAATGGTGTTGCCACTCCTCTTCAACTTCCACATCAGGAAAGGAGCTTATCAGTTTCTACCATAGCAAAAAAAACAATAAAAAACAATAAAAATGAAGCATTTTGAACTCATGGGCTTAGTCAAGACCTCCCAGACCTCCCTTAGAACAAATTTCTGTCTTGAGTATCACAGAGGGCTGTTATACTTACAGCTCTGTGTGTTGCTTCATGAACAGTGTCATTTATTCCTCTCCTCCAAAAGCTTCAATGTTGCTTGATTTCCTGGCAATTCATCTTGATCCAGTATTAGTGTCAAACACAACAATGAAGAAATACAAGTCCTTCTATTCATCAAAGTGTTCCAGCACACGATAGTGACCCTGAATCTGTTCATAGGAGGTGAAAGACATCTCTCCATCCAGCTTCTTGGTTTTATCTTCATTTTCATACTAAATTACCTGCTTCAAGAAAGATACAAACATTATTGGGAAAGGTATGAATTTTTATACCCGCCTCTGTATGTCAGTATCTACTTTTAACCATTCATCAATATTTGGACAACGTTTCTTACAAACCTTAACACAACAAAAATTGACCCAGATATCAGCCACAGTGGTGAGAAATATTTCTATGGAGAAGAAAATGCAAATTTATTAAGACTACAAAAGTGAACCAGAACAGAGAAGTGAGTTCCAAGAGAGCCATACAGGAATGAAATAGGATAACTACAGAGTATTATAAAAAAAATTGATAGCTCAAAATCATAACATAGAAACCAGCATTGCCTCAAACTCCATCTCTTGCATTTTTGAAGCTACTGTGCAGAGCATGGTTCATGGTTTTGCCAAGTTTCATCCAAATAACTTTCAGTAACTCATGTTTGCCCTTTCGTATCAGTTCACCTATGTTTTAGATTACCAAAGAGCAAGCAGTAGAGCAGTATGTGCTCTACTTCTATTCTTATGAATTTGCTGGCAATCATTTATTTTTATGTAACTTTGTAATTCATGACAGGTTGAACTGATTTAAACCTTTCAGATAATACTTTAGGATTGGAGCCATAACCCATGGCTGAAAGATTTCCCATAAACCACACTCTTAGCCATTTCTGTTTTAGAAAAAAAATAATAATAATAAAGCAATGCACATTGTTCTCACCAAAAGTACTCTCTGATTACTGCCTTCTATGTAGAAAACAAAGCAGAGAAAAATCATGTGCCAGAAATTACTGGTGCTTCTAAGAATATCTTCATTTGGAGGACTGACTTTTTAAAAGTAGAATTGTATTAGACAAGAAACAAGAAACACAAAATTTTCTTACAGTTGAATTCTTCTTTACTGTTTCTGCCTTTAGATGATATAGAATCCAAACTTTTGAGCAGGCCAAGCTACTGCTGGTTGTGGCAACCCACAACCAAACTCAAAAATCTAACTCTACCACAATCTTCTCTGAAATTGTTTTTTAAGAGCCACTTTCTGCTGTGAAGCATACTCCCATAAAACTTAAGGCCATCACAAATCTATCTTTTTACTTTAAGTGAAAAACTAATGCACACTTAATTATATTTCCTCTATATAAATATGTAGAAATACAGCTTTAAAAAAAAAAACAAAAAGCAAAAAACAAAAAACCAAGCTTCCCTAAAAGTTCTCCTTCTAGACAGAGACCAAGAAAAAGAACATGAATTAATTAAAACATATTATGTGCAACTCAACACTTTTCAACATTCAAAACAATATGGATGATTATACAGTCAGTATAATCAGAGAGAAAAGAAGAAAATTAAAAGAATTACAACTACCAGCTTCTGAAAGAGCTTCTAAAATGTTGGCCCTAGTAAACAGCTATATTTTATGGACATCACATTAGTGGTTATCAGTATAAATGACGTTGTATTTTGTAAGAGCCAATTTCTTTAATCTCTCTGCAGTTTATTACTGTGTAGTTCTGCTGACCTCATATAATTTCTATTTTATAATGAAGTAGATGTTTGAAATTGAGCCCATAGCTTCACTTATTTTTAACCTGGGAAAAGTTTGTTAGCTAATGAACAATTTGGTCATGCAGCCTAAGAAGTCATGAACTGTTAGACCATTTTAGATATTCATACAAATACATTCAGACTGGGAACTTACTATCCAGAGCAAAAATAAGTGAGAAACTCCAATTACTAATCTCCAGTATTCTTCTGTAAATTGAACTATACATTAAAAAAGTTGTATTTCCAGAACAAAGCACAAGCTTTAAGCAATTGCCATCATTTTGGTTGAGATTTCTTCACAGGTCTTCATATGATGTTACGTGTTCAGATTTATGATGAAAACAGTGTTGATAAAATATTGATGTTTAAGTTATTGCTCAACAGTGCTTTCACTGAGTCAACGATTCTTCTACACAAGGTGGGAGGTGATGCAGCCAGAGCAGCTGATCCCAGCTGACCAAATGCATATCCCACATCACGCGATGTGCTAAGCAATAAAATTTGGGGTAAAGAAGGAGGGAGGAGGGTATGTTTGTAATTAAGGTGTTTGTCTTCCCAGACAACTACTACAAGTGGTGAGTTCTGGTTTCATGGAAATGGCTGATCATTCACCTGCTAATGAGTAGCAATGAATGAATTCCTTGTATTGCTTTCTTTGTCTGTGCAGTTTTTGCGATAGCTATTAAGACACCTTTATCTCAACCCACAAGTTCTCACACATTTACTTTTCCAATTCTCTACCCTATTCCACTGTGGAAAATTGAGAGATTGGCTGAGTGGTGATGAGCTAATTACTGCTGTTGAACCACGACAATAATAAAGTGTAAAATCTGTATTGCATTTTTGTTTGAAATTTATCCATTAAGCAATACATAGGTATATTCTCCAAGTACTCTCCAATTTATATGAATTAGTTTTTACCATTTTGATTCTATACAAAGGGGCCTGAAATATGTTATCAAGCTAGATTTAAAGACTCTTTACTTTACAGTCTTTGTAACAGCATTTGCAAATATGTACGAGTCTCCTAATTCTTTCTAAACTGAGTGAGTCTTGCCATGTCATAACATGTTAAATCATAGATGAGTCTGAAAAAGTACTTTTAAATCCATCACTTGGTAGTATTTTTCTATTTGGTTGGTTGGTTAGGGCTTTTTATTATAAGCCATGGAAGGAGCGTATGACTCTTAGTACTGTTCAAAGTGATGAAATGCAAGTCTCCTCTTCGGAATTACTGTCTTGTTGAAAAGTTTAGTCATTCCTGGATTTCCCATAAAATTCATACATTTTTTAGCTAGGTTTTATTCTGAACTGTATGTCTGGAGACTACTAAATTTGAAATGACCTAAACCAAAGGCAGCTCTTAGTACTGACTTATTCATACCAGCTATGGCAGAAAGCAGAACAATCACCTCTCCTCGAGCACACTACTGGATCACCTTCAGAGGACAGTGCCAGGAATACCCTGACTCCAAAGAACACTGTTGTGCACATGTGTAGTAACCCGTCAAGAGGATTTTCTCTTCTCTGACAGTAGATCTGGGTACATTGCAATGAATTGCTCTCCAATATTCTCACATGTTCTTTTAGGCTTGTATTGTGGAAAACGTGTAATATTCCAGTTTTACATCTGCCCTATCCAGATCCTCTTTACAGAATTCTCTTTCTCTCTGTAACTGGTTGAAACACTTTACTCCCTCCTATGCTTTCAGATAACAACCGATGTTACATTTCTGTCTGACAACAACAGTTGAAACAGCTATAGCCTGGAAAATCTTTACCTGATTGAAAACACTTCTGCCAAGCAGAATGGAGTGACTTGTGTATATTGCTTTGAGAAGCCAAGAATTAAAAATAAGCTCCTTACATGTAGTCTCAGACTTTAAGTTCTGTTTCTAATATTAAAAGCTTTGCATTTCCTATGCCCTGAGCTACTTCCAGAGCTTTTTCTTCATTCTCAGCCAGAGAGTAGTATATTCAGTGACAACAAAGGGGAGTTGTGGAAGGTAGCAACGCAGACCTCGTTCTCTGTAAGAATGCTCTCTGCAGAAAATCTGAAATTACCAAATTTTCCCTCAGTAAAGAAGATTCATAACAGGAGCTTAATTCATAATACTGCTTCGGTATCTTTACTTTTGAAAATTGACATACCTTATCTGTAAGTTAAACCTCTCTCCATCATAAGAAACACAATTAAATGTCTCTTCTAATATTAAACATTGCTTTCTGTTTTGTGAACACAGATGTTCTCACTTGGGATTCTGATACATCAGATACATGTAGAAAACACAAACAGATACAGGCTGAAGATGTCTTCAGTTCGTGCCAAAAGGCCAGGTGAAATAAAAAGAATTGTCCATAGGTAATTCTTCAAAATGAATCAATGGTGGGAGGCAAAAGAAAACAGTCCTAATATGGCTTAGCAGTGGAGAGGGGAAAACCAAGCAGTCAGAGAATCTCAACAGAAAAGTCACTAACCAGGAACTAGAAGTGGGATAAATGTGGACAGACAGATTTTGCTGCTATTCTTATTACTGAGATTCTGTGTGGTGCTTACTGCACATTTTCAAAAGTTTGGGAAAGAAGAAGAGTTATGGAAAAGCACATTCACATAAATGATTCTCCAGTACTGCAAAAAACTGTGTTAGGTATTCATTCAAAGTGCTGTCGAATCACACATACAAAAATTACTGCTTAATGGTTTTATTGAACACTCTGATCCCCTTGCTTCTGAGTCCTTTACTGTGGTTATGCAAAAGAAAGCAGAAGGCATATGGTTCGTAAGTGGAATGAATTGATTTCTCTTCTATAGATTTAGCTACTGTTTATCATCAGCTGCTTCTGCACCAAGGCATTTATGAGTGACTTGACCTCACTGGGAGGCTTTTTTGCATCTGAAGGACTTTTCCAGTATCAACTTGCACATGCCTGCCAGCAACTTTTCAGAAAATTGTGGTAGATGTATTGCAGAAATTTAAAGCCATGTAAGGCCACAAAGATGAGAAGGTTTATTCAGAGCTAATAGTTTGCCATAATACTATGTAACTGTACCGCTTGCTCCAGAGTAAATCTGCCCATTCAAATTAAAAAAAAAAAAAAAAAAAAAAAAAAAAAAGACACTATAGACACCATAAATTTTGTAAAACATGTTCATAAGCATAATCTGTCAACAAACAACAACATTTTGGATAGGTTTTAGCACAATATAGCACTTGATACCACAGAGCCTTTTTGCTGTGTACTTCGCCACAGATATGCTATTACACTGATTGGCCGTTGTAGTAAATGGTCTGAAATAACCTTCATGTTACATGTTGCCACGTAGCAACATTACCAACTATTCGGCTCTGGTGCTCAGGCACTAAGCAAAGCCTGCTAAATCGTGTATGATAATAGCTCTTAGCTTACCTCGGCTGGCTTCATTGTTCTCCTCTGAGGAGCGTGTACATTCGTTAGTATGTTATCCTCAGCCCAACAAGGGATTTGAAAAACTTAATCATGTCCTACACAGCCTATTAAGAACTGAAACAGGCAGCAGTATGTGGCTGAAGCTTCCTTTCTTCATCATTCTCTGACCACACCAGCTGCTTTTTACTGTATCATTTAGCAAGCCGTTTTCAGAAAAATGTCCTCAGTGACCTCTAGCAGGCTGTCTTCTTTCCCTTTGTGAGCAATCAAGCAACTGTAACAATAAAGTCATTTCCTGAGCAGTGAGAACCTGGACAAAATGCACTGTGTATGAGAGAGAGGACAAAACAGTGACAACAATCAATTCACAGCTTGACATTTTCTGCTTTTTTTCCATTTGAACATTCTCCAGTAGGAATGATGCCACTGGGACAACTCCTGTACAATATACTGTTCCTTTAACTAACAAAAAATTTCCAAAACTTAATAACACACTGTGGAAGAGAACACATATGTATAAAATATTGGAACCACGGCAAGAAACTGAGGAAGGGCTGTAAGCATCAGCAGGAAAACGACTATGCAAAACTGCCCCAGAATAGTCAATCACTCTGTTATAATTTGAACTTCTGCCTAGGATAGCAAGTTTTCACCCACACAATTCCTGAGTCAGAAAAGCATCTTTAGTTTTAAGTTTTCCTTAAACTGGTCAGTGCATTTACTATTTTACTTTCCTGAACTAGTCCTTCCTCAAGCCTAGATGGAGCAAACACAAAAGATGTTATTCAATTTTTATCATCTTGGAGGCATCAAAGAAAGCTGAGGTGAAGCAAGGAAGGCAGCACTGGAGGATGTGCAGTCAGCTGATAAGTAGCATTACATCATTAAATCTATGGAAGTGGGTAACAAGTAGACAGATCATAGAATCTTTACAGATCACTGCTGCTTTTACAGAACTTTGTCACAGTTGCAGCATTCATACCATTCTTTCAGAGTTGGAAAGAAATGAGGCTATAAGCTAACCCTGATGAAGAGGAGAGCACCAGGTCTTTCAGTAGCACCCTTCTATCTTTCAAGTCTCTTGGCATGCAAGTACCAGTACTTTTCTTGCACAGCTTGCTGACAATTTGTATCTTGTCTGTAAATGTCACAGAAACATTCTCCGTTTAATTAAAGCCTTGGAGTTCTCCACCAGAATGCAGCTGATCAATACTCAGGAGTATTTCAGAGCATGCCAGCAGTAAGAGATTTATCCAGCAGTTTCAGAATGGCTGCCCTAGGGGATATCTCTGTCCTTATAACAGTAGTTTACATGCAGTTTGCCATCAGGCTGTTCATACTGATGACAATATCGTCATGCCTTCTGCGACTTGTGAGACAAATGTACCAGTCTGAGGACACTGTCTTTGTAATGCAAGTGGTGGACCAAAACACATCATGAGCTTTGCCATAGTATACAACTTCGGCCTGCAAATCTCATGAAAGATTTCTTCTTCCCCTTATTCTCGTCATTGCTTAAGGTGGCAAAACAATTGCTCCCAGGTAGCCTGTTCAGTCTTTCTGGAGATCCAGCTGTATGATTTCATCTGACAGTCCAAGAAAGCATTTCCCTCCAAGCAGTTCACCATGTAAGCAACGCCTTATCGATTTCTGCCATAGCCTCCATAGCTGACTGAAGGATCAGAGATTCTGACAATGGCTAACAAGTTTAAACCATTAGTTCCATTTGTAACTACTTGGTGAAGAGCTTGTCAGTCTTGACGTACCTTATAGAGCAGCTTTTAGTGGATTTCTAATCCCATTCATTTTGCCACAATGACCTCTGTAGTTAATGGGGTTATTGGAAAATTATTTTTTTCTTCAAAAGCTTTTCCTTTCTTCCCCTGCTTTTTCTTTTCAGAACATAAAAGCCATTTAGGTTGCAATGTTACAAAATGGCAAAGCAGGCAATAATCTGCTGCTCTCCAGTGAGAAAATATGTGCCCTTGTGTACTATATGTTGTGTCTGATACTAAAAAACATCTTTGTCAGTCAGGTGCCAGAAAAGTAATTCATTTTGAATAGAAAGATTTTCCAAGAGCAGTATTATTCTTTTAAATGGTCATATTAAAAATCCTAACCCATTTCAAGGTTGAGGACATACCATTAGTATAATTTAACCATATTAAAACCTTTCTCTTTTTTCTGTCTGAGCTCCTCAAAGTAGCAGTTTGCAGTTTTGTCACATACACAATAAAATTGCTTCCCTTGGAACAAATCTTGTGGGATTCTTTTTAGTGAATAGGCCCAAAAATGTCAAATTTCACAACGATCAACACTACACTGAAACAAGGCCCTACTGTGCTGTTCACTTAGATATCTCTCAGGGCCTCCAGAAACAGCCTGCTTTGCCACTTCTTGTAGCAGCTGTCCATGCTCCAGGCCTGATAGCCCTCTGTATTTTCACAATGTCCAGTGCCTGACTTCAGGCCATATATCTATCTAAAACAATGTGCTGTTGAAAAATCACTGTGTTTACCATCCTCATTAGGTTATGTACCTGCATGACAAGAGAGATGGTTGCTTACAAGGTTTAGGGCAAAAACAAGAACACACCAGAACAAACCTGCAGCACTGAAATCTTGTTATGTACAAAATAACAAGCTCATCTCAGGGACCACAGATAATATCCCATAAAAAGAAACACCTCAGCTACCCTCAGATGCACTAATAGTATATTCACATGACTTTGATCTCAAGCTTAAGCTTGGACCACACTGCTGAAGCTTAGTCAGACCAGTGAGTGACCTGGACAGACTGGTGAGTTGGGCAGCAAGCTTCAACAAGAACATGTACATGGTCCTACACCTGGGGAAAAATAACCATAAACAACAGTACGGTTTCAAGGATGACCCGCTGGAAAGGAGATCTGCAGAGTAGGGACTGATTTACAAAAGGTTGGATTTAAACCAACAATGTCCCTTGTGGCCATGAAGGCCAATGGGATCCTGACAGGCATTGAAGAAAGAGGGGCTAGCAAGTCAAGGGATGTGATCCTCTGTTTCTACTCTGCCCTAGTGAGGCCACATCAAGAGTACTGTGTCCAGTTCTGGGATCCCCAGTTCAAAAAAGAAAGAGATCTTCTAGAGTCCAGTAGAGAGTCACAATGATGATCAGGAGCCTGGAGAATCTCCCTTATGTGGTGTGGAAAGGCTGAGAGACTTGGGTGTGTTCAGACTGGAGAGGAGAAGAATGAGAAGGGATGTCATCAATGTTAATAAATATGTAAAGTGAAGGAGTCAAGAGGATGGGGCTGGGTTCTTTTTCAGTGGCATGCAACAAGACAAGAGAAATAGGTAAGAACTGGAACAGAGGATGTTCCATACAAACCTGCAGAAGTGCTCCTTTACTGTAAGAGTGACAAAGCAGTAGAACAGGATGACCAGAGAGGTTATGGGATCTCCTTCTCCAGTGATATTCAAGATCTGTCTGGACACCTTCCTGTGCATGCTACTGTAGGGAATCTATTTAGCAGGGGGTTGGGCTCAATGATCTCCAGAGGTCCCTTCCAACCCCTACATTTCTGTGATTCTAGGATTCTGTGATTGAAGTAGCTGATCTATGCACACATTGCAATAACTTACTAGTAGACTATGTCTCTGTCTTGACAAAAGTTAGATCTATAGTAGGTAACTAACTAGTAGATTCAAAGCTTTCAGATCCAAAGTAACAATGTGCCAGTTTCTACTCTGTTGGTCCATTTATAATGTTCTTTTATTGGCCATGTGTACCATTTATCTATTTCCCTCTTTCAAATGTAATAGAAACTTAGCTCTGTGTAGCAGATTCATCATAGTCTATGAAGCCACACATCTTCCAGTTTAGCACCTCCTAAGGACAGTTTCTGTCCCAAGAAGCAAATAATGTCTGCTAAGGAAGACCAAGACTTGCTGTGATTATGTGCAGTGACGACAGTGTTTCCTGCCTTCAAAGCTTCAGATGTCATAACGGGCCACCAGCACCAGCTGTATTTGCTGTCAGCATGAATTCTTTCTACATTGGCCCTTTGATGTATGATGGCTGTTCCAAAAGTAATGCCTCCTATTTTACCATGCTGGCACATGATGTCAGAAGCAGATTTTGGGATGACAGTAGAGATTGAACCTCCCTACCAATATTCCATTACGTTTTGTTGCCATGCAACAGATGGCAGGAGAGGGACAGTTGGACAAGTTGTTATCTGACATGGAAACGTGTGTGAAGTAGAGGTGTGCCATTGAGTTTGTGCGTGCAGAAAAAATAGCACCCAATGATATTCATTAATGCTTACAGAACATTTATGGAGATAAATTGCAGATGTGAGCACAGTGAGGCAGTTAGGTGGTGCTTTTCAGCAGTGGCAAGTGATAGTGGTTCACCTCTACTAGTGTAGATTATTACGAATGCAGCATGAAGGCTCTTGTTCATTGCAGGTGAAAATGCATAGCTGCTGGTGGTCACAATGCTGAAAAAATATTGTTTTGTAGCTGAGAATTCACTCTATCAACTAATGTTATTGTGCTCTTTGTATCTGTTATAGTTTCTATGGAAATAAATAGGCAGCATTACTTTCAGAGCAACTTATATCCCCTGGAGACACAGGTCTAAGTATTGACATTGGGCAAGCCACAGGTAAATCACTCCCCCACCACAAGTGAGGTTGTTGCACCCCTCCATGTCCTCACTGCAAACAGGCATTGCCACTGGTATCTCCAAATCTCTGTTCCTTATAACATATCTGTGCTGTTGTTGCTGGTGAGTTTATTAAGGTGTAACTCTGGCCAATGTAAAGCATAAGTCAAAGAATGCAATGTCCCCAAATATCATCTAAGTTCCAGGCATAACTGGAGAGATTACACAGTGTATTTCTATAGTTTTGTTCTTGACTCTTGTGGACCTTCAGCCATGGAGCTCTTCCTTGTGTCTCTTTGCTTTGCATGAAGGGCCAATCAATCTTTCAACAACACCTCCACCAAGGACAGAATATTCAGTGCTGACACCTGGACTTTACAAGGCCATGGAAGAAATGGAGTGGACTTAGCTCAGTCATTAACAAAACTCATAAGACCACTGCTATTTTCATGTTCTCCAGTCTCTGGTAGGTAAGTAACAGTAGCATGGTCAGACACAGTGTATCATTGTCTTTCTTCCCTGTGGTTCTCAGAGGGTCAATAAAATAGACCTGGGCTGTATTTCCGCTGCTTACTTCCATTTCCATGCCAAATGATAAATTGAAAACATAGCCATGTGCAGAACACATAATGATCAAGGACATTCCTCAAGGACATTCCTCAAGGACATCAGAAGTGACGTAGATCCTGGGTAGAAAAGTTTGTATTATTTTCTCTTAAACCAACAGAACGAAGGCCACTATCCTGATCATGGACTGCTCCTTCACTAGCTCTAGCATAGCAGGGTTCTGCCAGCAGCCACACATACATGCAGTCAACTTCCTCAGCCAGGGAGTATCCTCCATGCAATCACGGCCTCTCCAGGACACCTTCCATACACACCCCTGTCCGGCAACATGGTGTGGGTTGTAGGCCTTGCTGTCTGCCTGCTATGAAGAGTATCTGACTACGGTATCTGACTTAGGTATACATTTTATAACATAGCCTTAAATGGAAGCACCTGAACCTAATCAGCAGGATAGGAGCATCAGGACTCGTGTTTCTTTTGCTGTAGCAGATGTTGCCAACATGTAGCTTCAGAAAATGTCCTATTGTACAATTTTTCCATTAGATGTTATAATTCAGCAAAAGATGTGTATAACAATACAGGGTTCCTGGTTTTCTTTTATATTTAGCTTGTAAATAGATCAATATTTTTGACTGGGTTAAATTTCCATGCTGTGCACTTCAGACAGTCTCAGGTCATAAGGCAGAATCATATTTGACTGCAGAGTCTCCTAAAATATACTTTAGGTGCAAGTTTCTCAAGCCACCTGAAAGCTGAGGATAGATTAAGTGTTCACTTCCACAAAGTTTTTCCACATAACATTTTCTGACTGTGGTGTTGTCCTTATCTTGAAGTCAAAGCGCTTTATTTAAGTAGCAGCCAGAAAGACAGCACATCCTTATCTAATGTCCCAGGAAGAAAATATTTTTAAAAAAAAAAAAGTTAACAAATCCAGGCAGACAGAATTGTGAAAGATCACAGTCCTCTCAAATAAATAAATAAATAAATAAATAAATAAGTATTTTCCACTACAACAGGAATACAGTAAATGAGATCTCCTCTGCCAGTGATTACCTTTTCAACTGCTTATTTCTAGGGGTGGCACATACAGGCTGTTATATTATTACTGCTTAATTTTAGCACTGAGTACAGTGCTATTTTTTAGAATTGGTGCAATTATTTGACAACTGAATATTTTTATGCACTTTACTTCCATGCAGTTGGGTGTCTGTTTATGCCTGTAGAATACAGAGCCTCTCACCCAGCACCTACTGTTGGAGAGATTAGCAGAAGAGTGAACAGTGGAACAACCGCCTTGAAGATAGCGCTTAGGAATGACTCCCATAAAAACGCCTGCAGATTTCCTGCAGATCATCAGCAGTTCCTGTGGAACTGCTGACAGTCTCCATATGCTATTGCTTAAAAGAAATAGAGCTGGAGGTTTTTTTTCAAGCTTCTCACAGGTCTATCCCCATTATTTTATTTAAAAGTCAAGACAACTCTTTGCTGTAGGTTATCTTATGAGCTTTATTTTCTTTCCAAGAACACGTGAAAAGAAACAAACATGTTGCTCAGATTGTCTTAATAATAATAATAATAATAATAATAATAATAATAATAATAATAATAAAGACTAGAAATAAAATCAAAGGTCATCTTGGATTGCGTAGTGACATCTTGTGGTGCAAGGGAAATACAGCTGAGTGGGAGTTCAAGATAGTGATTACTATCAGCACAACTTCAGAATGTGTAATAATACATTATGTCTGGCTTTTGATTGCCTCAACAGAGGACTGTTGCGGGATAATCATTGCACCTTGTTCATTACGCCACCTGAAATGCTTCTTCAGAGTGGGGTATTAACTTATAATTAATCATCTCACATTAATGTAAATTTATCCATGCAGGCATATTTAATCAGAGCTCTTTTATTTTTCATAATATTTTAATAACAGAGCACTAAAGAAGACTTGCAAGATATAAAGTTACAGGAATAGTGTTTATAACCTGAGTCTGTTCAAGGGGTTCAAATTCTTGTCTCAAGGAAGCTAAAAAATGACATAACTTGGACCTAAGCACTGTCATTTATGATTAACCTGCAAAATGTATATACTTATGGAAAAGCACAAACTGACCTGTCTTAGTGACACCCTCCAAAGAGGCTGTGCATAACAATGACGCATTTTCCAATAAAAGTAGTTATAACATGATAGGGCTTAATGTATTTTAGGAGCTTCAGCACAGCAATATATCACCAGAACAATCAGATGTGGAAGTCTTTCAGCGAAGGCAGAGAGTGTTCGTGCAAGCAAATGTATGCAAATATGTTGCAGGTTTTAAGGTTATCTCATTCAATTTTTGAACTTTTTGCTCTATAAACAGTGTAGAGGTCCCATATTTCTGATAAGCATTGGTGGCAATTGTCACTTAAAATACAGGCTTGTTCTGAATAATAATTCAGCACTCACTGTAAGAGAAAGCTGCTACTGATGCATTTCTGGCAACATCATTCACGCAATATTTTCTCCCTAGAATGCAAAGAAACAGTGATATGCTTTGTAATTTTTTGACAAATTTCCTAATCAAGGATGAGTTGGGCATGTAATGAACAACAGAAGCACCTCAGTCCCTCAGTAACTCAGAGATTTGTGGAAAAAGCAAACATTGCTCAAAGTCATTCCCACGAATTACAGGTAAATTTGGTTTAAAACTGTCTCTGTGGAGTAGAAACAACAAGAGATTACTTGATGTTTCAGTTTTCCTAATTCTTCCACCTCTCTCAGATCTTGAGTGCAATCTGTTAGTTTCCCAAAGTTTTCCTTTGCTCTCATCCAAAGGATGTGTTTTCCAGTACAGAACGTCTAATAAATTAACTGCAAGTGGCTGACTATCTAAAACTATTTACACTAATGATAATAACATTACTTTATGAAGCAAAACAGTAGATGTTCTGTACTGTATACTGATTGTGACAAGTTTCTACTCTTATTAGAAATATTCATTACTAAAACAACCAGTCGTTCAAAAAATGAATTGTTTCTCTAGGATTAACAGCCACCTGGCAGCAGATTAAAGCTTGTTGCATATCCAAGGCCATTTAGACCATTTCATACTTAGTATGAGTAAATTGTCCAGTACAAAATTATTTATTCAGAATGTTTGTTTCTTCCCAACTGAGGAAATGTTTGAGCTTTCCAGTTAAGGATCTCCCTGTGCTTTACAAACAGCAGTGAATTCATAGCTCTGCATTCACCGCAGGTACAGAAAGATTGTTATCCCTCTTTCTGAGATAATAGAAGAGGGAAAGACACAGAAAAAATAAATAAACGGTCACAAATTCCAGAGGAGATCTGTTGAAGTCATTTTTCCTGACACCTGTTTTGAGTGAGGATCAGCAGGGATAATTTTTCTCCTGAGCAAGAGCTTCAGCAGTTACAGAAGACACGTTCTACACAGTGAGCCAATTGTACTGTCTTGATCCTCTCTCCCTGGGTCACATTAGACTTATGGCTGTTTCTGGCTTCTTGCTACACACAAATTTCTCTGAGTAAAACCACCACTCCAGCCACCACCAAAAGAGCCAGCTAGCTATTGAATCACCCACTAGTAAATACGCACTCAGATTTAATTTTGACAGGTGATAAAGAAGATTTCTCTTGTTTTCTCCTCCAACTATTTCAGTATTTCTTTCTCATATTTTATAGATAAGCATAGACAGAGGAGAGAGAGTGAGGACTGCTCAAGTTATGTAAGTCAAAATGAAGAATAGTCAGTAATGAACAGCTAGGTCCTCAATGAAAAAGAGATTTCATCAGAAGAGAGTCAGACCTTGCTTTTTACAACCATATTTTTTCCTTGGGAAAAAGAAAAGAAAAAAAAAAAAAGGAAGAAAGGGAAAAGAAACCCAAACAGAGGCATTCTTTGTGATAAAACATTTAAAGTAAAGAAATGGAAGAAAATATTAAATTGTATGACGTATTGAGATTACAAAAATGGAATCTTATGAAGATATTGTAGCTAGATAAGGTTGGTAGTGGCACTGGAGTTTATCATTACTTTTGGCACTGTGTGCTGTGGGACAGAAAAGTGATGAAGGACAAAGTCAAGGTTATTCCTTCAAATAAGAGGTGGCACAGTGAAGTGGAATGAAACAAGTATTTTTCGTAAACTCGGGGGATTAAAAGATCTTTGAATTATTTAGAATCAGGGTGCTGGGTACGTATCTTTTCACTGCTGTCCACTGGACTGAAGAAATTCAGAGGTGCTTCTATGAGTAATTGGGTGACTGAGAAGCACAGGTTTTTCTGGCAGTATTATTCAGCAATCTTCTTCTAGTGTGAAAATGGAGAGGTGAAGGGACAGTACCCTCCAGCATGGATGCCCCTCTTCTCTACTCTACAAGAAGTTCAGAAAGCCTCAGTGACCTGAGGCACACTTTCCTGTGAAGAATCATCATTTGTAAAAGTAGTAGCAGAGTCTCCTCTGAAATATAAGGTGGTCTGTAAGACTTTAGGTTACGAGGAGGCTTAGGAGATGGCAGAAAACACAGACCTCCACACAGTGCCATGGTCAAAGGAAGGTCAGGGGAAACATCACGGAGTTTCTGAACTCCTAATGCAACCCAAATGTACAGACCAGGGAATTACCAGCTCCAAACCAAATTCCTAAATCTGTTGTGTTAGAGGGTTTTTTTGTTGTTTTGTTTGTTTGTTTGTTTGTTTGTTTTATTATTCCTCTCCTTGGCTGCTATCCCCCCACCTATGCCCCAAAAGACAGAATGTCTGGATGCATAAACTAGGCAGGAGATGCAGTCTGCTCCAACATGTCCCTGGTAGATGACCAGTATTGATTTAGACACAGCTGGATGAGTTCAACTATGCTCACATTAAATTTGCCCTTTGCCACAGGCTGTCTATAGAACAATAAGCTATTTTTAGTCTGGTACTGCCCTGCACTGCCAACCCAACTGTTCATAATCATATGTCCTAAAAACCTAGAGACGGATATAAAAATAATTTATTTTAGAATAACAGTTGTGATGTGTTTTTGCCTTCTAAATTCTGAGTTTCACAGCAAGATGGGCTTGACTCATTTCATTTCTCCAAGGGTTTGTATTCAGTTATGAGACACACGATATAAGCCTGTGGAAAAACAACTCCAATGTTGTTTTTTAACTCCATTTAAGATGTTTATACACATCACATTTGGAATTTATTCCCTGACACTGTTCCAATAATTGCCTGTAATATTACACCTGATGATTTTTAAAGTGTTTTTAACTTAAAAGAAATTCCATGCTACTACATTGTCTTAGAGAGTTACTTGATAGGTCTGTCAAGGGCAGGAAGATCAATGCAGAAAACCAGAATGAAATGTAAGAAGTTATGACATTAAGATATTAACTCAAAATAGCAAACAATGTAAGTACAGCCTCCATAGCAGAGAAACAGTCAGAGGGATTGATTTAAGTAATCAGAGGTCGGCTATCTGACCTGACCTTCTTCCTAAAGCCTGTCAAGGATGTCTCTCAGTATAGAATAGAAGCAGAAATCTTCTATCTTGTACCTCTTTACTTCAATTTCGGTATTCCCCCTTTTATTCGTTGTCTTCATCACCATAATTTTTCCTCCAGAACTGTCTAGATATTTTCACTTCTCTGTTGATTGCTTTCTTTCTCTTCTACCCACCTTCTCCTTCTCTTTCTAAAAGTCAACCTCTTATGCACTCCGCATTTTACTTACAATAATATCCTTTCCTGCTCAGTCTCTCTCCTCCCTGCATTGTTTGTAATTTCTCCTTTATCATGTCTTATGCCTATAACCACTTAGACTGTTTGCCTTACATTTTCCTCTTTCCTGTAGGAAAACTCTGATTTGTTTAATTTTCTGCTTCCTGCAATCTTTTCTTCAAGTTCTTCTGTGGCCCCTCATTTCCAATAGCATCAGCTTTGAATTTGGTAAAGAGATCATGACATAGCCCAACCAAACCTGCGTCCAACATTTATGAATTAAAGTCTGTTTCAGAATCTTTAGTCCCATTCAGAAGTAGTACACTGCACTGAGATTTCAACATCTGTTAAAACAGATTCAACAGTATTCAACAACTGTTACTTTATCCCTTTCCTCTCTTAGGACTTGTTTTGCATTTCAGCCACTCTCACTTCTCCCTGCTGTTTCCTTCCAATTCCCATTATACTGGGGAATACATGGGGAATAATACAGGGGAAACATCTGCTGACACCCCACTTGAATGCAGGAAAAAGAGAGAGGGTGAACGACCAATATGGTTACTATGTCAGTGAACATATCACTCCAGCTGGTCAATTGTCCCACAGGTCTGACACCTACACACTTTCCTACATTGCCATTTATGTCCTTCCCTGTTTCTTCCACACTTTCCAGTTGGAAGTGTGTTTCAGCATGTGACAGGGCAGGTTCCAGCCACACTGCTAAGCCAGACAGGTAGCAGAAAAACCAAGAAGCTGGGACAAGAAACCCCCCGTGCAGACATTGAGCTCAGCACAATGCAAGTGGGCACCCTTTTGAAAGTATTTTATTGCAATTTTACACTACAGCCAGGTTCCTGGAAATCACCCATTGTTATCATAGAATGGCTTGGGTTGGGAGGGACTTCAATGATCATCAAGTTCCAACCCCCCTGTGACAGGCAGCACCATCAACCTCCATATTCAATATTAGGCCAGGCTGCCCAGGGCCCATGCAATCTGGCCTTGAACACCTCCTGGGACAGAGTATCCATAGCTTCTCTGGGCACCTCATAGTAAAAAACTTCCCCCCTGATATTCAACCTATGTCTTTCCTCCTTCAACTTGAAACCATTTCCTCCTGTCCTGCCATTATCTACCCTTTCAAAGAGTTGACTCCCCTCCTATTTGTAGGCTCCCTTCAGGTATTGGAAGGCTACGATGAGGTCATCCTGCAGCCTTCTTTTCTCCTGGCTGAACAAGCCCAGCTCCTTCAGCCTGTCTTCATAGGGAAGGTGCTCCAGCGTTCCTAGTGGCCCTTTTCTGGACCCTTTCCAACAGCTCTCCATCTTTCTTGTACTGGTGGCTCCAGATCTGGACACAGTACTCCAGACGGAGCCTCACGAGAGCAGAGTACAGAGGGACAATCACCTCCCTGTTCCTGTTGACCACTCCTCTTCTGATGGAAGAGGATACTTCTGATGGCACAGGATACCATTTTTTTTCTGAGCTGATATGTTATGGAATGATGTGAGACAATAAAATATCTGGAAGAAATAAGAGAAATAAATAATATGTGAAATAGACATAGGAAAGAATCGCCTCAATCCTAGTGAGTTTCTAATTCTCTTAGGAGGAGTCCAACAGGGAGAGCATGTCACTGCTACATTTTGCATTTCCCCCCTAGGAAGGAATCAACACAGGACATAGTTCTTTCCATTATGAAAAAGAAATGGCGCACAAGTGGTTAATTTTGAAATGGTACAAGAACAGAGAAAGAGATTCCTCCTAAATAGAGATAATGTGGCCAAAGAAAAATGACTACATGAGAACATATACTCATTCTAAATATTTGCAATTCTGGGAACCTTTTATTGAGTATACAAAATCAACATTGTTAAGATATTCAGCTGCTCTGCCTTCTTTCTTATTGTACTGAGATCAAAAGGCAGCCTGTGTTAGTCATGGGAGATAGAATTTCTCATATCTATCTAGTTAGTTAAACAACCAGAGTGCACAGTATTCATTTTCACTGTGATCTTAATTTGAAAATATATCAATGCTCTGCCTTAGTATTTCCTCATTTTACGAATTAGGATCAGCACACAGGGCCAATTCTTGTTTCCAGTGAAGTCAAACATCACATTATTTCTTTATTTGGGTTCAGAACAAACTCCCCATGTCATCATCTGCTTAACTGAGACAAAAACTTATTATAAGTTCTTGTAATTATTTTTTTTTAAATTCACAGGGTCATACCTGAGGAGGGCAGACCGCCCCTGAACACAATTTCTCTTCAGGAGCAAATTCTAGTTAGCCTTGACCTAATAGTATAGATAGAAGGAAAAAAATACAAGCAGCTCTTCCCTGCGTCCCAAAACACCCGAGCATACCTTTGCCAGCTGTAATTCAACTGCATACAGTTATGCTGAAGTTTACAGTGGGGAATTCAGTTTGTCCCCTATCTTCACGAGGGAACTGAACCACAGCTGATTGATGGCCATTGGAAGACTGACTACCTGGCAACTCCTTCATCCAAGATCAGCAGCTAAGATCCTGTTTACAATGGAGTTTTTATACTAGGAGATGTCCATCAGCTTAATTGGTGACTGGCACTGATTCAGGCTAACCAATGTTAACAGAAATCTCCAAGCAAATTGACTGGTTACTTACAACTAAATAAAGCAACAGCACTGCACAGATCTGAAACGGCACTGTTGCCTTTCACTGGTTTTCAATGGATTCTTGAAATCTCAGAAAAGAGTAAGACCAGATGCATATGGCAGTTGTATAGTAAAGAAGAGTGGGTAATTGACAGAGAGGAAAACATTGCTGTCAGGGAAACATTCTTTTAACAGCACAATCTTTCAACTTTGTTGAGCTCTCAATCAGCTTTTCAAAAGAGGTAAGAGAGATCATAATTTAGTGCAAATTCCTGTGATAGAAATCCTAGACATAAACAACTGTGCATTGGTATGTTGAGGCTGAACATTAGTGAAAGCGGTCAAACATTGGGATAGGCTTCCTAGGGACACAGCTGATGTTCTAAGCTGTCAATTTTCAAGAGGCATTTGCCTAATGCCCTCCATATGTGCTCTAGCTTTAGTTAGTGGTCAGGCAGTTGGACTAGATGATCTTTACAAGTCATTACCAAGACATTGGTAGGAATCTGCCATCCATCCACTGACTCCTGGACCATCCCTACAGAAAAAACTCCAGAATTAGGAAAAACCACGTGGACAGAAAGTAGTTGTAGGAATAGCCCTCATTTATTATAAATGATGATTTGTAAGCATGCAAATCTTATTATTGTTCATATCTAAGCCAGTGGATAAGACACAACTATCACGTTTGTAATTCAGATCTGAAAGTGCATGGGAGTTTTTCACTCTCCTAAGTGCTGCTTTGAACATCTTCAGTATTTCAAGTTCTCTCTTCAAAATTACACCAGACATCTGCGATAGCTGACTGTTCATGTTAATTAATTCTTATGTTTAGTGCTCTGCTGTTGCCACCATTTGTTCATGGACGTTTCATTATCATAATATTTGTTTATCTGACTAAATAAAGCAAACAATAACATTTTGAAGTACAATACAGTAAAATGCAGCTTCCAAGCCAGGCAGAAAAGCATACATGAAAGTCTCTTTAGGAAAACATATCCCTGCCAAACCATATGCAGTGATGCCTCTAAATGAGTAAATTTAGGCAATCAGCACAAAGCAAAGCCAAAGAAATACAGCAGTAGTAAGCTTCTAGGCACCAATTACCTGCTGCTAAAAATGGGTACAAGAATTCAGAAACGTTTCTATACGAAGCCTTGAGAGATTTGCTAAGCCTTTTTTTTCTTTCTTTCTCTGTTTTTCAAATCAAGACTCTCTGCTCTGACATATGGCCAGGTTCCTCTTCTGATTAGGCAAAGATCAGAAAAGCAGCAAAAAATGACCTTTTTTCAGTGAAGTTAAAGCCTCCCAAGCCTCTCAAGACACACTTTGAATCCAGGACTGGCTCTTGTGATAGGGCTTAAAAGTAAGAAAATATTACACATTGTCCATGATTATATCTGAATGGAAGTTTAAAGAACATTCTTCATTATCCAGGGAAATGTGCGACCCAAAAGAGACTTCCTACAATGTGTGAATGTGAATTCTATCAGTACAGAAGCAAAATGCAAGTTCATTGTGGAATCAGATCTGGTGGAGCATCCTCCAGGCCATTCTTGCAGAACTGCATGAGAAGGAGAGCAGAAGTCTCCTCTGACACGCATGGTAGCAATTGCCAAGCCATCACAAGTCAGGATCCCAGTAGATACCTATCACTGAGATGACCAAAATTGTTTCCACTTTCTTTTATATTTCATACTGCACACAGAGTTCCTCCTCAATACAGGAATTTGCTTTTTTGACCAATGGCATCACCCATGCTCTAACACCTGGTTCCTAGAAAAAAAAAGCCTGCTCCTGAATAGATACCTAATTGGAGAGGATGAAATAGCAAATTAGTTTGATGTTTCCTATAGCACTCTGGAGAAACCTCAAAATTTAATTCTAAAACCAGGAAGCTGACTCAAACACTAAGAAAAAATGAATACGGCAGCTGAGTGTTGACTTCTCTCTAAATTTAAAAAGCCATACTTACCAAGGCAAAACTTAATTAATCCTACTGCCTTTCACACTTTTTTAATTAGTGTGAGCCAAATTTCTTTCCTTGCATTATCAAGTGAGTACTCTCCATCAGACTCCAAAAGCTTATTCTTCCTTTAAATTTAAAAGTATGAGCTCCATATATAGGCAGAAGAATCCTCTTTATCTAATTCATTCATGTTAGATTGGAAGAAATCTGACTGGAAAAATCAGAACAAATTTAGTTTGATTTCCAATTGCATTATTTACGTAATAGAGAAAATTATTCATCTTTCTGACTTGATTGTGAAATAATGAGAACTCTCCTAAAATAAATGCACATGGAGACTTACTGCTCTACTCTCCTCTAAATTTACACTGATGTAATTACAGTGACCTTGGATAAGTTACTCCAGACTTACATCAGTGCAAATGAGTGAAGCGCTGAGACTGAAAGTAAAAAACTGTTAGACTGAATTCATTATTCACATATTCAGATTCAACCCTAAGCAAGTTTTACAGTCTCTTTCTTCTCCATGACATCACTGTGAAACTCAGTGAAATCACTGATGGTCACTCAGTCCCAAAGGATATATCTGATGTACTTTGTAAGTACAGAGATACATGCATAGGGATGCAATGTGCAAAATCCCCTTGTACAGTACTGCCACTTGTCTGTGAATCACCAGAACCACTTACTCTGCTTCAGCAGTGAGAGCCAGAGAAAGCAGAGAGACCTTAATACTATGGAGAACAAATAGGAGTTTAGTACTGAAGAATTGTGACTATAAATTATTTTAATAACATTTTTATTTCCCCATAATTATATTAATTCATTTGCTATTATTCACTGCAATAACACTGATCTCAATGAATTCATTTCATATTAATGCTGCTATAAGAAATGCTTCCAAAAGAGTTCCACAGTAATTCAGAATTAGTTAAACGTACCATTAAACCAAAATGTGCTCACTTCATTTTTGTTGTTATTTTCAGGGTCTATTAAAAACAGATTTCCTTCCAGTAAGCTTTCCCAGACATTCATCAGCCCTGCAGTTTCTAAGTCAGGGTATGCCTGTCATTTAACCTTCATCCTCCTTTCCTTTTCATCCTGATGCATTTGTATTAAACCACAGACTGATAAATGAGCATTGCTTTCGTGACACAAAGGAGCAATCATTAAAGAAACCTCTCATAAGGTATGAATCAAAGACAGGAAACCTTTACACTTTTTCCACTTTATCTTCCCTGACTGGGGACTGCCGGCAGCAGCATACTCCTCTTATATTTATGTTTTGCCTTATTTTTTAATTCTCAAAATATTTTTCAGTTGTTTCTGTAATAGATACACAAGTTGATCAAGACAGGAGACAGTCTGATACTGATTGCATAATATGGTGTGATAGAACTTTGTTATCAGTCTGATACCTAATCCAACTTGAGGAAGCATGAGAACAAGAAGGACATGAAGGCAAAGAAAAAAGCACCCTGATGTGAGAAACATGTCTAATTAATGAAGTGGGTTAAGCAGAGAATTTAGACCATTCTAATGACTTTTTTAGAATATAGAGGGATGGGACCAAAAAATTTAAGCTTAGCACGCATATGCATTTTTCTGTTTCTTGTAGAAATTTCAGACAAATCTCAGACCAATTTTACGTAACATCTGCTCCTGCATGGTCATCTGTGCACAAGATTTGAAAAGGTGTAAACCATAGCATGACCAGTCCTTAGTTTTTCTTATTCTGTACCTAGCTTCTGCTTCCTCTTATTCTTTCTCATTACTTAACTTGCTTTACTGTGGATTTTTTTTCTTGAAGAAATCAGAGTTCACATATCCTTTGACTGAGAAGAGCTACCTTTGAAACAGAACATGTTATGGGCATAGCACTGTGATAATCCAGTGAAGTCCTACAGACTGTATTACATAGATCAGAGCCAAAGCCTTGTGAATTCTGGACCTCAGTGACAAAGAGTTTTCATTTATTAACCTCATGCTCGGCCTGAGCTGTAAATCAGCATGTGTTCACTGATTCCATATTATATGCACAACTCTAGACAAGTGGGCAAGGGCAGTGCCTTCCTGTTCATACATAAATAAGTAAATAGGACTTGCTTGTCCTGTCTTATATTCAAGACTGGTAATGCCTCTGCCAAAGTCACTGAAGTTCCGCTGGTCAAAAACTCAAATGCAGCAAGAACAGAGCAGGGATCATATCAGAGTTAAACCTTGGTCAAATGCAAGAAACCTAAATTTCCAAAGAAAACTACTATACTATGGAACATAAGCACATGTTTCAAAGGTCTGCCTTTCAAAATACAAGAGGGTTTTTTTCAAAAACCTATATCCAAAGAGATCACTAAATGTAAATTTTGGTGGCTCAAAGCTGACTCCAAAGAAAATAGCAAGTAGCCAATGCTGCTACCGGCACAATCATATCATAAGCTATGCCTTGACCTCCGGACCTAGGGTGTCCATAGTGTCTTCAAACACTGCTCTAGAAAAGTTGCACAAAATAGAAAAGGAACACGAACAGCAGTATAATTCCAAAATCGATAATACATAAAGTTGTTTGTGCAGAAAAAATAACATGCACTAAATCACACAATACCTTGGGCCCAATCCATGGTGATGTATGTGACTATTGATTTCCAAGGAGTTTATGCTGACATATTATTAGCTAAAAGCTAACAGAAAACTTATTAAAAGTATTAGACTCATACTGACTGTGCATTGGAGACACCAACACGCTCTCATTTGTATTGATGTGAGAAGGACAAATTCCTTATTACGGACATGTTATGATTAGGTAGCTAAATATCATAGAATCATAGAATCACTCAGGTTGGAAAAGACCTTAAAGATCATTGAGTCCAACCATGACCTGACCATACTACCCTAACAAACAACCCTCCGCTAAGTCATGTCCCTGAGCACCACATCAAATGCATTTTAAACACATCCAGGGATGGTGACTGAACCACCTCCCTGGGGAGCCTATTCCAATGCTTAACCTTTTCTGTAAAGAAGTTTTTCCTAATATCCAACCTAAACTTACCCTGGCACAACTTGAGGTCATTTCCCCTTGTCCTGTCACCTGTGAGAAAAGACCAAACCCCGCTCTCTCTGCAATCACCTTTCAGATATTGGAATTGATAAGGTCTTCCCCTCAGCCTCCTTCTCCCCAGACTAAACAGCCCCAGATCCTTCAGTCACTCCTCATAGGGCATATTCTCCAAGCCCTTCACCAGCCTTGTTGCCCTTCTTTGGACCTGCTCCAGCACCTCAATGTCCTTTCTGTACTGCGTGCCCAAAACTGAACAACGCTGAGTACAGGGGCAGGATTACTTCCTTAGTCCTGCTCACCACACCATTCCTGATCCAAGGCAGGCTGCCATTGGCCTTCTTGGCCACCTGGGCACACTGCTGGCTCATATTCAGCTCACTGCCCATCAGTACACCAAGATCCCTTTCCATCAGGCAGCTTTCCAGCCACTCCTCCGCAAGCCTGTAGGGTTGCCATGTGAATATCAGGCTTTCTTATTGATGAAAGTAATAGACAAGAAAATCGTGTGATTTTACATGAATTGTCATCTCTGTCATTTGTATTGAGGCATGGATAAATTAGGAAAAATAACAGCAGAAGGTTGTAAAGGGAAAAAAAATTTTGAGCCAAGGAAGATTGAGTCTGAGTGCCAGGAATAACATCCTGTCACTGATATCTGATTAGCCTTGCCTCAGTAAATCCAAGTAAGACTAAGCTAAGTTTGTCAGTAAGATGATGGGAAAAAAATTGCACCATCAGGAAGATAAACATCTGTATTATTTATGATTTATAGGATTAGAAAAACAAAGTTGCAGATCAGCAACAATGAACAACAAAAAAAGTTGGTACTGTGTGCTTGCTATTGCAGCCAATTTTGCAGTAAGAAGATGCATCCAAAGTAGTAAGCTCAGAAAATAAGGGAGAAAAGTGAATAACCTTGATCAAAACCCACTTTAGTACCAAAATAAATACCAACTGACTCAGTGACAGTTCTATTCAAGACCATCTCTGCTGCACCCATCCTTAACAGAAGAGCATGTGCTGTTATAAAATATCAAGGATGATCAAGGATGACTGAGCCTGCCTCCATTATGAACATTGTTACCTCTTCTCAGATTGGAAAAATTTATCAATTAGTTCACTGGAGAAGGAAAACAAACAAACAAACAAACAAACAAACAAAAAACCACTAAAATAGCAGGTCACCTTTTTTAAAAAGAAGGAAACAAAATGTTTATTGTACCTGTTTTTCATTTCTGATAGATAGCAACAAGCGATATTGTGGTTAACAAAAAATACAGAAAGCACAAATTCTTGTTCCTCTAATACTCATTTAAAAGAGGAAATAAGCATTCACAGTTTCAGATAGAATTTTAAAAGTTGCCAAAAACACAGAGATGTGCCAGGTGTATTAATCAGTGTATCTATTTCTTTTAAATTGTCCTTCTTAGAGGTACTTAAATCAAAAAAGATATAAGCCATCTTGTCATTTAAAGTTTATTGCAGCAGCTTACCAGCAAGGAGGAAAAAAGATGTGAGAGAAGCAGGAAATATAGAGACCAAAAGAGTAGATTTCTCAATCAATAAATATCCTGTTTATAAGCACAGGGAGATGCACAGTCCTAGTTTCAGTTTTCAAATCTAAGTTAAGATTTGAGCCTGAATGTGAAAACTAGCATTTTTAAAACACTTTATTAGTTACTGCTGATACTATTAGTGATATGCTTGCAAAAAATACGTTTAACTCCATTTCTATGAAATAAACAGTACTTGCTAGGTGTACATGAAAGCATATTAGAGATCACCATTTCTCTTAATAGAAATCTGCAGATATTCGAAGTAATTGCAGTTGATGGAAGTTCTTTTAAGTGATGCTGATTTAGGTTGATTAACAGGTACAATCAGAAATGCTCGATGGAAATATACAGTCGCATAACTGTCAGACAGAATGTGAGAATCCATTTTTATGAAAAAAATCCAAGAAAAAAGGTTGAATTTTTCTGTTTTGAACAAATTTCCAGGAAGGCCAAAAGATCAGCTGGATATTAAAAAATATTTTTATATTATATAATGTCTATATATATATTTTTTTTCACCTGGATTGTGAAATTCAAACTCCATTGCTTCTTTTGTAGCTCTTCTGACCTACGAAGGAATAGTTCCTCCCCAGAGTGAGGGTGTTTCTGTAAACCCCATGGATCAATCATAAAATAAAGGAGTTTCTATACAGAACTAACTATTGTTACTTACAGTAGTATGGCCATTGCCTGCTCTTTAAGGACTGCTATTTTTTTCTGATTCTTTGTTTCATCCTTTCATTAATCTGTCTGATGCTGCACACAAGACATTGGAAAAAGTCCAGAGAACAAACTGAACAAGCAGTTTCTTGAGGAAGATATCACAAGATGGTACACCACCATTTAAATCTTGGAGCATTTTCCAGCACAGCTTGGAGCAGAAACTTGTCAGCAGATTTGTATTCTGCTGCTTCATGCATAGGTGGCAGTGATAGTCATTATGTCTATTGTTTATTAAGCTGTGTCATTAAAAACATGGATGCTGCTCTACAAAATCATAGGGCAGGAAACTTTTCCTACTTGCTCTTATTTATTTTATTAAGCAGGTAATTGTTCACGTAAGAGAGACCACTGGTGAGAAAAGAGGTGATAGGAAGACATACTGCTAACATTTGCTGGAGCAAAGAGATAAAAGCAAAGATTGAAACTCAGCACAGGGGTGAGATAACACTAGGTGTTGACAAGAACCAAGTCATAGAGCATTTTGAAGAAATAGGTATTACAGTAAAGGACAGGTCTCAAAAGCTGTGGTACTGGAGCAATAAAACAAAAATGGAAAAGCGATCAGACAAATCAAGAAAAGAAGAGTCTGAAAAGTGTCTTTTTCTTCCTAAAATAGAAAAAAAATGGGCAAATGAGAACCATTGAAGGCAAGGAGTAGTGATCAAGGAGAGGGAATTCGGAGGTAGAAAGATCAAAAGGAGAAATGATCAACAAAAGACATGGGAGCAGAATTTTAGAGAGAAGCAGGTGTCTAATTTACACTAAAATATCTCTAAATGCATGCCAAGGTCATGCCAGAAACTCTAAGATGCAGATAAAAGAAGAGGGATGTGCAAAGGGAGTGTGAACAGTCAAATCACCTACTTGTTTATTCAGAAAATGAGTCACCCAGTGGAAGTGTAGTGAACTGAAAAAGTAAGAAAAGTCTTCATGGTAAAAGCAGGAAATCAAGCTCAGCCATTATCATAATATCTATAGATAACCTATTTTTCACTCAGGATTTTCCAGACTGAAATATGTGCACATTTTCTATTTAACACTTCCAGAAGAAGTTCAACCTGCAGAAAAGTGTACATACCTACATAGCAAATTATGCCTGTGGTGCTCATTAAATTTATTGGAGGACATGTCCAGACTTTCCTGACATACAGCTCTATCTAATCAACAGTAGAAAACTCAGAAATATGTAGAACATCCAAAAAACCTACTAAGATAGAATCACCAGGAACGAAGAAAAGTACTGCCAGGAAAATTCATGCATGAATTTACCATTTATGTTGCCTGGCTTCTTCAGTATGCTTTCCAAAGCTTTTCTGTCTGTACATAGACTTGACTTCTCATTGGACAATTATTTCATTACACATTTGGCAAATGTTAATTATCCCTGACAGCTATGCAGTGATCCTTGACACTGAGAGGGAAGCTCACATTTTTAAGTGGCAGGTTTTTATATGGGACTGTTTTTGAGATCCAAACTTTCCTTTTCTGTTAATTTAAGAATAGAAGAATTGCAGATAGAACTGACTTTCTGTGAGAGAAGGTGCCAGAATGAAGGTGTGCAATTAGAAATATTTTGGTTGGCATAGTACAAATACATACCAGAAAATGGTTTCTTCCATGCCCTTCCACGAGGAATGTAAGACAAAGTATCATTTCATCAGAGAAGTGGTAGAGGTTAATTTACATGCAAACCTTAAAATATACTAAAAATGTATGAGCAGTGGCAAAGTAGAACAAAGACGAACAGGAATTAGAATCCAACAGGCAGCAGATTAATAAGAAATCTGTTTTAAAAAAAACCTAAGAAATGTAAGTGTCAACGTTTTACGGGCTGGTTTGGCCTGGTTCCTTGTGGGGCAGGAGGATCTGCAGATCCGCACCTCTGGAAAAAGGAAACAGGGGACCCCAAAATAATTAGAAACAGCAGTAACGATCTGAGGAGGCACAAATGATTTGGGGCCTGGCTAATGCTTATCAGGCCTTATTCAATACTATCCCGGAGAGGGAGAGAGTTTGTGAAATTGAGAGAGAGTGTCTGAGAGCTGAAAGGGAGAGTCTCAGGGAGACAGCACAAAATGAGCGAGAGAGTATCCTGGTTGAGAGAAAAGACCTCCAACCTGAGGGAGATGCCCTCCGGTCAGAGAGGGATATCCTCAAGTCCGAACAGGATGCCCTCTGAATCAAGAGAGACTCCCTGCAATCCAAACTTGACAGTCTTCAGTCTCAACAAGACACCCTTAAGTCCAAACAGGATGCACTCCAAACTGAGTGAGACACCCTCCAATCTGAGCTAGATGCTCTCATAATGAATGAGACAGACTCCAAGCTGAGCTGGTGGATGAGAGCATTGGAAATGATCAACCTGATCAACTTCAGGAGGCACCACAATTGATATCAATTGCCCCTGTCAGAGGACGGAAAATGAAATGAATCTCTACTCAGTTAGAACAGAAGAAAAAGGAGGAAAGAGGTCCAGAGGAGGGGCTTCAAGATCCAGGAGAAGTATCCCTGAGTCCAGGGGAGGGGCCATCAATAACACCGCAGTCACCAGCACCTACAAGGGCAACAAGAAGTCCTGAAAGAATAAGAGGTAAGCAAGATATTGTTACCATTGTTGATTGATCTCTGAAAATGAATGAAATTCAAAGTCCAAGAAAAGACTTCTCACGTCATCCAGATGAGCCTACTGTCACTTGGTTACTTCAGTGCTGGGACAATGGGGACAACAGTGTGTGGCTAGATAGTAGAGAAGCTCGCCAACTGGGTGGCATTGCTAGGGACTCAGCCATTGAAAGAGGCATTAGTATATTCCAGAACCAGGCCTTTGCCCTCTGGAAATGGATGCTGTTAGCTGTAAAAGAAAGATACCCCTTCAAAGACAGTCTGATGTCTGAGAAAAATAAATGGACTGATATGGAAAAAGGCATCTGTTATTTGAGAGAACATGCTGTGGTGGAAAGGCTACATAGCCCCGATTTCATTCCTGATGAGCCAGATCAAGAGCACGATCCTGAGAGAGTCAGGTGTACACCAAATATGTGGTGTATGTTCACAAAGACTGCATCAGAAAGGTACGCCAGTATATTTGCAGCAATGTATGGCAGAGGGGAAAGAAGACCCCTTATAAATGAACTGATTAATAAACCTCAAGACTTTGAGTTACATATAAGCCCCCTGGGGAATGTGGTTCTTCTCTTCAGGACAAGTACCTGGAACTTGAGCATTAACAGTTAAACTCCCAGTGCCCCACATGATGTTATGATGTGGAATGCCGATAACTAAAAATCATAAAACCATGACAAAAAGTTCAGAATGTGTGAGATTTAGAAATGATAAATCAGGAGAAATTTACTCCAAAAGTTGTAAATTTGAGTTATAATATTATTGAAAAGCAAGGATTTCTATAAGACATCTAGGGCATAAAATTGCTGTCTTTGTATTTCTTAGTGCTACAAAAGACTATCTTTAATTAAAAATGTTGTATTCTCAGTAAATTTGCCAGATATACATTCTGTAGAGTTTATTTAATTATTCTCTAGCAACACAGACAATACTATTTAAAGTAAAGAGATTTGTATAAATAATATAGACATCAGTGACGGAAAACAGGTAATGGGCATTCCCCATGGTCTCATCATTTTAACCTGCTCAATCAGTGCTTGGCTGAACACAGCATAGTGATTGCTTTCCATTTCACTCAGCACAATTAACAAAGAAGATGTAAAAGGTAGCTTTACAGTATGCAGCTCTTGATTTGCATCTTCTTCGAGGTCATAATCTTGAGAGCCAACATGAGATCCCAACTTCATCCTTATCTGGTTTGCTGAGGATATATTTGAACGCTCTTCTACCTTTTTCAATAAAGAAAACACACACTTTCCAAGCATATCGAAATTACCATACGTAAGTGAACAATACCAAAACGATCAGTGTTCAGCTATTCTCTGTGCATACATATGCAACATTCCTTTACCAAGTGAAATGCATCTCATGAGAAGCTTGAACAGTTAATATTTTTATAATGTTCTTTACATATAAATCTATCCATATCTAATTCAAGACCACAATTTAAAGCACATTCTGTCTTTAACAGTTTTTGAATTTAGATGTCTCCAGGTTTGAGCTCCTCATTTCAATTTGAACAGGTTCAAGGTACAAAATTAGAGCAGGCTGTATAGAATTAATACTTGTTTAGAGTATATAGGCAAGGATATTCTGGTCAACCTTAAGCAAGCTTCAGGAAAATGATAAGATGATTTTTAAAAATCCCTACATTTTTTTCTAATTAAAAATGTTTCATAAATTACTGTAAACTCACAGAAGTCATGTTTTTAAGCCAGCAACAGGCATAGTCTTGTAAAAGTGGGCTTTCTGTGGGAAAATGTTTCCTGTCTTTGACTGCCCTGGAATCATTGTATATACAGGAGATTATTCAAATTACCCTTCCACTTTAATTGATTTCTACCACTGCCAGAGGAGAGAATCGTTTTCCCATCCCAACTACCTGCCTTTCATTCAACTGTCAAGGACATAGTCCTGTACACTGGCTCACCAACATAATACTGAACCCGTCCAGCCAGTGAATGATCAAATATCAGTGCCAACTCAACCAAGAGGGGAATTTTTTATTAACTGTGAGACCAGATTTTACTATAGTTTTTAATCTTTGTGTGACTATGTAAAAGAGATAAATGCAGTCTCTTCCTGATGTACTGAGGACTAGTTTGTCAGGTCAACACGTGTGGGACAATTGAGCAAGGAGTAGAAAAGCAACTTATCAGGGGACATATTGAAGAAAAAGCTCATTTTTCATAAATTATGGGCTTTTCATTGCTGGTAATGCAGAGAAGATTAAAGTGAAGTCTATATTTCAGAAATGAGAAGACCAAATGATTTAAAACCTTTTTTATAATGACCTGCTTTAGAGTGAAGAATCAATTTCTTTTACAGCTAGAATGTGTTAATACCACAGGAGTGAGGAATGTGAAACAAGGAGGGAAAGAAAGAATAGGTCAGATTCTTTCTTATGCCCATATTTTGATATGACTAATTATAGAGGCTGCTGCCGTTGTCCTTGTGTTATTTTTTAAGAAAAATAATGATTTAAAAAAAAAAAAAAAAAGGAAAAGTATCTACAATCTAGAAATCATTACTAAAATAAATGTTTTACACACTGCTTCTTCATTAACAAGCTATAGGTAATACATTTCTTACAGAAGATTAATAAATTCCATAATACTAAAAATGTTCCCCGGTACAGTACCTTATATTTTTCACTTTCCTAATGGCAGTACTGGCCAAAACTATCAGTGCCCAAAGCTAGTTTATTTGATTCCTGTCTCAGTGCTAGTGACGCAGCAATCCCATTTCTAAAGCTGTAATACTGCTCTTCACATTAAAGCGCCTATAATTTAACAAGTATGTTATTCAATTCCAGTCATTACTGAAGACAGGGACCAGATTCAGTCATCTCTGAGGCCTGTTGTGCTCAAGATTCAACCCTTCAACCTCCACATCCATAACTGTGCCAGAAACTTACTGCACATACTTTTGATCAAGTGGATTTAGTGGGTGCCTCTCATCAAGGAGAGTCAGGCTGTGCTCATCCCAGTGGCTCAGCAAGCCTTAGCCTCCTCAAAAGTAAAGCGTGCTGGATCTCATCTGCCAATGCAAAAGGGCATATGTCAGAAAAGCAGACTGGTAGGTGTTATTCACTGCCTAATTCCCTAACCAATGTTTCTTTCAGATTCTTCATGACTCTCAGACTTCTCTAGTCCCAATGGCTAAGAAATCACAGAATCGTAGAAACAGCAGGGTTGGAAAAGACCTTTAAGGTCACTCAGTCCAAACATCCACCTATCACCAATAGTTCTCACTAAACCATATCCCTCAACACAACATCCAAACGTTTCTTGAGCACCTCCAGGATTGGTGACTCCACTACCTCCCTAGGAAGCCCATTCCGTAAAACCTGTCTTCCAAAGAGAAGAAATGCAGAAACAAGAACAATATTTTCGCAAGACTATGGGTCACACCAGAAAGACAATCAAATAACAGGGTCTTTGGCAGATCTGCTGACCTTTCTGCAAAGTTCTGAAGGAGGATTAAGGCATGTTTCAGAAATTGCTTTATGCTAAATAACAGATTTACAGGAACGTAAAACTGCTCCATTAGCTTCCCTTCTTCTGCTTGCCACAGCAAAACAAATATATCAAAAATTATGTATGAAAGCAAGAAAAAACATCCTTAGAATATCAAAAAGATTGGTCTATGAAAAGAATATATTTGTCCCTATAGTGGGTAAATGAAGTAGGATTACAGTGGTTCCATTCACATAGAGTTTTACAAAAAGCTTTACAGAGGCATGACACTCCAAGAGGTTCCTATTAACCTCTAATCGTAAACTCTTATCTCTTTTCAGAAACTCTAAAATAGCTGTTCAATCACAACACTAGAGCCAAAATGAGCATTAAGGACATAAAAACTGGTGTTCTTGGTAGGCAAAACAAAATCATGGCAAACATATATTTCTATCTACTTCCTTTAGATTTTACATTTTTAAAAGTTCTGCAAAATGAGAATGATTAAAATGAACACCTAAACCTCCAAATACTAATCATAAAGATATCACAAGTTATGTGCAAATGTTTTGCTAACTTGAAACAACTAGCAAGTGTGCAGAACTTCTATAACTAAAAGGATAATATTTGTATGAAATAATCAAATCCTTTGAACACTGCTCCCAAGAACAATGGTTGCTGCTTATGAAACACAGAAGACAATTCCATATCTTTGAAAAGTTTATTGTTCTAGTCAGAATATGGGGTCTGTGTTTTGCAGGAACTTTAGCAGTGATAAATGGAGGTAAAGATCCATAGAGAAGACAGAAAACATAGTACATGAATTCCCAAGAGGTAAGCTAGGAGACAGCCACGTAAGGTATATTAAACTCATTACCTTCTAACAAAAACAGAGGATGGCAATAGCGGGTTTGATCCTAATCACATGACAGTACTAAACTTTTCTGCTGTTTCATAGGTCGATATGAAGATGCTTCGATTTTACTTCTGTTGTTTTAGCCAGTATCTATCTTTCCTTCAGTCTTAAGTCCTCATGGCTATGAAGTTCAGCACAAGTGGAATGACAGAACCAAGAAGTTGCTAATTGCATAGAATATGAATTATCTGCAGAAATAATATACTTGAAGCAAAATAAATTACAAAATGTCACTAATTTCCAGTTTACTTTAAGCAGTCTGACATGCAGTGGCTGAGATTCTATAATGGATCTGCAGACAAGACACGTACCAAATAAATTCTATTGAAATACAATTTGTTTTACTTACAAACTTCCATGCTCCTCAGCAATCCATCACAAGAAGGAATTACACCTAAAACTATAACACATCATTGAGGATTTCTTAACCAGACACAAAGGAGCAGCAGGAGGGGAGAACAATCATACTGTGTCACAGAACCTTAAGTTAGTTTGGATTTTGATTTACTTTGTCCACTAGGAGGACAAGACCTTCAACAATGGAAATCATCACACTTGCATTGATTTCGAGAGAGATTTGACTGCCTGTGTCTCTAACACATGTGGTGTAAAGCATGCCCGGCCATGTTTAGAGAAAGTTTCCCTGGAAGATGAAGAATGGATTTTAAACTGAATGCTGAACAATAAGGGCCTGCCCTGTCTTCCTGTTTTGTCCTTAATACATCTGACAACTTGCACTGTCAAACAGCTACACACCTCCAGATGGCATTTATCACAGAATAATGGAATCACAGAATAGCTTGGGTTGGAAGGGACCTCGAGGATCATCAAGCTCCAACCACCCTGCTGCAGGCATTTAATGCCAAAAATGTATCCTAGTCACAGCAGTATAATAGCAGACAGATTTTTTGTTCCAATTTACATACTGTTTATTTTCTTGCAACTATCTAGTTGAGATACATATTAATGTGTAATTAATATATGCACAGTTGGTCTCTAACCTGTGTAGATAAGCCACAACCACTTTGATGGCAAATAACAGGGATTGTTAAATAAAGGAAGAAATTTCTTGTACATGACCCGGTACTGATTTTTCTTATTCTGTGAATATATCAACAATTGCTTTTCTGGACTGTCACATCACTTTCTTAAACGCCAAAGATCAAGAGAGAAGGGACCAATGAGAGGAAAAAATAATGGAGAAAAGAATGTAACTAAATACTAAAGGGTAGAAAGAAGGGAAAATAAAAACGTATGAAGGACAAATAAAGACAACTGCAATGAAAACTTACTGTGTTGGAAGGATAGAAGAAAAAGAAGACATTCAATAAAGCAAGGCTTATGTACTAAATGTTATAGTTTTATCAGTTCCCCAAAGTATACAAGCTCACTGTGTGTATACAGCACTTAAAAAGTTGCAAAAGGAAATAGGAAATGAATTCAATGCACTTGCTTTCTTGGATATTTTAAGAGCAGATAAATGCTGCTAACAGAGCACTTTCCAATGTTTCAAAATGAATAAATAACACTCTTCCTGCCAGTTTTTTTATTATGATGTCTGTCTCCTGACTTTTTCAATGCTTTCCTTAAAAATGTTTTCACACTTTTTTTACAGTGAATGTTTTACAATTTTGCTTTCTTAAATTTCACCAGAGACTTTCAAATCAAGCCAAATCTCACTGATTTGATAGCTGCTTTTACGTGGCCCAGTGGAACGCAATGTGTTAGCATCGCTCTTCCTGAGAGGAGAGTTTATTAACAAGCCCTCCCTCCCCTGCTTTTCCTGCAAGACAGTGTGATTAGCAGCACCAGTGAGGAAGCTGTCAGCAGGTGGCTGGAGAGAGATGTAAGGTGCCATTTGGCTTCTTAGCTTGTGACCCTCACTCACATGACAATGAAAACACCACCACATCTTTGACACAATATAATTAGGACCCTTGCATTTCACTAGGTCAGTGAAAGAGACAAAAGAACAATACTTGTTTTGCAGCCTCAGTAATTAGTCCTGGAGGATTTCTCCAACTGCTACTGTTGGCAAGGAGAGCCTAGGAAAAGAGCCACCACTCTTCCTGTACATGCCGACTGTGGAGTCTGCTTCCTGCTTGAAATTCAAATGAGCACAGCTCTGACCTTTACTGTCACATTTTTTATTTCACAGACAGTTTACAAGGCCTCTCCACCATGCAGGTCATGTTTTAGTTTAAACAGAAATACTCTCGTAGGTGTTAGATGCTAGTTAATGATTACACTGAAATCATTCTAATTAGGCTTTGTTGTTACATGCTGCCCTTTGGGGCAGCTGCTGTTGTCACATAAAGTATTTTGTAGAAAAATAATTGGCCTGAGATCTTCTTTCTCCTATGTTTTTCCTTTTTACATTATTGATCTATTCTGTTCTTGATCATCAGAAATAGTGCACATAATTTTTAGCAATGGCTCCTTCTAACCACCCTATTGTTCAAACAGTGGGGTGGCAGAAAGACTTTAGAACAGCATGACATTTCTGAAATTTATTAACTATGGTCAGAGGAGAGAAATGTGTATTATGATCTTTTTCAAACACACTATCCTGCCGTTTCCCTTAGACTTGGCTCGTGGTGTACTCAGGTGAGGTTTGCAGACAGGGGAAGTACTGCTATGCTTCACTCATCAGTGGGAAATGGGATTAGGAGCAAATTTGAGTCTAATGAAGAACTGAAAAATGGAACAGAAGTGAGTACAGCAAGCAGTGAGGGAAGAAATGCAAAGCTCTCATTTCAACCTTTTATATTTGGCAAGGGATATTAACGTCATATGTTGGAATGCTAGAAGGGTATCTCAGCTGCTTCTTTTCTCTCTACCATGTCATCTTTCAAAGGAGGAGTAATGGAAATGCCACTAGGTCCTGTACAGCTTACATTTTTTAAATACGAAGAGTTTTTGGATGAAGATGGAAGGAAAAAAAAAAAAAAAAAAAGGAAAGGGAAAGGAAAAGGGAAAAAAAAAGAGGGGAAAAAAAAAAAGAGACAAATCTCAAACCTGAATTGCAGGAACTGAAATTACCATATTATGAGAGTAACACTTGAGCTTTAAGCAGCCCAAAATTAGTCAGGCTTAAAAAAAGACAGTTAAACTCTCTGAAAATGTTAGATGTACTTGAAAGGTAAGTAAAGATAACATTATTGACCATGCTTTTCCTCTCTTTATTTCTGAAATGCTCTTTTTTTGTGAGGGAGGGCAGTGGTCATAAGCAAAATGTTGCTAATTTAGGCAGTGGAAATGTCCTATTTCCAACTATACTACATACTGCAAAGGTATCTGGACAAATTCTGTAATAGTACAGAAATTTTGTACAAAAATTTTTTCATAATTCATTTATTTAAGGGAATGAAGTTCCAATTTGCACTGCAGTTGTAGAGTAGAATTGGCCCATCACTTGCAAGCATTGTCTACTGCCACCAACTTACAGCCATGGCAATACATCACTAATACCTTTATCACTGCCTAAATGAAGCATCAATAATTCAATTCCCATTTATAAAAACAGGAAATTATTCATGCCATCAGCACTCACCATCAATAACAGAAGTAAACCTAACTAACTCATTATCCAATTGCAATGTGTGCAAACAGAACTGCCCGTTGTTGACAATAAATATTTGATAAGTGAGGAAACAGGAAGGATAAACCAAGGATGCATGAAGTGGCTGCTTTATAGTTACCACAAGAATTGACCCAGATGGCAATGGTTTACCCTGTTTATACCTCAACTTATTTTTTCTTCTCTACAAGAAACTGATACCAGCTGGGCTGGGTGTCAACCATGGATGTAAACCATCTGCTGTTCTCTTCCTGTCACTGTTTATGGTATTAAGTCAAGCTAAATGCTGAAGTTCCTACCAATTTCTCTAATTCCTACATTACTGCTGTTGCTGCGGTTTTAAATAAGCAACCAACTGATAACTGTACGGATCAATTAACAATTCAAAATATTTATTTTTTGAAGGTGCTTGAGCATGATGTGATTTCTCCATTTTATGGTTACCAGTGAAAACTAATCAATCACCTATTTCTGTACAATAGAGCTAGGCTAAATGTAGTATTATTTGTGTAAAAATTATAAGATTTTGCAAGAAATTAGGCTCCGGCTCTAGCTGTTGGAAACAGCAACTAGCACTGAATTTGGATATTCAGGACCCAAGAGTCAGCTTCTCTCCTTGTCATAAGATGTTTTAAGTTTGGTCATCTCCATCTGAATATTCACTATCAAGTCACTCAGAAGATGATAGATTCTAGCAACGTATCACTTTTTATTACTGATCTAGAAAAACCTGGTTGCAGTTATAAGGAACACTTTGATGAGATACTCAGCTAGCACAATTTTGAAGACAGGAGGTAGCTCTTCCACAACAGGCAATAGCATGTCCTAAGTGTGATCAAGATGCATTACTCACAAGGCTGAACTGTGATGCAGTCTAAGTGAAGCCAGACTTGCTCCTGGGGTAGACACCAGCCCACACCTCCAAGAGCCTCAGTTGCTATCTTGTGCCAAAATCATCCAAATCCATAAAATCATCTGGGAATCTAAAAGGTGAGCCAGAATTGCATCACCTCACAGGTATCAAGGGTACTTTGAAAAAGGGAGAAGACAGGAAAAAAGGTGCTACTAGTAATTTTTTTTTTTTTTTTTTTTTTTTAAAGAAACAAACAAGCAAAGAAAAAGAAAGAAAGAAAGGAAAGAAATAAAGAAGATTTCTAGCATTCATTTTGCAGGCAATAAACTGATGCTGTTTCCAAAGGAGCACTGCAAGGTCAGTGTCTGGCTGTTCCATGTGAAGCCTAGATAACTCTTACTGAAGAGGTCACCCTGACCCAGGGAACTGTAGTTTGCCCTGTAAAACAACTGGGAGCATCTGTAATAACAGATCTTAGGTATGTGTGTGCTGTCCACCAAACACATGCTCTGGAGGGTGTTATTGTGCTGATAAAATTGTTTACTGAAAGAACAATCCAAACATTTAAACATAATTCATTTATTAAATATTCATTTGTCTAAAAAAATTCCATTATAAAGTAGTAAATAAAATAAAAACAAATAATTGAATGCAAATAAAACAGCAAATGATAAAAGCAAAATAAAGAAGGACAAATTCCAGCTTGTTTCTGTGAGGTGGGGGAAAAGGGAGACTATAAACCCTACCCATAGCTGTCCACACACCATCTCAAAAGGCAAATCAGACAACATCGCAGTTCTTGATAACTCACCTACAACAGAGCCTAAATGAAATATAAGCAGCACATGTTGCTTCTGTACTGTCTCAGTACAATGGGAGACAGCGCAGGGTGAAAGCACCTCTAAGAGAAATCAGCCATTCCTTTTATTTACACAAAAGTGCTCCTCAAGCATTCCAGTCCATACCAGTACAGCTATTAGACAATTAGTTGGCTATTAGACTAGATGTTAGGAAGAAATTCTTTACTGTGAGGGTGGTAATACACTGGGACATGTTGCCCCAGTGAGGCTGTGGATGCCCCCTCCCTGAAAGCATTCAAGGCCAGGCTGGATGGGGCTTTGAGCAACCTGGATGAGTGAGAGGTGTCCCTGCCTATAGCAGGATGGTTAGAACCAGATGGCCTTAAAGATTCCTTCCAAGCCAAACTGTTCTATGATTCACTTTGCTGGTCACATCCTGATATAGAAGAACTGACTGTATTTTAAGCTTCTTTTTCTTTCCTTTTACCCAATTTCAGCCCCTTTTCATTTTGCTAATGAATAGGGGCACATTTTTTCAAGTTCATCTTGAAAAATGAAAAATTAATTTATGAGAGCATGAGTGTATTTGGCCCTTTAGATCATTCCTGGGAATAAATGAATGAGGACAAGTGGGAACTGAAAACAAGAGACTGGTCAAGAGGGGACAACAGATGAGAACAAGGAGGTGAAATACGTATTTCAAAAATAAATGAAATATTCATATTTCTCTAATGTTTATTATGAGTTTCAAATATTTTTAAGTGCGATAGGAATATGAACTAGACACTTCATAAGAAAGTAGGAGAGAATTGCATGAGCTGACGTTAAAGTACAAGCAAATCACCCTGCCAAGCCCATACAATACCTAACACTGGACGTTTAAAACAAAGTGGGCATTACTGGTTCTTCTGTAAATAGACACTGAATAAATCAGACTACATAGACTGGACTGAAATATGATGAAGGTTACACACTCACCAAAAAATAAATGTAGAGATAGCAAAATACTAAAAACAATATAGGAACCAAGAATATGAAATAAGTAGCAAAAATATCAGAAAAATATTAGAAACTGAAAAATTAGGCAAGCTCATGGAATATGCCATCTATCATAATTCCTCTGACGCATTAACATGAGTAGCTAGAAAACAGTAGTGTATTTTAACATTGTTAAAACCATGGTGACCTATGTCTACTCTGCGCAGATGCAATTTTTCTGGAAGAAAACAGTCCTTTTCAGATCAACAACAGAAGATGTCAGGCTTATTGGATATGTATCAAATGACATACCTGCTTTTCTTGATGCTGTTGGGAGTGGAAGGCTATCTGTTCAAAATTAACATTTTAAGATTTTTCCTGTTACTCGGGAAATATACTTCCATTAATTTAACAGATTTGTTTACTAGAATATATGTTTTCTTATGTTTGCATCCCCATGATAAATGCAGACTACATTAATTTGTTAATACATGAAGTAAAAGTGCTGTCATTCTCCAGCATTGACCACTGCTAGAAATACATCATATAACTTTTAATTTTATTTAAAATCAAAATTTTAGAGGAATATGAAATTCAAAAATCCAAAATGAATATTTTCATCCTCTCCTTTTTTTCCTTTTCTATTTATCCTTTGCTTTATTTTCAGTCTTTTCTGGACATAGGCTATTGCTAATCTCTTTGGTTAGCACCAATTTCACTAGCTCAAACCTCTCCTGGACACCAGCTCCGCATACATCTTTCTTTCTTTCCACCTCTGACAAAGACAAGCACTGACTTAGACAGCCTTGGCAAGTTGCTAATGTTGTGGATTAGTGTGTTCTGCTTTGAGTGAAATCAGGTTCTCTGCCCTTTGGGGATAGCACAGCCATCAGGTTTAATTTAATTTTCTGATAGTTTAGCAGTCCTGTCCATACTCCTGCACACAACTGAGAATGAAATGCCTTTTTGACAACAGTCTTTGGCACATTCCAGGAAAGGACATGTATATGATTTTATATGAGAGAGATGAAGTCTGAGGCTATCAAACACCTAGATGGTATGACTAAATCAAACATCAAAGTGACTGATCTCAAATATAACTGGATATGTGCTTGATACACTTTACAGTGTTTCTTTTTATTATTTTCCATTTTAGCTGCATTCCACAGGCACATTTTATTCACATTTGTCCAGAAGTGAAATTGGTACTTTTTATCTTTCTAAAATGTAAATGTAAATGTACAGTAAAGCTAAAGGAAATTAATTATATCATCTGAAAGGAAGAGGGGGAGAGGTGAAGGGTGGAAAAAGAGTCAGAGAGAGGAATTCTAATTTAGGGACTTATTGCCATACCATTTCCCCCAGTCAGTTCTGTAAGTCCACCTACACATGTCAAAGAGTTGGTGTAGGATAAACAAAAGATCTGTCCAGGTTTCTTTTCAAAACTGGTTAGATTAATACCCTTTCCTTTTCTCTTTCCATCTGTAGATGAGTTACACTTCAATCTTTGCACAGACTAGGAAAGAGGGGAGTTGATGAAATAAAAAAAAAAAAAAAAAAAAAAAAAAGCTGAGCTGAGCTGCTAAAGCAAAAAAATGTTACAGTTTAAAGACTTCTTTCACAAGTGTATGACCAGTATGCTAAAACAACCAAGGCAATATTTTATGGTAATAGTGAAATCTTCTGCAAATGAACTGAGATCAAATTTTTTGTCTCAGAAAGTATTTGTAGTCCTTTCCCTGAAAAGCACAATCAAGCAGTGAGTTTCTCAATATAAATAAACACATTTCCCCACACCAAAACACACCATTAATATTCACTGATAAAAAAGCAAATACAATACTATTACCCATGAGGAGTTTTTTCAACACTCTCTACGTATGAGCACCCGATAAAAACATGCAAGACATGACGTGACACAAAATTACACAGAAGTGGTTGTTCTGAACAGTTTCTGGGCTTCTATATCTTACAAGAGAACTATTGACTATCACAGGTTGATTTAATCAGCTTTCAAACCAAATGCGCTGAAGTCAGAGGTAAAACATTCAGTGAACTCAGTAAACTTGGGTTGAGACTCTATAAACAAAGCTAAGGAAACCAAGTCTAAAAAATTGAATGTTTTAGGAGACATAGCATCAAAAACTGAGGGTAAAGACTACATAAATGACACTCTTTGATCTACAGGGAAAAAAAATAAAGAATTAAAAAAGCCAAAATCAAACACTCAGAGACAAAAATCAGAGATACTAGTGCAGTAAGTCTCTGCATACAGATTATCCTAACAAAGAAAGAAACTTTCATGGGAATAATCATGGAGTAAAGCAGCTGCCTACCAGTAAAAATGACAGAACTAAAAGCCTAAGATTCAGATAGTAAATGGATTTCTGTGCTGTGAATCATGACTTCTCCTCTAGGAAGTACTAAGAAATAATGAAAAATCAGCACTAGAAAAATAGTTATCGTGTACGTGTAAATAAAAAGAAGAAAAAACATTTGCTAACCCCAACTCTCCTCTTTATGCACTCCAGAGCTTTCTGTTGACTACCACAGTTTAGTGGCGTGACAGCTGAACCCAGACACGGAAGACGTAGGAGATCACCGTCGACTACTGCTGTTCCTGTAGTGAAATGGAGGGGTCTGCTTCCTAGTTAAAATATCTTGGAGCCACAGGCTACATAGATTGGACCGTGAGAAATTCTGGGTTTGGTGGGTCAGATTTTCTGTGATACATACTCCCCAGCTATGGTGACAGGGGAGGGCAGCGATAAGGTGTTGGAGTGTCCCCTGACACAAAAAAAATTTGATGCCCAATTAGGTTTAGAAATAGTGACAAAGAGTTGATGCCCAATTAGGTTTAGATAAAGCTCCTCTCTGTAAACCTCAATTACCTGTGATGCCTTATGACATTCAGCGTTTACAAAGTATAATTACACAATAGTGTCTGACATTTAACGTCTATGGATAATTTAAAAGACTTCTACTTCAAAAGGGCTGCTCATGAGCAACAGTAATCACTTCAATTAGCTTGGCACCATTACAATGTAACAAGACCATTTGAGTGCCTATTAGAACCAGCCAAGCTCTTCAAGTGTGTTAATTTAGCAGTCATTGCTAATTTCTGGGCTTTGCCATATTTACATAGGAAAACATAGTCCTGTTAGCCAGAAAGGGAGTTTCGTTCCTGCAGCAACTTCCTATTCTTAGTGAGATTTGTATGATGTTTTTGTTTTCAGACAGATGCATATTTCAAACAGCGAACAATTGAGAGAAATGTTTCTGATTCATCTAGGGAGTTTTTCAGAATCTAGGTCCAAATTATTAATATAGTTTCCAAACGTTTTAAAGCTGCTCAAAATAAAACAGATCAGTTGGATAAATAATAAAAATAATAATAGTAATAAAGATTTTACATCACTACCATTTCTGGTTTATGTGGTATGCAAGAACTTTTCCAAAGTGTCTATCAGATTTCCTAGGGTTTTCCCCTGAGCTAATGGAGTTTTCTGTAAAAATTAGAGGCAAGTCAGGGTTCTCATCGTGTATTATTGGAACCAAGAATAGACAGAGCATTACATCATCAGTGTAATATCTTTCTGTTCAAACAATGCTTAATATATCGTAGGATATTCTGCACAAGCAGAAAACCTCCATAAAGTGGAAGAGTTCTCCAGAGACCAGTCATAACATCTTAGTAATTCCCTTTAAACTCCTGGGACAAATCAGAAGAGTAAAGAGCAAAGAAATCAGGTTATTTATGCCTGCAACTGAGATTATGTAAAATACTTTGACTATTGGCTACCAGTAAGAGCTAAAGCTTCAAATCCTATAAAGCAGTAGTCCCCAAATAGAAAGATTAACATTAAAAAAGATAATAAAAACAAAACAAAACAAGACTGTATAGACAGCATCAAGTCTAACCTTCCTTGTAAACAATGTTAGCACTAATGTGTCAATGCACATGAGTACTGAACCACCTTTTAATTACTCAAAAGACTTCAGAGCAGGTGGTCAGCATGTGCTACCCTGTCATTAACTCAAGTATGTCTTGTCTGTAGCTTAGGGGAAACTTCATAAGGTCATCACTGTCTTCAGTTGCAGTGATGATAGATTTTTTAAACTACTGAATAGAATGCAATAAATTCGGCCTTTGCCTATAATTCTTAGTATTTCTGCAAAGCTGGAGTTTAACAAGGTATCAAGAAGCAAATCCCTAAAATTAGGAAGATTCTGACAAAGGGACAGCTGAAGAAAAAGCATCCCAGATCACCTAGGCCTAGGGGTGCATCCCTAGTTTTACCCTGAGGATAGAAGTAGTACAAAACAAATTTACACCATATAAATATCACTGAAATCTGCTCAGCCGAAAAGCCTTGGAGGATTAGAATGGATAGCAAGCTGAACACAAGTCAAAAATGTGGTCTCATCAAACAAGAAGACAAGTATCATGAAAAAGCTTGTTACATTAGGAGCTTGGCAAGAAGATGGAGAAAAATTATTTTATATATATATACCTTCGGCATCACTAAAGTTGCACCTAGGGTAGAGTGCTCATTCTTGGTGCTATTCTCTATATTATAAATCCATACAAGGATTTTTTTTAAATCTCAAAGATTAACATTGAAATGACTACTAAATCTCTCAGGTATGTTCCTCCAGTCAGAAATGCATATAAAAGTGATTTTCTCACGAGAATTTCTGAAATTCCTGCCTGAAGATACTATGCGTACAGACACAATTTTCTCTTCTTTTACGTAATAGGAGTTAGGAAGATTGCCAAAGTCACATATGAAGAGTCACTTAATTTCCACAGGCTTCCAGAAAAGGTTGCCTCTCAGCACTTCCATGCACCATAGTAATTCCTTAAAGTCAGATGGATATCAAAGAGAATTGCACTGCTTTTGAGTTAAAGGCTTGGCTACTTGGAAGTTGTAGAACTGAAAGGCATGCAGGGAGGTTTCTTCTAAAAATTGAGATGAGGTCACAGTACTGATCACATGCTCTCGTCCATACCATAGCATACAAATGAGACAAAAAATTCTTAAAAATTGCTTTGGAATGGTCAGAGGGGGAATGCAAAGAAATGGGAAAAAAAAAGTAATGTACCATTTTCCCTTCTAAATTGTTGTTCGAAGAGTATAATTGCACTGGGTGTGTTTCTAAGTCTCAAGAATTAATATTAATTTCTATTTATTTTCAGATATACCATAAAACTTTAACAGGGGTACCAAAGCGGTATAAATACATATATACAGTTGTAGAATATAATACAAGAAATGCACACAAGTTTGCAGAAACATAAAATCTTTGTCTTTTCCTAAAAATAGTAGTTACCAGCAACTTCTGGGAGCAGTCTTAAAAGAGCAAATTAACATAAGCTTCACACAACACTACACATTAATCAAGAAATCCCTGCCATATGAAGGAAGTTTTGTGATAACCCACAGCTAGAGGAGTACTTTCTCTTTGGTATTTTGCCTTCAGCATGTAAGATATGCAAGAGCAGAGAAAGGGAACACAGCTGGGTCCCAAATGATTCCTTCACTGATAGCCTGATAAATCCATAACCCAATATGCAAGGAGAGCCAAGACTGCAATAAATCGGAAAAGATTACATCTCTTATGAAACTTAGGACTAAAGAGAAGAAAAAGAAATGCAACAAATATTTTCTTCCAGTTCTACAAGGTAACAAACATAGCTTGCACAAATTACAGGACCTGCTATGAAAACCACCACAGCCACTGGATTCCAGACCAATTTTTCCTCTCTCCACTTCCTTTTTAATACTGTTTTGCAAAGTAATATAACCCTGTAGCAGATAATTCGGATTTTTTTTTTAAGAGATAATAGTTCTACTGTGTCTTTCACAGGAAAAATCAAAGCCATATCTTTTTCTTCATTTATTTTATTTCCAAAAGAAAGGGGTGTGGTAGCAACAATTATATACACAACCAAGAAACAAAGACCAGTGAATGTCTAAGGAAAATACCAGAGTAAAACTGATTAATCAGCAAAATTTTTATGAGAAAAGGACGTCTGACATATGTGTTCAATATTGGAAATGTACTTTAATTTACTCACTGTAACAACTCTTGCAAACTTGCATCTTTTATAAGAGACAAGGCTCATCAGGACAGCATTTTACAAATTCCTCTGTTGACCTTCTGGCGTGTATGTCCACTTATTTCTTACAATAAACCTGCCAGTTTATGATTGCTCTTTTCAGCACAATTTTCATGGAATCATATGCTCATCTTAAGGTCATGCTCATTGTACTCCCCTAAGGTAATTTGTTTGGTGTGGATGGGGCCTCTCCTATTCTTGTGGTGTTTTTATTCATGTGGCCAGAACCTAATTTCATCTACGTAGCAATTTTCTCATTCTACTGTAATTTCCATTCTGAACTTCTCAAAGCTCTCTGCAGACTTCATGAACTTATGCCACCTTACCCCTTACTGGCCTTCAGAAGTGGGGAGACTGTGACAGCCAGACTGAGTATCCTGCCTGCAGCTGCACAATAAGCCTGAAAGAGAAGCAAGAAATGAGCCTGGATCAAAATATCTTATGGTTTATTGAACAGAATGGAGGAGGTTTTGATGAATCTCTGTATACATGAACTTTTTACTTCCAGCTCACTCCATAGGTGAAAGGGGTTCACTGGGTATTATTTTCAAAAGTTTTTCACGTGTCTGTAAAAGACATGACAAAAGACCAGAGAGATGGGCAGCAAAGGGAACAAAAAAGCCAAATCATTAGACACAGTCGCAGCAACAATTGTAATGTAACCCTGCAAAAAAAAAGATTTGGGGCTGAACAATGACTAGAAAGGTGACAAAGCCATAAGTAAAGAAATTGCCTCCTGCTGTTCAGCTCCTACTGCCCTGAGGGAAACAGGACTTTTATTTTCTTTTCAAATACATAAGACTATGACAAAAATATCTGTTTCTGTCTTAGGTTTCTCACATTAGTATTTTTCCCAAAGTCTGAACTTAACTACCCAGAAAGCAACCACATTCAAATGTAAATCATTATATTATTAAATATTATGGGACAAGACAAACTCTTCTCTCATACTTTCATAGGAGAATTTTCAGAAGAATGATGTGGGGAGACTGATATCTCAACTTAAATGAATCACCTTTTCACTATTAGACTCTACAGACAATTATTACCATCTTTAACTTTTTTATCTCCTTTCTCCAGTCATTTCAGTATACATTACCAGACTTCACCATCTCAGAGTCCCAGCCCTTCTCTTCAGAAATTTTCATGAATTTGCAGGAAAGGAAAACTTTTTTTATTTTCTCTACTGTATTCATTGCCAATAACATACCCTTCAACTCATCTCAGCCAAGGATGTTGTTGTTTTCAACGATCCAGAGAAGAAGCATACTCTCACATTTTTTTTTCTCCCATCCCAAGGAAAGAGACAGTATAGACCACATTTTCCTTTCCATTCTTTCATTCCACTTCCAGGTGGGGATGGTGTTATTTCCTTCCTATTTCCACAGCTGGTATGTGAAGAGAGGCTGTGTTCCATACCAAAATCCCAGCCTCTGACAGACCTCAAGCACTGTCTTTTTGTTCAGCATAAACTGGTATTATATTCATTCCTCCCACACAGCTGGAAGACACCAAAATGTTCAAGAGTTCCTGAATCACAACAGAAGCATTACTGTGAAAGGCATAGCCATATTTTGTATGCTGAACAACTTAAGCCATCCCTAGTACAGAGATCAAGAGAAGCATGTTAGGCAATTGGCACTGGCTGATTGATTGCTGTGGGGTCACATTTAACAGCTCACTGATCTGGTAACACGTGACCTTTTACTTCCATAAAACCCCCACCAGGAATATTGAAAGTGAACAGTACTGCTAAACGTAGTTTTCTACATCTCCATAGGTACGGTTCTGTATACGGTTGAGGGTAGTTCAGTGATAAGCCATGTGGAAGATTTCACCACCACCCTCCCATCTGGAGTCCAAACTACACGACTACAAAATTAGCTAAGTGCTAAACAAAACCTGTCAACCTGGTAATAGCCAGTGTTAATTTACTGACTCCCACTCTGTTAAAGCCTTTTCAGCAGCAGGCTGGAGAGAAAAACAGTCTTGTTCTTGCCTGCAGGGGTGTTTTGATCAGCTGAAACTTTATCTGTACTGACAAGAAGGTAGTGAGCAAGTGTCAGCATTTTTATTCAGATCACCAACACACCTTAGAAGTGCTTCCCCTATCTCTTGAGGCTAAAAACAAAACAAAACAAAACAAAACAAAACAAAACAAAACAAAACAAAAGACCTCAAAATTTAGTAATAATAACTAAAAACAACAAGCACTAGTCTGATTTCTTACCCAATTTTAACAATGGCTTAACATCCAGCGACCAGGATATGACGCAAAATAATATGACCTCTGCTCTTTCAAAAGAGAAAAACCTAAGTCAAAGGCCTTGTGCATGTCTTTGAAGGATCTATAAAGTGTATAGTGCTTGTCTGTGAGAGCCAGAGGGAGAGAAAGTCAGACCGTTCCGACCCAAAAAAAGAAATAGGCAAGCAACAAATAAAATATATATGAAGAGAATCGGTTTAATTTAATCAGTATAAGTAAGTTGTAAAATCACTTCATCACTTCATGTCAGATGAAATATTTAACAGTTTGCCCAACCCTCTCCTGTTCTTTCAGCTGAGGTGACATAGAGCATCTTTGGCAGCAGAGATGCCATCTGTACACAGCTGATCAGCTCATCCCTGATGTGGGTCAGCATGCCCTCATAAAATAGAGTGGAAAATGAAAAATAAATGCACTGATTTTACACCAAACACACCTGAACCACATTCTAGGAGAAAAGGCAAAGCAAAGATGTTCCAGAAAGAGGTACGAAAATGAGAAGTGATTTAAAAGCAGCCAGCAAAAAACGGTAGGACAGAAGACCCTACTGTAAACATAGATTTCTGCAACATCTCCTGAAAGGATTGGAAATCAGTGCAAAACTGACATAAAATTGGCTTAATTTTCTCCCAGAAAGAAAGCACTATGAGAGCAAATCAGAACTTTATTATATTGCTGTTCTTTCCAGCACACCTTACTGAGGAAAAAAGCAGCACATAATGAGCTCATTTTTACTTTATAGACTTCACACAAGACAGTGAAATTCGAAGATGGACCACTTAACTAAAAATCCTACAGTGTGCATCATTAAAACATCAACACAACATGACCCTCTGGTCCAGTGTATCTTAAACACGTGCAGTGCACTGGATGATATTATGTTATGTCTCAGTACATAAACCACTGCACATAAGGTGGGGATATTTTAAGGGACTTCAAATCCCCTAATGAGTGGGTACTGCCAAAGTTTATGTATCAGATGATATAAATACATTTGATATTTCAGTGTACTGTTCTCTAAACATGGATAAAGTGGTTAAGAACATACTGCACAGTAAGACCTAACATATGATTATTCCAAAATTTTAAAAGCCTCACACAAGAAATTGAACTCCTTTGCTCTAATAAAATCATTCCTCCCTGTAAATATCTAATATATAATCACAGCTGGGATTCATTCCAGCTGTCATGCTAAGAAATTGACATTTCAGGGGTTAATGCACATGCTCTTTACAATATGCCAAAGGTAAAGAATCATAAAAGTCTAAACTTAACAGACAATATGTATATTTAGCAGAACAGAGTCCTATTCAAAATGATATTATTTGTAAAGTTGCATTAACACTAGCCACCTCTGAGGTAAGTTTCTTTCTAAAACCCCTGCCCTTCTGGCAGCTTTCCTGTCCCGTGCTCTCCATCTTTAAGAATCTATGATCATGCATTTTTCTGTAGCTATTACCAAAGGCAAGACCAGTGCACCATCAGTGAGGACTGTCTGTATAGAGCAGCTGGTGGTCGTACTTAAGAAATGCTCAGATACCAACAGTCTCACGTGAGGCTCATTAAGTGGCAACTGAAATTCAGTGTTGATAAGCACAAGATGGAAACTTTTAAGTTTTAACTTTCTAAAAAAGTTAAAACTTTTTTTAAAAAAGTTTTAACTTTTTAAAAACCCCTTGTATGTACATACACACCTATAGTGAGAAACTCCAGATTTACTCTGAAAAGATCTTGGACTCATTCTGGATTCTTTAGTTAAAATGTCAGTTCAAAGGCAAGAATCAAAAGCCCTGGAAACCAGGTCAGAGTCAAGCTCCTGGCATCCAACTGAATGGCAAGATTGTAACAGGTTTTTTTTTCAGGAAGAAAACAAAACCTTACAGCCTGATGGCAGTGCCCCCACTCAAAGATCAGAAGATCAGTTCATTTGGGGCTTATGCTGTCCTCATGGGTCAGGACTCATGGTCCATATAAGCTGTTATTCTGCTTCTGACTCTTAGCATTACACGGGTATTTATGGCTCATTCTTTAGTTGTTTGATATTGGAACTGGGAAGATCTTATTTTAATAATTCTTCTGAAGTATTTATTATCATTAGCTGCAGTAATTCTGAATATTCCTGTTAGCTACCAGTGTCTCACCCTTTTTGTGACTCATGCTAACTTTTGTTTCAACATCATCTAATTGCAAAGAATTTGCAATTTTAATTAATATAGTATGAAAAGTCATTTCCTTCCCTTTCTTCCTAACACACAATAGAATACAACTTGAATGAATCAGATCTCAATCTGCATTACTAAAACACCAGTTTTTGCCTCCATTTCCAAATATATATTTCTAGCATCAGTCTCAGTCTTGCGGATTTCAAATCCATTTCATTTAAATTCAACCATTTTTAGTCAAGAGACCTGAAAGATTTTCTTTGTCCTGTTTCAATTTTTGCCAATCAAATACATCTTAAAAAAAAAAAAAAAAAAAAAAAAAAAAAAAAAAAAAAA